>NC_090888.1:26144643-26162143 GCF_036669925.1 Montipora capricornis | reverse complement strand
AAGCATCAGATGACATCCCCAAACTGATCCGTAACATTTTTTCCTTACGTTTACGTAATCAGTCAAGATAAGCTTCACCTAACTGTAAGAAGATCCTTAATTCAAGCTCTATTACTGTATTGTTGTTAAGAATATTAATTTTCTTGATTTTCATCCAAATTTTGGTGTGCATTTTAGTTTGGCAGGTTTAAAACTCACGTCACATTTCACAGGTCACTCATTACAGGTCATTGTTTTACCTCCACTAAAGCAAGCCAAAACCTTAGGCCTAACGAGGCCTGTTGAAGCCTAGATGATGTAAGTTTAGCATTAGTAAAGGTTTTGTAACGAGTGACCTGCACTTTAAACCTATCCCATTTAGTTAATTAGCATTATTTCTGGCAGGAATTCAATGGCATTCCCTGTTACTTAAGCCATTTTTTACTATCTTCCCCTCAATCCACCAATGTTCTAAAAGCCTGGAAAGGCCTGTATGCTGGTATTAATATTGATTTTTCCTTTCTCAGAGCTGAAATGGAAAACCCGGAGGTTTCTGTTAGGTTTGGACTGATGTTAGAGGCATATTGCCGAGGGGCACCAACACATATGAAAAGTTTGCAGCGGCAGGTTAGTGTGGTCTTCTATAGCGTATGTTTATCTGTGTTCAAATTTCAAATTTCAAAGCATCAGCTTGCCCAAAAGGGCAAGCTACATGTATGAATATTTCGTCTTACTAGCCCAAGTCTCTGAGGAGCAAACAAACACCGTTATCACAATTTTCAGTTAAGTATAACATGTACACTAAGGAAGTGTGGTGACAAAGTTTCGGCATTTGAGTTCCCATGCTGTCAAGGGCGACTTGCTTTGTTTCCAAGAGTAACTTTTAGAAACTTTGACGTAACGAGCGATGAAGCCCGCCAAACTCTACATTTGTACAACGGTTAAATCAAACTGGTGACCATCACCAATTAAATGACGTCAAAACCCGAAAAGTTACCCTTGGAAACGAAGTAAGTTTCCCTTGACAAAATGTTGCATGTAACTTTAACACTGAAACTTTGTCACCAAACTTCCCTAGTGTCGTACTCAACCGAGAATCATAGTTACTTAGGCTACAAAGTTAACAAATTTGTCGCAGTATTGTGAATGACAAGGGTGCAGAAATTATGAACGATTTCTCGATAAAGACAAGGACAGTTTGCAAGGTAATAATATTTCATTGCAATGCATGTGAACCTAGTTTATTGACGTGGCTACCAATGGGAAAGGTGAAGACACTGACCCCTAGTCCATGGACTACCCAAATAACAGTCCATCGGGGTAGTCCATGGACTGTGGGTTAGTGTTTTTAACTCTCCCGCTATCACTACAGTACTCAGTGCATTTGAATCAGTAATGAAAGGTCGTCAGGTACTGTAATCCCGCAAACAAGCGCTCGGATTATTTTTAGTTTTTTATTTTCATTTTGCCAGTTTCATAACAGAAAAAAAAATCATCGTTCTGAAATTCTGTTCTTGTTTCTTGCAGGCCCAAGCACTTAGCAAAATGAAGGCTGTCACAGAATTGCTTCAGCTTATAGACAGAGTATGTATGGCTGAATTTTGTTTGATTTGACATTTTTTGTGTCTCTGTCGTCACAAATAGGTAAAGTTATCAAAGTTACAGAAACGAGTAGCATTTAAAAAGTGCAAAGGAAAGAAGTCATCGAAATGGAGCTATTCTAAATATTCAGTCATCTCAGAAAGACAAACCATAAGTGACTCTTATTAAACCCAAAATACATGTAAACCGAATTCTAGGTATGGTTTCTCTGGTAGCATCCCACATAATCAGTGTGTCCTGAGAACTATTGAATACTCAGGACATCTTGTTTGTGCAGTAAGAACTGGCCTTAGTTTTAGTCTAAGAATGCTGAGCACGAGGGTAATCTGTAGGGAACTATTGCCTAAGACCAATTTTCCCACATAAAATTATGATTCACTCGATTTTCCAGAAAGTCTCTGTATATTTTTTTTCCTAAGTAAGTGTATCGCAACAATTCTACCCTTGGTAGTTGACTTTGGCTTTAGATCTTCTATGCATTATTTAATGAAATTATTAATTATATAATTATAATTGGTTTCCCAGGACAGGCGAGAGAAAGGCTTGGCAACGATGAAGGAACTGCTTCGTCAAAAGACTTATCAAGGAGCACTCTCTAAACTTAGTTCTCCTCTGGACCCCAGTTTCAAACTGCGAAATTTGAAGTAAGATATTGTGTACTTTCCATGTACGTTAGTTAGCTAAGATTAGATGTAAGTTCATGATTTCTCTTCTAAGTTTCAGATGCAGTGCATAAACTCTTTTTAACTCTATGGGTTTTTGTTTACTCACCTCCGCGTTTTTTTCGTAATCTGTGTTCTTTTTACTGATATTTTAAATTAGTACAGTCAAGTCTCCGCTAACGGACGCTCTCGTAAGCGGACAGCCCAACTTACAGACACTTTTTTCAATTCCCCATGCATTTTACCTTCCAGTCAAACTGTGTATTTACACATTCCCGCAAGTGGACACTCTCGTAAACGGACGCGGACACTTTTGAAAATTAAAATTGGATTTTTCTTTTGTCTGCGTTGTCTCTTAAGCGGACACCCCACGTATAATAATTGACTCTTAAGCTTGGCAATGAAATTTGTCTTCAATTTGCAGTTCAAACAAAACTATGTCCTTTGAGCTGTCCGTTCGTTTGCCATGAAGAGTCTAACATGTATTTGTAGTGCCACGTTATTGGAATAATTCTCGTACATGTAAGGGAACAGCTCTACTAACTGACGCTTTTTCCAATTCCTCATGGTGTCCGCTTACGAGAGAGTTACCTGTACTGGTAATTTCGAATGCAAGTTGGACTAAATAACCACGAGTAAATTTTTTTTAAAAGCAAAGCAGGGGCGAGTGCATTTTGCAGTTGACCGTTTGATTCCATTGTGTCTTCTAATAAGTTCGTTATCTTAAGATTTTTTTTGGCAATTTATGAGGAAAAATAAATTAAGCTTTGATGCATTTCTAACTTTTCTTTTCATCAGTGTTGAACACTGCAAATATATGGATTCCAAAATGCGTCCACTGTATTTAGTATTTGAGAATACAGATGAGCTGGGGGATCTTGTCCGCATAATCTTCAAGAATGGCGATGGTAAGTCCATCAGACGTGTTAATATAATAATTTATATGTTAGGTTTCTGTACTGCGAATAATATTAATAATAAAAATAATAATAATTATTATTATTATTATTATTATTATTATTATGATAAATTATTAGTTTGTATTGCCAATTTTCATCCCAATGCGCCTTTAGTCAGCTCATCTTAATTTTTTGTTCAGATATTTTACATATCAGATTGAGATATTATGTATGAAGGACGGTGCCTACTATTGTTATTGCGCATACGTTCTGCGCATCTCGAGATACTCGGATTTCTTATGGGTGATGCTTATTAATACAGGAATTTTTTTTTTGCGCGGTTCAAAACTATGCGGAGAAAGCAGAACTTAGCAAGTGCTCTTGGTATCCAAAAAGAAAATTGGGTGTAACCATGTATTTTTCAGAGATAATTAAGCTTCAATTTGGAAAAGAACGCCATACATTGCTTACTATTTCAAAGCTACTTACAAATATTGTTGATTAAATATCTTATTAGTAGGCACCATCCTTAAGTTTATTCAAAACCTGAAACCCAGCAACCCACTGTACTTTACAGAAATTCATAGAGTAGAATCACATAGATTTAATGTTGGATCGTCTAGGTTTTTGGAGCGGATACGCGCATGTGCCAACTGCTTTAATAACTTTGTTACTCGTAAATGTCCTTTGAATATTCACTAAGCCCTCCTGTAACTCAGACTGTGCTTGCAAGAGGTGTGATTTAACAACTTATCTATCTACTTCTGTGTGTAAACGGACTCATCGGAGTTGTATATTATGCTCACCACTGCAAGCATTTTGATTTGTTCTCCCCTATACGAACTATTAAGGGACAGACCGTGCATCGCATAGTTGACGTCATCATCAAAATCTTTTGTTTCTTTTTTCTTTAAAACAAGTAGATTCCACGTTGCTTTGTATTTTAAGGCTTTTTACAAATATTGTTGATTAATTATCTTTGAAAAATGCATGGTTAGTCCTAATTTTCATTTTGGATTTCAATAACAGTCGTTCAGATCATCTTTTCCCGCATGTTCATAAACCGCGCAAGAATAACTTTGAATTCGTGGCATCTGTCCTTAGCTGGATTCATCAAATAGTAAACCAAAACAAGAGTATTGATTTTCATTTATTTACTTTGCCCACAAAAAATTAAGGTTCACATCGCTTGTCTATAATTTCTTGTGAATTTTATCACTGTTCTTCATTTCTGGGCAGATATAAAAGACCAGACCATAATTATTTACGACATCATTCCTTTATAATAATTCCATGTAGAACTCTTTGTCCATCGTTGTTGGGGATGGGGGAACTACATTTTGGGCGTGGTTTGTGGGGAGTGGAGTGATATTTCTGCTCCTGTGTTCTATTGCTACTGACATCACCTCCCCGCCCCTACCCCCCTTTTAATGGTTCCTGGTTCATCTTTCACTTCCATCTCTCTTTCACTTGCCACCGCGTCTTATCTTGGGCTTTCCCCTTTACTTGCCGTTGATTGTACATAAGAGCTCTAGCATAATTACATAGGTGATTATTGGAAATTCTCTGCGCTGATTGGTTCCACTTGAGGTGATTATTACGCCATAACCACCAAAGCGGATTTTTTTTCAAAATGGCCGCAAGCCGTTTTGTCGAGGTGACAGACGGAGAAATTAGGGAGCTTAAGCACGCACGTTTTTGAGACACAGACGGAAACTGGAAGAGAACATTTCGCGTGCCAGGACAGTGGTGTCTCCCAGATTTTTATACTAATCATCTCTAATGGAGAAAAGATACTTAGCCATACAAATGTGGTTGTATGAAGACAAGTTAAAAGGGAAAATAGCTCACTTCCGGTTGCCGTCCGGGTCTCAAAAACGCGCGTGCTTAACCTCCCTATTAATTGTGCACCTCTTGCACCTATGTCATTATGCTTAAACACTTATTCACCTCATACTCTGTGAATATCGCTTTCGGCGAATAATTGTTAAATAGTACCTCTTTTCTACGTCACCAGTGTTGCTATTTTAAACAGCAGAACAAAACTCATGAGCGGTCTAACTTCGGCCTTTCATGAAACCTTCGTCCTTTCAGATCTCCGTCAGGATATGCTGACCTTGCAGTTGATTAAAATCATGGATAGGATCTGGCATAACGAAGGACTGGATTTGGGGTTAGTTTAGATGAAATGTTTAACGTGAACCAGTTTTGCATCAGGAGGAGACCTTCCCTCTTGTAGTTATTTTGGACCCTAAGGATGAAGCGAACGCAAATGCTGCACCCGCCTTCATTGTTTAATTTCCCAGATATATGCTCAATAATAATAATAATAATAATAATAATAATAATACTAATAATAACAATACTAATACTAATACTAATACTAATACTAATACTAATAATGGAAACTTTATTTGTCTTTGAATACAGTTGTAAATCTCTCTACGTAAAGGCAATTAACAACTACCTACCTGAAATTGGCCAGTTTCGTATTCTAACGGATGGACTGTATTTAGCATGAAATGGAGGCTAATGCGGGCAAATTAATTTGCATTTGAAAAGATTTGCCCGCATTAGCCTCCGTTTCATGCTAGATCCAGTCCAGCCGTGAGAATTCGAAAATGGTCTATTGAGTGACATACTTTTGTATACTGTATTTACAGATCAATCAACTAAAAAAAAGTTAAAGTTTTATTAAGGCTGGGCTATCCTAAATCTTATCTCTATGACAAAAGATAAAATATGTCTCTCTAATGGCTAGATTTATCATATTTTTGATTATATAGGGTCATTCCTTTTTGTCAATGCCAATAATTAATATTTATATTGCGCATTTTCCATAAAAATAATCAAATGCGTGCACAGACATCACAGTAAAATACAATTTCTGTGAACCTCTTTCAGCCTTTACTTTGCGTTTTGCGTACTGACTCTATTCAAGCTCTGTACCAGGACCTGCAAAAAAATCTTAATACTGTGTAATTCAAACGTTGTAGAATAAGGTAATTTCACATGCGATTACGTTTCCCCAGTAGTCTTTCGCCCGATGTGAAGGAATCCGCATTCCGGAATCCAGCAAACGTGAAGCTTTAGAATCCGGAATCCATTGTATGGAATCCAGAATCCACAGATTTCGATGGAATCCAGGATCCATATCGGTGGAACTCGTGAGTTTGGAATCCGGAATCCACTACTCGGGATCCGGGATCCGGGATCCGGGATCCACTATTCGGGATCCGGAATCCGAGGGCTGGAATTTGGAATCCAAGGTCCTCCTGAATGCCGTTACATAAAGCGAAGTCTTAAAACAGCTGCGATGCTGTAGAGATGCTTAGAAGAGTAAGGAGTCCATAACAGTGTCCCAAACACATCTTTGCCGTTTCAGAATGATTCCTTACGGTTGTTTATCAACTGGTAGTAACGTTGGAATGATTGAGGTTGTGTATCAAGCGGAAACTTTGGCCAAGCTTCAGAGAAGAAGAGGCGGGGTTACAGCTGCGTTTAGTAAAGATTCTATCTGGGACTGGCTACAGGAATATCATTCTACTGAAGAAAGGTCGGTGCAACCAACTCCTTTTGCTATGAAATAGATAGGTGCATGTGATCACTCCTTTTGGAAACTGTCTTGACCATTTGCTCGCCTGAGAAGATGCTTTTTGGCGACTAAGCAATTCCAGCAGCCAACTAACCTCGTAGATCACTTGACAGTATTTAGTAGATTGTATTTTGTTTCGAAGTAGGACATATGATACCCATGCTTGCCTGCTATATATTTTAAATGAGCACAAAAAGAGACTTGTTCAGAATTACAAGCGCTAGCAAAACTTTGCTCGCAGAATTTTATCGCGAAAGTTTATTGGGAGGGCTTGGCAAGGACCCCTTTGCCTTAGTTTCTTTTCTTCTAATTGTGGAATATGTTATTTGTGCGATATTTGCGATCGTCGGAAATGCGCATTTTATCCTTGAAGATAAAAGCGTTGCGATTTTTGCAGTGTTTCGTCAGTACCAATTTTTTTGCTAACGCTTTCAGTGTTTGACATGCATGTAAGTGTAAAATCTCCTAAGTATTATTTCTTGGGGTGTATTGGGAAAACAAAGTGTTCAAGCGAAATAGGTTCGGTTTTAACCTCGAGAAAGGCTTATCCCGGTTTGCAGTACTTGTGTGTGTAATTTGTTTGTTGCTCCCACAAGGAGTTTTCGAAACTAATTTTTCAACTATTAGTTTAGAAGTACAGTAATAGTTTATACTTGCCTTTCGTCTGAAGCAAACAATGGACGTGATATTGAGATAATGAAGATAATGAAATAAGAGAAAATGAATGGGAAGTATATATAGGAGTCAAGAAATTTGTGCAGTTGACATTAGGACATATATAGATATGTATTAAGAAAAGTGGAAGAAAAACTTGCTATTATAGCTGATATTATCATTCTCGTTATTCAGTTTGGCAGATGCTGTGGAGCGGTTCACGCTGTCCTGTGTAGGGTACTGTGTGGCTACGTATGTCCTGGGAGTAGGGGACAGACACAGTGACAACATCATGGTAAAGAATACAGGACAGGTGGGTGTCTTGGAGCTCTTTCATTGATCACAGAAACACCATCACATTATTTGCCAAAAACTTTCTACGGTTAACATAATATCCCATCCACCTGAAACCTCATGGAACGTGCATTCCTACGGTACCTATTAGACGAAAGATAGCTCTAAGTGATCATCATACTTAACTGGACAATTCAAGCAATTGCCTCTTTATAGACACCTGACAAATTCAGGTCACTTCAACGGGATTCCGATCCATGACCTCTGCGATGTCGGTGCAATTCTCTGCCAACTGAGCTATGAAGCCACGCAGTTGGGAGCAGGTCAATTTGTTGTGCTCATTTTGTTCCCCATTCTCGTCACCAGAGCCTTAGATCTACCCAAGGAGCTGGGATACTCTATGTGGGAGAATTAACATGCGCCGTAGGGTTCTTATAGCCAAACATTTGCTATTTGAACCTCGCGGCTCTTGCTCACTCCTCGTGCAAACATGAATGCACCAATTAGAGACGCTTTTGATTGTTCTTCACGAAAACCAATGAGAAGACACTTTGTTTCAGGGTTCCCCAGAGCTCTTCTCTCCCTTTGTCAAGTGAAGAGCTGTGAGGTCGAGATTGTTTGTTCCCCTGAAAGGACAAATGAACCAAAGAAACGTATATTTTAAGTGCGGGTTATTGACGAAAGACGAAACTCAGGTTGAGCCTCACAAGCTTTCTATTGCGAGTTCAAGACAATCATTCTACACTCAAAGGAAACGCATCTTCGAACAAAACGTCGTGAATTTTGTTAAATGTTCTCGACTCTGTGGTCATTCGATAAGTAGTTTTCTTCAACTTTGTATAATTGAAAGGATCTTTCTTGTGAGAGAATATGGGTCCCATCTCTTGACTAGGACGATTCTGTCGCTGCAAAGATCTTAGCATTATAACCAAGCACGACTTGAAGAGGTGCTGTGTGGTTATGTCATCGCCGCCGCTACGCTGGATAACACAAACGATCTTTTATTAATTCCTTTGGTTCGTCATCCAAGATTGGTGAATGTCGCCAGTGTGTTTTGTCTGTAGGAATTGGTTGTAAACCACCGATACCGAAATCATAGGGCTGGTCCTTACCTAAGACGCATGCGCAAGGATAAAGACGAGCAACATACTCAGTCGCTTTCTGATAATTAGCACTTTTTGTTCGGACAAAAGACACCAGTTAGCAATGTAAATAAAGCATCCGCGTTCAGTTGTACGTGCAAACCTGCCCACATGGAGCTCAAGTGATGCGCTTGCTGGGATCCTCCATTCTCCTTGTGAAGAAAAGCTACTTTTCGGTTTGTTTAGCCTGCGAGCAGGATCATTTGTTTTGCGTGTCGAGCTAGGATTTTGGCGGGGGAGGCGCCAGTGCACTAGAAGAATGGGGCGAGGAAAAGTACGACCACGGTATGCTTTTCACTGGGAACAAGGACGTCCAGGTTGAGTTAGCAAGAAGGAAATTATGTATTTCTAGCTACTGATGTCCTTGACATCTTTTTACGACAAACTCCATTGAATTTGTGTTATCTCAGTATTATCCAGACACATGCTATCGAGGGGAGAATAATGCCCCCTCAGACATCCATCCACATCCAAAATTCCTCCGTGCCACTCACATGGGTAAATGCCCGTAATGCTAATTAGTAGGCCTGTCCAGATTGTACCATGGTAATTTATTACGTCACATTAATATGAGTACCTTGTTAAGCAATTATTGATTTTTCATATAGTACCAATCAATCAATCAATCAATCATTTATTTCAGTTAACACGTTACGTCAAAGAGCTATAAAACTCGTTCAAAATACGAACCACAACATTGTCGTTCCATGAAACAATGTTGTAGAGTTAATCCTTCCGAATAAGACATTCCTTTCAAGTTGTTGAAACAGGTTTGAGCCACCTTAAGGATACCCAAGTCTAAGGGAACAAAATACATGGTTCTTTTGGCGTCTTGCCGAACGATACCAGGGTACTTAAACAAAATGCATTCTCAGAGTCTAAAACCCAGACAAAGAAACTCAAACTGTTACACCTTCCTTGCATTGTCATATGGAAGCATGACAGAGGCTTCAAGGCAATCTTGCAGGGCAGTCTCTTGCTGTGAGGCAAATGCATTGGTGAGAAGACTAATAACCCTTTCTGCAGAGGTAGAGCTTGGCTGAATACACAGGAGTGTTTGATAAACCTTCAAGAAATTCGTATAAATTGAAGTTTGACTTTTTCATGCTTGATATGTGTGCTCTAACCCGATATTTTGCTCAAACGTTGCTCAGAAAGGAAGAACTTTCTCGAGGTTGATAGAACCCCCAAAAGTTGCTCAAAAGTTGCTCAGCACAATACACCTTATTCCAAAATGGCCGCCATTTTAGTATTCTTTTGTTTCCTTGCAAATTGGCCCTTTTGAACTCGCTTTGTAAAATTCAAAAGAATATTTAACCTTGAACGAGGCCAAAATGGCCATTTTGGAATCCAAAAAAAGAATACTAAAGTGGCGGCTATTTTGGAATAAGGCGTATTGATTGGATTAGTTGTTCAATTCGAAGCTGAATCTTCTTGTTGAGGGTGGCATTTGTTGATGGTTTGAAACCCTGCACTGAAATGCCTCAGTTGACAGTTAAGTGTGATGCACTCTACACTACCTGCTTTGTGTGACACTGGCAAAATAATGCTGTTTTGTTTTCTTGTTTTACTTTTTACAGCTTTTCCACATCGATTTTGGTCACATCCTGGGCAATTTCAAACGGAAGTTTGGTGTTCAACGCGAGAGGGTCCCATTTGTGCTGAGTGACCAATTTGTTTACGTTATTACGATGGCTAGCGAAAGAGGAAGAGAAACGCCTATGTTTGAAAGGTTAGTTGACATATGCGGATAATCCAGTGGCAAGAGCAATATTTTCTCTTATGGCCATTTTTGCTCATAATAATTGCGACTGTCTTATGTAGCCAATTCAAATCAAAGCTGCACAAATCAAATGTTTGTTTTGGATCAGCGGGAAATTTTGAAGCAACCGGAGGAAAACAGACACGACCAACACACTTATCTCTCGCGTTGCGGCGAGTACGAGAGTGAAACCCTCTGCACCAATCTACAATCGTAAAACTTGACACCACCCCTCCCCCCCAAAATCAGTGATGGGAAAATGACGCGGTTTGCCCAACCTTGATTTAGAGGAAAGGGGACATTTCTGTTCCATTTTAATCTGTTCAAGATGGTTCTCCTCTCCAGTTCTTGGGTTTTACATTTTGCGTCCCTTTAGGAACTCTGTTGCATGTTGTTTGGAGAGTTCTCCATGTGAATTGCCATTCATCAGCAACAAGCCTCATTATTCGCCATTGTAATAATAATAATAATAATAATAATAATAATTATTATTATTATTATTATAATTATTATTATTATTATTATTAACATTAATAATAATAATAAAGTCCCGACGTTGTCTAACAATAATTCGCCTTAGGCGAGGTGAATATCGGTTCGTCTCGGTTTTTATTCATCGATATTCACCGAACCAGAGGTATATAATATAATAGTTTTAGTATAACTACATAGCTGATTCTTTGAAAAATATGGATTTTCTTCAAAACAATTAATTTCTTCGTCTGTCACCTCGACAAAACGGCTTTCGGCCATTTTGAAAAAGAAACCGCTTAGCTGAATATCGCGAAATAATCACCTCAAAGGCGCAGAGAATTTTCAATAATCACCTATGTAATTATACGTAATGGAGTTATGGGCCTAAATCACACAGCGGTCATGTTTAGTCCCAAGGGATTGAATACTTTTGTTTTGCCTCATCGAAACTCGTTCCCAAGCATTTCAACTCGAGGCTCGTGGTACGAAAGCTATTGTCTATGGCCATTATGGCCGCTGCGCGGATAAGTCCCGATGCATTTGTTTGCGCACCACTGTCAACACCATGCAACAAATCTTTGTCGTGAGAGTTTATATCATTAACTCACTGTTATTTAACGGGTGGCCTTTTTATCTTTTTTTTCAGATTTAATCAACTTTGTAGAGAAGCATTTCTTATTATCCGACGGAAAGGCGCCTTGTTGATCAATCTCTTTGTGATGATGTTGTCCGCTGGTCTCCCGGAACTGCGGTCGCTTGATGACATTGGCTACTTGCGTAAGACATTGAGGCTTGATCTCTCGGAGGAGGACGCAGTCAGAGATTTTCAGAAAAAGTTCGACGCTGCAATTAACAACAGCTGGAAAACTTCTATGAACTGGTTTGCCCACAATGTAAAGCGAGATAACCCTTGATGCCCAACGATGCTGTTTTATATCTTTCAGTGAATCAGGGTTGTTATCGCCAGGCAATTTTTTCAACCTCGTACCAGGACCTCTCGGCCTCACGTTTCATAAAGCGACAATGACATGGAGACCCTAGGTGTTTTTTTGTTTTTTGTGTTTTTTGCGCGAGCGTTTTCACTATTAAGGATACGACGTAAGCGCAAGCAAGTAAAGGCTTGTTTACACAGAGCGATTTTATCGCGCGACAAGAGCTGCGATCGAACGGCGATTTTACGGCGACAGCAAATCGCGCGTGTGAACAGCGGGCGATTTCACTGCGATTTGTAGCGCGACAGATCGCAGCCTCGTCGCTGCAAATTCGAACATGCTCGAAATTTAGTGCAACTTTGCTGCGATTTTATCGCAGCTCTTGTCGCGCGATATCATAAAATCGCTCTGTGTAAACGAGCCTTAACAAAGAACGCCGACGGATTTACTTGTGACTAAAGGTAGGTTTTCCAAACAAAACAGTGTAGTTTTTGATCAAAACGATGCCACGTTTTCGGATATTTCTTCGTTTTGTGCGTGCGTCATAGTGTACACCAGTGTTAAGGGTGTAAGTCGTAATCCGCTGAAGTTCCTCAGTAGCGTTTTGTGCGTCGTTCGAGTCTCTCCATTGCAAAGTATTCGTTAGGTAAAATGATTGCGCACTTCGTACTTACCATGACAATCCCGGCAGATGATCGCACATCTTGTCCCTAAAATAGGAATTAAATCAATTGTAAAATCTAGAATTTTTGTAGCTTAGTGTAGAAAGGTCGTTTAATTAATGAAAAATTTGAATGGAATTAGGTGAATTGTCGTTTAGAATTCACTTGACACTAGGATGATTTCTTGCAAACGAGTGAAAACCTTGTTAGCTAAATACTATATGGAGAGTATACACTACTTATGAGTCAATGAGTCAATGAGTTAGTGCAGTTAACCAAACATAAAATGAAAGCTAAAATTTCAGAGAGTGCTTAGGCCTAATCACTGAAACGAGGGCCTAGGCTTAATCAATAAATTATTGCTATATTGACTGGGAGTCTCACTGACTCATGATTCATTGACTCATTGATTTACTGACTCATAAAACATGGGACCTCCTATATTGATCATCTGTAAGTCTTTGATTTTTTAGCAGGTGTTTGTCTCCGGGAAGGCATGTCTTATCAGGACTCTTTCCTTTGAATGATTTAATTTATTTGTCATAAGAATTAGCAGTTTTAGACTAGACACTTAAAAATAAGAGAAAAGAACTATGGAATGCCCGAGTTTTTAATATTGTAGATGAATTTTATTTTACCCATTTGACTTGAAGCTAAGGCTCGTTGGTAATAGGTATTTCTAGAGTTGTAAGATAGATTAATTAAAGGTGCGAAATCCAAAAACGGATCATGAATCCAAAGTATCCACACTCGAGGAGGATACTTCGGATCAAAGCTAGCTTCACTGCAGCGTTTTGTTTTTGGGAAGGGACTTGAAAAAAGTATTTTTGACAAGCGGTTTTCCATGCAAAAATGATACACATCAGCTACCGTACATGACAGTTTAGCCCAAATGTTTTTCTCTTGCCATTTTTACCGTACGATCGAAGACACGAATAGGTCGAAAATAGTTAGGTTTCCTACAAATTCTCACCAGAAATTTCACTGAAAGTCTCTTGACATGAATAATTTTGTTAGCGCCTTTCCTACAACCAAAAAGTAAACTGCAAAAATACTGGTCTTTCTGCTTGTACCGGAAAGCATTGTATTTTTGGTCACTAGGGACTAGTCTTTATTTGGAGTTGTTTTGTTTTCCTGCAGAACGAACCAAAAATACCCTCTGCAATCGATTTGTACCTTGGCACGCTTGTTTTTCGTCATTTCTTTTTATCGATCGCTTTAAAGTTTTTTTTTTTTTCTGATGGTATTTCATTGAAGAATTTCTCCAAATCAAACCAGTTAACCGCAATTTTTTTTTTTTTTTTTGAAATTGCACGCAACACTGGGTTTTGTTTGTTTGTTCAAGTTGCGTCGTCCTGGCAAATAATCCTTTTTCGGATTTTGCGTTTTTTTTGACTCTGAAGAATCCATTGATCTGATATCACAAATCCGTTTTTGGATTTTCCCAAAAAACCGCATCCTTAGTAACAATGTTTTGTAGGGCAAGTTATGTACCAATTTCGCTCGATTAAGAGTGTCTCATTTTTTAGCCATTTGCGCCTTGTAGAAAGAATTAGGATTGCAAAAAGTATAATTTTCTTACTAGGATAGTATTAAGATTTTGCATCTGTAAAGATTGAATTGATTAAAGTGCTACTATGATTTTAAAAAATCACTCCCTTTTTTCCTTCAGATTTTAAAACTGTGTTTGCGTAATTAACAGTTGACTGTCAAAATTTTGATATTTGATTTTTATCCAAAGGCTGTTTACTTTGAGTGTAAGTTTTGCATTTCACGGTCCGCGATTACTCACGTTCAAAACTGACCGATTGGACCTCAGAGGGTTGGATCTAGGGAAAAGTGACGTCATTTACTCACTAGCTTAAAATTTCAGCGTATAAACGCAGTTTATTATGTATGCAAACCACGAGTCCGAAACTCCCGTGCTGCATGTTAATTCAGCCACGTACACACGCATTGCATTCTTAAACTATTGAGTCTTTGACCTCATTTTCGCCTCGATCCAGCTCTGTCAAGATTTTAAAGTTAGTAATGGCGGACCATTGAACAGGAAATTCTAGTTAAAATAAACAGGTGTCTTTTTTTAAATCAAGGCTTAAACTTGGGTCACTTACTGTTTAGTTAACATAGTTTTGAAATCCAAAGAAAAAGAAAAATTGATTTTTTGATCACAGTAGCACTTTAAAATTTTAAAACAGTAGTCAGTACCAGTAAATTAGACGTTGCCTATAAGAACTTTATTTTTCTTTATATGCTAGGGTAGAATGTGTTATTAAATTCTGTACAAACGAGCATTTGACAATCGTTTGTACACGAAGTCAAAGTTGTCAAAGTTTTCATGCTCAACTTCAATTTTTTCCTCGGGTGATCGCGTTTTAGCAATGTGTTCGTGCGAGTTATTTGGGTTTGCACATGCGCACCGAACGCTTGTTACTCATGGTGTTGCAAGGACGTTTGGGTAAATATCGGTGCCACATTCCCTTGTGCTGTAACGTTCTGAGCTTAGTTTATTCAACTGGAGCACAAAAGCTAAAGAACAATGTATATGAAACCATATGGTACAATATTGAAAAGGGGCGATCCAGCATCATACCAGAACGAAACCTCAAAACTATATTATAGATTAAGGAAATGTGAGGTCTGCGAAGAATTTAGCCCTCAACTTGAAGTCTGTAAAAGTAGGCGATCTTCTGATTTCGTGTAGAAAGCTACTCTAATCTTCAACTATCAGGTTATTTTTAGAAGACTAAATTTGAATAAATTCTGTAAATTTCTGTAACGTACAAAATTGTTGTATCCATACTTTTCTATTCATAGCCCCTCTCAACATACGTAAAAACTAAAAACTAGGTTCCAGGGTAATTTGAAGCTAGCACAGTTAAAGGAAACATCGCCCAACTTTTTGCCATCATTTGAATCGAACGACTCAGCCCATGCAATAATTTATTAATAAATTGAAGAAGTAGCAAGGACGCAAAATAATAGTTTAATGTGCCAGGATCCCGTCCACATCAATGCGTTTTCGAAAACCTCCGTTTTCAAAAACCTCCGGGTCCCTGAAAACAGATAAAGAGATCTGCTTCCACACTAGAGACTGAAAATGGAGATATAAAGATGCGTTTTTGTTACCAGGCTTTGTTTTTCGTCTTGGCGCGCGGGAAAGTGAGGCATGCATGTTATAATGACGTCATATATCATCATCATATATCATATCCTATATCTTTATTTACCCTCGGATTTTTAGAGTAGCTTGGTGTAGCTAATTTCTCCGAGCATTTACCCTCCCAACCATGATACATCACAGAAGACAGACCACAACACCGGGAACTACATGCCCTGCTCTTTGCGACAAGTGTGCGGGTTCTTTTACGTCCCACAGGATTATGAACATTGAAGGGTTGTGAGACGGGACCTTCGGCTTATCGTCCATATCCGAGAAGACTAGAGAGTCTAACCATTTGCAGATGTAATTACAAAGGCAACACTTTCTCCTCAGTTATTTAACTTAACTGAGTGTTGGTCCGGCCGTTGAACTCACGACCTCCCTCGTGACAGTCCGGTGCTCAACCAACTGAGCCACCGGTGCGCGGTTCCGTTTGCGATCGTTCTAGTGTGCACAGGACGGTCATATATAAACGGAGGTTTCGAAAACGCATTAGTGTGGACGGGGCCTAAGACAATCGTGCTTCATGTGCGCGCATGCGTTTGCTCTGCTAAAACTTGAAAAAGAGCAAATGAAAGTTTTGTCGCTAAAGGCAGCGCACGATGATAAAACTTTCATTCCCCATATTTACTTAAATTCTAATCCTCTGGCCCGGGTTGCTCGAAGCATGTTTAGCGCTAACCAGCGTTAAATGCCATGGAAACCTATAGGTTTTGACACCTCTTAACCAACGGTTAGCGCTAACCAGGCTTCGAACAACCGGCCCCTGATCAACTTCAGCCACGTGGTACGACATGAACAAGATGGGGAAATAGCGAGGCGCGACGATGGCGCAAACAAGCTGCTTAGGCTACTAGGCTCCTTTAAACATTGAAACTTCAAACGTTCGCTCGAATTGGCTAGTTACGCGAAGCTTCCATAACCAGTTCTCATCTGATCGGAGAACATGCAGATTCGGCAATGTGTGGGCGTCATCTCTCTGTTCGGACTTGGCCAGTTTATTCTAGCACCGTACCAGATCGCGTAGAGCCAAACATAGTCATTTACACTTTTCAACTGATCTCCTTCTGCATTACGACCAAACTGTTCTTGACGAGATTTTCCTAAGAAAATCCAGAGGACCCAGTAACTAGAAATAATTTCCAAACCTCGATCCTCGATGTCGTTGAACTGGAAAGAGCTGCCTGCTGTGGAACAGAGTCGAAGTGTCTTAAGACCGGTTTACACTACAGAAAATTTTCGGCACGGCTCGAGTGAAATTGGCACGGGTGCCTAAAAAGAGCTCGGCAAACTTTGTTTACACTAAACCATTTTTACCATATTAAAAAATACCGTGACAAAATTTTTGGGCCCGGGTAAGTTCTCTTTGTAGACATGCGCAGTTCAATTATAATCAAGAACGTCCGCGTGATTTTGGTGGAGAATGAGCAGCCATCTTGAAATATACGCAAAAAACAGCTAGCCAATATCAATTAAGGCTCAAATTTGGCCCTTTGTTCTATCCGAATCGTGCCTATTTTTTCAGCACCCGTACCATTTTTACCCGTGCTCGGACTGCCTCGCCGAAGGTCCCAGCATAGGTAAGAATTTTGATTCGGCTCGGATGAAATTTGATACTGACATGTTGTTTACGCTGCAAATTTTATCCGAGCCGAACCTTTTATTTTGGGACCCGTGCCA
>NC_090888.1:26107143-26139643 GCF_036669925.1 Montipora capricornis | reverse complement strand
TGACAAACCCTGACATCGAAGAATGCAGTCCTCTGTCTCTCCCAGAAGCCACGAGCGCTAATATCTAAGCGCGCATCAGGAGCTCTGTTGGCACCTCTGTTCAAAGTCTCTCCATTGATTTCCTGAAGGACCGGCTCTATTTCCACATCATTACATACCATGCTCAACATCTCTGCTTCCAGGTCGCGAAGCTCATTATGACGCTGTATTATAAACCCGCCACGTCGGCATACCATTGCATGATCTACGTTAAAACGGTCCCCGCATACGCAAACTTTCGGTGTGTCGGTGATTTCCCAGTCGTATCTCAAACTGATCGCGTCTCTGAATTCTCTCTTATTTAGATTGAAGTTCAAGTCTTTGATGGGAATTACTGTCAGCCAGTTCGATGCTCCCTTCTCCGTGGCTAGCTCTACAGCTCGCTTGGTTCCTGTCGGCAGAGAGGTCTTCACCCGTTTTAGCCTCTCATCCATACACTCATCCTTCTCCTTACGCGCGCTTATTTGCAGAGTTTTTACTTCTGACACATCCGGGGTCTGATGCACTTGCTCCACAATTTGCCTTACTAGGGGACTTGTGACCCTGACTGAAGCCTCATATTCTTTGGGTGAGGCTCTGACTGGATCTATAAGCCCAAGCCCTCCCAAGCGCACAGGAAGCGCAAGGAGTTCGCGCTCAGTTTCAGTTGTTGCGTGGTTCGTAATAGCTGGTATGAGGACTTCGCTTATCGCACGCTCCAAAGGCTCTAACAAGTCGGTAATATCGGGCAGTGTCCTTAAGAAATACGTCCATCGGTGCCGTAGCCCAAAAGTGAACGCTGCATAGCTCGCCTGAGGTTGTGATAAGGCGAACTCTGCAAGTTTGGTGACCTGGTTTACCCAGTCTTCTACCTTCTCGCCCACGTACCCTTCCAGAAATGACCTCGATCCAAGAGCTGCACCTAGGTGCTTGTGACCTTCAGAGGTGATGTTAATCGCTGTGTCACCAAATACCTGCATAGCAGCGTGTTCTTTATCAGGTTTAATGATCAACCAGCACTTTTTTGCATTGGGAAAGTACCCTAACGCCGGACCACTCTCTGATAGCTCGTCCCACCATTTCCGCACATCTTTCAGGGAACCACTTCCCGTTGCATCGTCAGCAAACCAACACTGTTTAGCTGATCCTGAGACGTGTAGACGCGTTATCAGTGGCTGGAGACTAATGGCGTACATGCTCATAGCGAGAGGGTCCCCCTGTGTGGTGCCTTCCGCTGATTTAAGTTCTTGGCCGCCTATAATAAAGAGCCTCGCAGGCTGTCTGTAGGTGTTAATCGCATAAGTAGCTATGGTTGGACATAGGACTCTTGTATTGTGCAACGCAGCAGCTCTGTTCAGGGCATTAAAGGCATTTGAGGCGTCAACAAGAAGAACAGCGTCCGTGTCATCAGCGTCGAAAATATTGCGCATTGCATGAATGGCAGCCTCACTCCCACTTTTATGGCCTGCGCATGCCTGCAGCGAGCCACTTGCGTCAACGACATCTGGTTTTGTTACTCTCATCACGCACTTCGCAATTATCCTCCGTATTACTTCACCAACTCCAATCGGCCGGACCGCGCCCTCTCCTTTGTCAAGTGGAATCAGACGATTGGCTAAAATTGCCTCGATGCTAAGAAAGTCAACAAATTCCGTGCACAGTCGTCTGGTCATTGTAGCTATAGCTGTGCACAGATCGGACCCAGATTTCTTGAAAGATTTGCACGCAAGTATTCTTCTAAAGCCATTGGCGTCTACACCCGAAGGTCCGCCAGAGCCTTTAGTCCTTAAAGCAGCGTCACGAATCATCTCCCCATTGATCTGGTAGTACACTGTATCTGGAACTTCTTCGATTGGTCCAAAGAGTAGAGAACCTAGAGAGGCGTCCTGTGCCACAGGGTGTTTTTCCTTAAGTTGTCTCATGACGTCATCGCTCAAGGGCAAAATACCCCCGCCGTCTCCGTCGCTGAGGTATCGCAAGGCTGAATTAATTTTGCCTGTCATGACAAGGTTTGCAAAAACGCTTGCTTTATTGGGTGGATCAGCTCTACGGGAGTTGGTAAGACGTCTTTGGATGATCCGTCCTTCACGCACTAGGACATCTATTTCGCCCTCTTTCCACAGTGCCAGACGTTTAGCTAAGCACTCTTGGTGCTCCTTCGCCTTAGATTTCTGGCTCGGTTTTTGTAACCCAACAGCGAGGAGGACAATAGCTGCTTTAAGGGCAATGTGTTGCATTTCTGACTCATTGTTCCAATCGTTTATTTGCTGTGTTAATTTATCAATGAAATCTTTTCCTGTTTTCCCATAGGGGACAAGAAAAGTGTTCTTCCGCCATTTTGTAATCTCGTTATAGGCATTGTCAATGGTCGACGTGTTGACTGTTATTGTTCTTCCATCGCCATGTCGGCCCCAAATAAATGAAGATGGCGTGTTAATGGCTTTGTAATCCGGCAAGCTCCCTGGAATACTGTCCGACACGTTTTCAAAAGTTGAGTAATCACGCTCCTCTGTCAGGCCCTCTGGGGGTTGTATTGCAAATGTATGCAAATCCGGAATCGACTGATTATGATTTTGGCTTTGCTGGTCGCCATTGTTTTGATTTCGATTATCCTGAAGCGCTCCGCAAGAAATCAAGTTATTCACAATATTAGACGCGGGTTGAGTTGTGTCCAAGACAGAATCGTACATGCCAGTCGCTCTCGAAACATTTACACTAGTATGGATTAAGTCCTCATTCCTCTCCAGCCGTGAAGCTTGATCTCTCAGATTTTGCCCTTTAAGACCAAGATTTTCATATCCTTTCTCGTCCCATAGTTCCTTCATTATCTCGATGTAACCTTTCTTCCTGCCATTGATATTGCACGGTGCATTATCAGATGCAGCCAAAGCCTGTGCTTGTTGTTTACACTCTAGAACGTCCCTGTTCATTTGTTCAGTCCATTTCACCTTTGATTTCCTCGACATCGTGTAATTGGTTGGCGCTTTGGCGGTATTTTCCAGTAGTTTCGTGGTTTAAAAGCATTTAAATCGCGACAAAGACCCCCAGAGTTGCGACTGTTATGCCTTTACAATTTGCAGTTGGGGATAAAAGTAAAAAGTAAAACACTGAAGTCTCAATAAGAAGACCTAAAGCCTAAGATCCGTACATCCGTCCGCCATCGTCGCCGATCCAATATAATAATAATAATAATAATAATAATAATAATAATAATAATGTCCCAGGAGAAATTGCAAACAATGGTCATGCAAACGTTTTGGGGGGTAATAGAGGTGTATTAGGGGATTGTGCACTTCTCTCGGGGAAGTTAGGAGAATTCTCGACAGTTATGCAAACCCTCGACGGCGTCTCGGGTTTGCATAACTCTTGAGAATTCTCCCAACTCCCCCTCGTGTTTAGATGAGGATATGGAAACACGGGAAACGTCGTCTATTGCTTAAATAATCGTGCTGCACGTGCGGCACGGATTTTAGCTCATATTTTTGCGGTTCTCTGACGACGACGTGAAATCACGAAATTTTAAGTTTTGACGACAACGTCAGCATGTAACAGAGACTTTTTCATTCTTTATTTTCAGTCAGAAACCGCTCGTACCAATATATTTTTAGTATACTTCGCCCAAACTGTAGGACGTGAACGAAATGGAACGAATAATCGCGAGAGACTTCTACTAGAGCAAAATTCTATTTTGAGGTGACGCCCTATATACAAATACCTTTGTTGCGCGACAACCCAGAAATCACTCAGTGCTAGGTTGTTCTCAGATAATTTTCAGAGAATGATGATAAAACACGGTCAATAATGAACCTGAGAACAGGGGAGAATTCATCGATTTTCGTCTTAGAAAACGTAGGAGACATAAAAATGTTTTTGTACGAGGCACGTACCTCCGTCCTCTGGGATAACATGACCTTGTGAAGTGCAATGTAGCAATATGCCTGTGGAAAAAGAAATCAAGTTTCTTGTGCGCTCCTCTGTTCCATTTACGGTTGTTGTTGCAGGGTTTTACTTTTTTTACGAAATTGTTGAATTTTTTTATTCAAGGGTTAGTTATAATTCGCCTAAAAAAGGTAAAATCTAATATTAATTTAGTCCCATATGCACTCTTTGATGTTTTCTTTTGTTGTTTTTGCTTTAGAGGGGGCTTTAGTAATATCGATAAATAATTATCTGGCAGCTGTTAATATTTATCTTCAAACCTTATTGGTCGCGGTCTTCATATTCCTGATAAACTATTGGCGGATTGAAATTATCACTTATCAAATTTCAATAGGGTACCGCCATATTGAATGTTTATCAATGGTATTGTCATGTTCGCAGATAGGAAATTCTGAAGACTCTTTCGTGGCGATTAAATTTGTTCCTGAGCGAAAAGAAAAAAGTATGGATGCTGAGGAAGGCTCCGTTCATTTCAACTGCTTCGTTCATTACCCGACTTTTACGGAGGAAGGCGTCGAGGTGCAAACTATGGCTCGGGGAGATGATGGCATTGGACTACAACCAAGCACTCGGCTATCCAGTCTTGCTGCCAATGTTCTGAGCGAAATGTTTCAGAAACAGGAGATTGACGGTAAAGTCATTATGAAGGCTGACAACGCTAAAGGTAACTTACTCCGATTCTTTGTGAAGTGTTTACATGGCGGAATGAAAAAATTGTTTCAAGCGAACATTTTAATTGAGCGCGGTCGCTGTTTGTAAGATTTTTTTTATAAAGTAATAATTAATTTACCGGGTGTTTTTTGGCAGAAGAATGTTGAGACGGAAATATTTCGATCATGTTGTTTTTCATTCTGAAAATCAACTGTTTCGACGTGACACCGGAAGCTACGCGAAGAATCCAGCCTCGTATCGATCGATATCTGCTTTCATTGACGTTAAAATCGTTCGTCCATAACTAATTAATACAGACCATTTCTTTAAATCCCACCGGAATAGTTTGATAAAGCATGACCACCAAGAAGTGAGGGAATAAAGAGAAGAAAAAAAAGAGGAAAGAAGAATGCCACTTTAACAGCGTACAGTAATTATTATTTATCAGCTTTCATACTTCCGGCGTAAAGTTTTAATACTTCGGAGAATGTTTGTGTTCATATGATAGCAAAAAAATACAGTCGAACCACCCATGAGCGACCACCCAAAATGTCAAGCCTTGGTCGTCGCTTGCGAGAGCTTACACCATATATATTTAGTCTAAATTTTGCCTCACAAGCATATGGTAACTGCACAGACTTACCCCTTTCATCAATGTCCATCTCAATCCCTGTAATGACTTTTATTTATTTTCTCAATGTGCGAGCGGGCAGAATTCTGCGAATCCGGCAATCTGATTGGCTCTAAGAGCGGGTAGAGTTTTTTCTTTCTTGCCCACTATCGTAGCCCAGGTTGCATGAGCTTGTGTGATGGGGTGGCCTTAGCTTACCAAACATACATGTATGTTTTTTGAAGCCTTTTAAGGTAATTCCCTTGAAATTGTTCTACTATCAAACTTTTTTGGAAACTTGGCATAATTAACATTCATGATATGAACATTAAAAAAATTTAATAAAAAAATGGGGTCACCGTGCTTGTTTACGCGTCAGCAGGCTCTTAAAATGGGGTAGTTTTACTGTTTTCGCGTTAAAAATTCGAATCACCTTCATACAGAATTAAGTCTTGGTTACTTCAAAGACACAAAATTTTATTTTGAAAATAAAGCTTCTTTTATTTACATAAGCAGTAATGCTTCATTTACGCCGACTTTGATTCCCTGGTTGTGGGAATAGTGCACTTTTTGGGACAGTTCCGTGGTTAGCTTGAAGTCCTCGCCTTGGGTAAAATACACCCAGTACGGAACTATTTTCCAAAAAAAATTCATGTTCTACTATCAAACTTTTTTTCTTCTTCAAATGTGTTCTTTATTAGACTGTTCCTAGCAAATACCTGAAAAAAAAATTGGGGGTCACCGTGCTCGTTTGAGAGAAAAGGAGCATTTATTTCGCTATCGGGCTTAGTTTGAGCGAAATCTCTTACGTTTTGTATGCGCATGTGCTCATGTGCGCGCGCTAATTAATGACGCAAAATTCGTGCGCAGTAGAGATGCGCAATGCAATACTAAGGAATTACCTTAAACGTGTTTAAAAACACTATTGCTTTACAAATTAATAAATACTGTGAACAGAATCAACTGATCATTGGGGTATTGCCTGATATTTCTAAAGTAATAATAATAATTATAATAATAATAATAATAATAATACAATATTTATAGAGCGCAAAATCCCAATAGACCAAAAGTGCTTTACAAAAAAAAAAGCATTAAAACCAGGGATAAACTAACGGTAAAAAGTAGATTAAAGGCTATAAAACTGCATCATAAGAAGCTTTAAAAAGCAAAGTCTTCAACTTGGATTTAAAAGAAGAAAGGGAACAACAAGATCTGAGTTCCAACGGAAGGGTATTCCAAATAGAAGGAGCGGCCATCGTAAAGGACCGGCCACCATAGGTCTTAAGATTAAATCTGGGTTTTTCTGTTTTGATAGTAGGCATCACAGGCCTGAAGGGCTAGTACGGCCCTTGGCCTGCAGCCTTGGGTCATACTGGAGACCTTGGGCACAGATTTTTTTTCCTATACGGACCTCCCGGCCAGTGAACAACATATATGTAATCAAAAATATTTATTACCAGGCGAATGATTTTTTTTATGGAGACAACAAGAAAACAAGATATTGATTCCTTGGCTGAAATTAAAGAAATTAAAAACTGTGGATATGACTTGGGTTGAATAGGGAATGATTGCTGACTGCGCCAATTTCCATAGCGTAATTCTGTCAAACGGTTCACTGTTCTTGAGAGAACAAGATAGATAGATAGAGATAGATAGGTTATTGATCAAAAACGTGGCAGCCATAGGCTGAATTATCTACGATTTAGAATAAAATGAAAGCTTAAAATCTGAAAATCATGAGTTAACAAAAATGAAAAGGGAATATTTACATCCTTGTCTTATTGACATAGTGATGGATAAAACTATGGTATGGGTGTGCCTTGTGGTAAAAGCACGCTTATTCCTTAAATTGACCTCACACTCGTTCTTAGAAGGAAGTAAGCTTCGTGTATATATACAGCTTGTGCGAAGGATTACACAAGATGGAATTAAAAAGCTTATCACTTAAGAGCTGGCAGCGCTCGTATAAGGGGACTAACCCAGTCATAGAAAGCGCCTCATCATGTGCGAGCAATCTGGATAAATAATGTGCAATGCTTGTCTTTGGCATCCCTCAATATCAATTGAAAGGTATTGCGGGAGGCTATGATGATAAATAGGGCATTTGTATTCAGTAACAGGCCTTATACAAGTTTTAAAGTAGAATGGCAAAACTTCTTTCAACTTAACATGTGATCGCTTTAGCTGGCGCAGAAAATACAGGTGCTTGCTTACTTTCTTTACCATCTCAGATACCATCTGGATATGTGGTGTGGAACAATCATTAGGAATCAGTTACAACATTCTGTAATCATCAGAATTTAAGGTCATTTCTTTAAGGCTGATAGAATACAGTGTATGTAGATTTTTTCCTTTAGAATTTTGAATGTTTTATTCCCGATGGAAATAGTCAATTTCCAGAATAAATCCTGTACTTTCCCTCTCTTGTAAGCTTCACAGGAATGTGATGATGTTACCATGCCTTACTGTCCAATTTCTGCTCTATTACCTAGGCCTGTCCAGTGGTTGTTTACGGCAGGATAACAACAAATGAGAATTTCAAACTATTTGCTCTAAAAGTGGTTGTGGTCACTTACGAGTGGTGGTCGCTTACAAGAGGTTCCAAATATAGTGATTTTACTTGGAAACTTTTGGTATTTTGGAAAAGCGGTTGCTTATGAGAGGTGGTCGCAACCGGACGTTCGACTGTAATTATAAACGTGTGTCAGCTTCTACATACAATGTCTGACCCGTTTTGCAGTGAGACTGATGATTTTCAGATATTTTTACCTCTCTCTTAACAATTAACCCCTATATCTTACTTCTTTTAATTCCCTACCAAGGTCTTTTGAAAAGGGCACCATTGTAGATAAATAATTTTTCAATCTTTCAGTGTGTTAGGATTATGTAAAATCAAAGAATGTGAATCAGAGATTTGATTATCACCTCTTAATGTACTTTATACTGCTTTGCATTCTACTGTGTAGGCGATTTCAAAGTCAGTTTTGAGAGAACATGGTTGATGAGCGTAATGTGTTCACTAATGTGTAGATCTTCATTTTTAAGAGGTGAATCTCACGATTTTCCTGTTTTTTTTCCTAATGCTGTCTAATTTAGATTGAAATTCCTGATTAATGAAAATAACCGATTCAATTATTTTTTCTCTACATGTCTCCTAATGTAATGGTCTTTTGTGTTTGGAAGGTCTGATATTTCCTCATTGTCCTGTTGCTCAAATAAGTGAAACATAGCAACCAGTTTCAATTCATCTGAAACACATGGCACTTTTGAGCAAATACACTGGTGAAATTTAAGCTATATCACCCCTCTCCTTCTTTAGCAATCTTCCTTAGGTATTTTCAGGGCTCGAAATTAAAAAGAAATCTTGGTTCAATTTTGCAACACGTTACAATAAATTGGTCGCAATTCTAGTAGCAAAGTTGTTGTGCTATAATGTGTTGCCAGCAGTGTGATTTAGCAATTCAGAATATGAGCTCGCAAATGATCAAGGGAAATTTACACTACAATTCTGCCCCATATCTTTAGATTGAAAGAACCCCTAGGAAATTGCAAAACTGTGTCTTTAACCCCATTAATTTTGTCAAATCCTTTTGCCAATTAGTTTTTAAAAGGAGGCTGTAAAATATATGTTGACTGAGCAAGAAAGTAAATAGTCAATTTAACATTATAATAAGATTTCACAAATTAATCACAAGAGACACTCTTATTAGCCTAGTTAAACTATACAAAACAGTCATATGACCTCACTTTTATTTATTACTGCTCTGCTATACGGCATTTTTTGCAGTGCTTGTAACACTGATAAGCTAGACACACTCAACAAAATTTCTTAATAAATAAATACTTCATAGAAGTCTTTATGTTAATACCGGTAACTACATGTATTTGTCAATGAGCAACATACATGGTAAGAAATATGTTAAGGATGCTAATCTTATGCTACATCAGTGTTCTCCCCAGGTATTTCAGGCCAGGCGGGCCGCCTGGCTTGATTCGTTGAAAAATCGTTGCCGCCTGGCTTAAAACAAGTGACCTTACGTAGTTTAACATCTAAAACTGGGATCCTGTCCATAATTAAAAAAAGAAAAACACTCAATAAAGATACTGAAGCATTGTCTAGTGTTTTCTCATTGTGTTTTCTCGCAATTGATAAGGTTTCAGCTCATTTACCCTTCCATGAAAGGTGATGAAACTTGTCATCCGCTCGTTTCGTTGAACGGCAGCCGTCTTTCAGTTTGCCGTAAATTCAAGGGCACTTTATGGATATTACATGGAATACTAAACTCAATTCCTACGTGCGTGGAAGGTTGTCAAAAAATGGTGGCTTCGACCAACTCAGGATCCTCTGAACAGAAACGAAAAGCTAGTCAAACTAGATTAAGTTCTTTTTTCACCCTGGAAAAGAGATATAAGAGTGTAAGTAATTTGGATGAAGAAGTCCAGCCACGGGAAACAACACAAGGTCCGTCAACATCCACAGATTCCAAACACCGAAAATCAGGGTTTGATCCAACGTGGCTGAAGGACTTCCCTTGGCTTCTTAAGACTAACGAAGATGATAATACTAAATAGTGGTAGTGGTATGTTGTGCAAGTTGTGCAGAAAACACAATCAAAGGGCCCAAAGAGTAAGGCAAGGATGTGCTGTTTGGGTGGATGTTCCATGTTTTTAGTTTTATGTTTTCCTAGACAGCATGACAATTCGCTTTTGCTATTTTTGTAAGTCTTAATTTTGTATGGTAGATTAAGCTTCCGACAGAATGCCCCCTGGCCTTCCCAAAATCCTGGGGAGAACACTGTGCTACATGTATCTGTTCTGAAACCAAGAACTACAACTTATGGCCCTAACTCCTTTTCATACATGTATCTAGCAGCCTGCTAAAATGTGGAATTCACTCTCAGATTCCTTATGAATTATTGATAATTTCCTTGATTTTAGATTTAAGATTCTTACATAACGATCCTTCTACATGTAGTTTACTGGCATATGAGATATACCGTATTTACCCGTGTATAAGTTGATCCCGTGTATAAGTCGACCCCCAATTTTTGATGGCAAAAAAAGCAATTTCTTAATTTCTTTGTTAACTGTTACTGGGACACGAAAAATCAGGGCCTCAAGCGCTTAATACATGTAGTTTTGTGGTTCAGCAGTTGTTGTATATGCAGGCATTTTGTCCTTGAGTTTCGAAAAAGTTCTCAGAAAATCGAACATGTAAACCTAGCTGTTTCGTTGTTCAACGATAAAGGGCTTTAGAGGATAAGCACAACATCACAGAAGCAGGAGTCAATCTTTCAAAATAACTTGCGAACGATGCGAAAATGTGCAAGGTTTAAAATTATTGTTCCTTGACTTTTAATTTCTCACATGACAAACAAAACAAAACTCAAGAATCAAACAATACGAAGTTTGCAAAAGCATTTAAATCAGCCAGGTTTGTAAAAGAATAAAAAAGAATCATTACAAACCAGCATTTTCACGCAACACGAATGACAATGCTTGCACGCAAACACAAGGTATTGCGCCAGGTTACTAAGCCGTTGAACGATCGCGTTTATTTGAAGAAACAGAAATGCCTTTTAGAGCTTTCCGCCTTTGGAAAACGAAAATTTCCAGTGTCTATTTCATATTTGTGCTTGTGAGTATCTTCAACATTTAGATTTGGACAAATCCTTTTTCATTTCAACTGGAATTGCTTACATTCATTTGGAAGTATTTTGTCGGCTTTTGTCCACTGCGTTCATTATGCCCAAGACACATTATTATGCTAATTTTGAATAAATTACTTAGCTGGAACTTGGCTCAAAATCTTTGACCCGTGTATAAGTCGAGGGCGATTTTTGGAGCTTCTTTTGAGGCCATAAAAGGTCGACTTATGCATGGGTAAATACGGTAATAGTAATAAATTTAGTAATGTCATTGTAAATATTTTTATTGATTTATTGATTTATATTTTTGTATTGGTGTTAATTTTTCTTGATGAAATTAGCGGTATAGCTACTCTTAAATTAGAGGTAAAAGAAAGCCTATGTACGTACATGCAAAGACTCTATAGTTTTTTGAAATATTGATAGTCTGCCAACCCAAAACTCTTGTCACTTGGCAAGCAGTCTTAGAAATTCTTTGTTTGCCCTTTTCCCAACTCCCTGCTAAAGATCTTCAAAGAAGCTATAGTTTCATGTGCTGTACTCTGACTCAAACTTCTAAATGTTCCAAATGATTTGCAGTGTTCATTCAAGTGCGTGATCACTGGAAGCCTCACCCACTTGCGGATTTCACAAAAGGCGGTGATTTAGAGGTGACCATACATGAAGCATTTGGGGATATTCTGTTTGTAAAAGATGCTGCAATCACTATTCATGTCCACCTCTGTTATGAGTAAGTTTACTGTCCAAAAAATTTATCTTTGTACATGTATATACATATGAGTGAGCAATTTACAAAGCGGTTGGTGCTGCTCACTGCTCTGGTAGGAGCTGGTCAGTTGCATGTTTGTTACAAATGTACATCCCTTTTGATAAATGAATATGCTTTGGGGCACTGTGTCAGACTGGCAAGGGTTCTCCTCTTGAGATTCAGAGACCCATTCTGACCACTACCTGAAGTTTATCGTGGTAGTCATGTTGCCTGTTGGGATTCTTAAAAGCTGTGATGTTCTGATGCATCATTCATATGTTTCATTAGCCTTCTCACAGGCAGTATGTGTAGATGTTGTTGTCGCCATGGAACACTTATCACATGCCATATTGTAAGTGCGTGGGATAGGTCTGGGCCGGGTGACAGAACACCTATCCCTAGCTCAGACCTATCCCACACACTTCCAATATGCCATCTGATACATGATTCGTGGCGACAACAACATCTTTCACCTGTGAGCAGGCTAATATTTCATTGACGCTGAAAAGCCCTCATGGGGTTGATCAATACTTAATTATAAAGTATTTATTTATTTATTTATTTTTATGAGTTAAAGGTTTTAATAGTTATATACAATGCCTCGCCCACTGCTTGTGAACATTGTGTCTTACATGTACTTGGATAATTGACTTCAAAATACAATGCAACCATAGTTAAAAGAGCAAATTGGCTAACTCAATGTTGTACCCGATCCAATAAAACGTTTTGTTCCAGGTAATTCCATCATTTACATGTAAATGGTTGCTACATTTGAATGTGAATGCTACATTATATCGTAACAATGCAAATACAATCTGACACACTTTAACCGAGAGAGATTTGAATTGGGCACAACATTGAGATAGGCGATTTGTCTATTAAAAAGAGAGAGATTGAAAACTTCGCAACACTAAAATAATAATTGTATGAAATCTAACAGCTTAATACAATATGATAAATGTTAATATGTGATTTACTGAGGTTTCTAAAACAGACAAGAACATTTAAAGAAAGTTTGAAGAATAGAAGGGTTGTTCTGTAATGTAAATTCAGGATACCGGTACTTATTTGGGAAACAAAAATTTCAACTACATTGGGTTCTACATGGATATACATGCGACCACAGATTACTGCACAGTGGTGTCAATACGTAATGTAGTGACAGGCAATAAAAGGCGTTGGCTACTTCACCTAGAGTGGTCTGCTACAGTGAACTAAAGATAACGGGGTATTTTTTCAAACCTGAGATTAAAACTCACTTTGACAATGACGTCAACATGAAGTCCTCTAAACTTGATCATCAATTTGACTTTTGAAAGGTGCTGTTTGGGAGCAAACTGTTAAAAATGACATGCCTCCAGGCATCCCTAAGGCCCTTTGTTGATACAGTGGGTTACTGTACTTGAAACAAGGCGCCAACTTCAACATTTTACCGTGAAACCCCTGTTGCACTACTTGTTTGCTGGCACACTTAATTAAGCGGCCTTCACACGACGAAGTAAAGTTGGCAACCCGTTTTGGTAAACTCAAGTTGGCGTGTGTGAAAGAGAAAAAAAGTTGGTGGAAAAGTTGGCGAGAATAAAGACAAGCTCTATTCGTCGCCATCAGTTTGCCAACATGTTTGACGCAGCCCCCCGCCCAATTTTTCTGACAGTGTTGTTTTTGGCTTGATCAAAGACTTAGTAATTTACACTACTCGTACATATACCAAGACCTAGCCCCCCACTTTCAGACGTACTCCGCGACCCCGTGACACCAGTTGTTGTGTCTTTCACACACGCCAACTTGAATTTGCCAACACTAGTTTGCCAAGTTAATTCGCTTTGACGAAGGGCTAACGCTCGAAACGTCAGCTTTTACAATCTCTGTACGGTGGCCAATTTACATTATCAACTCCGTTGATAAAACCAGATTTTTGTATACAAGTTGAACTTAGTTTGTTGTGTGAAGGCCGCTTTACAGATTGTAAATCAATTCTTGCGCGAGGATTTTAAGTGTGCAATAAGAGAACAAGCTTTTTCTCTGGATGTATCGTTTCAATGGAATGTCCTATTTATGTTCATCAATCAATATTCAGCTCATGTTCGGATGGATTATTTTTATTTTCTTAGCAAAGACTGGGATGATCAGAAAGTGAAGACTGCTATCAAGAAGCTGCTAGAACACTACAGTCAGACGCATCTTGAACGCATGCTCTGTCCATTTTCGCAGGTAACAAAGTTTTTAAGGGATACTGTATTAAAAGTGGAACAAAGCTAAAAGTAAGGAACAATCGGGCCCTGAAATACCAGTATACTCTCCTAACTTTGCCCATGCGGCAATCGTGGACTTTTTGTGGAGGTGCTTGAAAGCCAAATTTTGGATGTCCACGACAAAAAGTGAGAGCAAAACCAATAACTGAGAGGGAGGGGTGATGAGGGGCCAGAATGCCTTTTCTCTTCTCCGTGTCTTCAGTGTTTTGTCCTCGTCCCATCTCATGCGCAGCGCAGTGATAGTTAACTTCGCTTCGTGTTCAAACACGATTCGCAAGGCTGCTGCCTCAGAACATTTTTCCGGAGCCCTTCGGGCTTACGACATTAAAAGTTAGTAGCCAGAGTATTTTTTCGAAGAGCCCAGAATTAATTTATTGAAATTGAGGATGAATCACCTTGTGAGAAGTTAGGAGCCCGTTCGGGCAACTCGCCCCGGGCGACCACTAGGCATCAGCCTTGATTCGTTTCGTACGAACTCTCTATCGTACTGACCTCAGTCAACGGAGCTGTTCCGTCAAGAATAGCACTCTAAAATGCTATCATATGCGCAAATAATTCGGAAGGTGGAATGTACATGTGGTGGAAGGTAGGCGGTTTTTAAAATGCAAAAATTTGGTTTTATCAACGGAGTTGATAATGTAAATTGACCAGCGTACACAGATTCTAACAGCTGACGTTTCGAGCGTTAGCCCTTCGTCAGAGCAGTGGCTATTCGTACGGGACCCGTACACCGACCGAAATTTCATACGGAAGTCTTAGAATGATTTTTACAGGCCCTAGCCCTAACCTTGAACGACATAGCCACGCAGTTATTGAAAGCTAACCGTTTTAAAATGGGTGCTTAGACTTAAACATTGTTTATCAACGCTATTTGAAATGGGTGCTTAGACTTAAATGCGAAAAACGCAAAGCAGGTCAGATGGCCAGTGACATCGAACGAAGGAGGTGTTTCGTGACATTAAACAATAATCAGTACCGTTGTTTGATAGCTGAACTGTGATTAAAAAAATTAAAGACGAGGTTAGACATTCCGAATGTTATTGAAACTGTAATAATCATTCTAAGAAGACTCTCGTATGAATAACAAAATATAGTCCAGATTTTTCTCGGCCCAGGGGCCAGTTTCTCGAAAGTCCCGAAAAGTTTTCGGGCCCGAAAATCCATTTGTGAACCTGTCAACTGCTTGTTCAGGAAAGTCGATCTTTTAACATGTTTTCAAGGTAACAGAAATCAAAATGACTATGAAGTTTGACGACTTAAATCCTCTCCGTTCTTGAGATACCGAGGGAATTGTGACACCCGAAAATGACCTGTAAAGTTTCGGGACTTTCAAGAAACTGGCCCCACGTTGGCTTGGGTTGAAAGCACTCGCCTCCCACTATAACTCATTCTCGAGACTGGTATTACGATAATCTGATAGTATCAATCGTCTTTGAATATACGCTTATCATTATTTCATGGCACTGACAGTTGGAAAGGAATTCTGAACATTTTTCTTTCAAAAGATAATCGAGATATCGGGACTCGGGAACCTACCATGATTAGCTCACGTGTCACCGCTCCTAACCACTAAACCACCGAGTCGCCGCTTGCTCCAACAAAGTTTTAAAACACAATGATTTTTTTTATTTGTCATAAGATCGGGCTGTAAACCTTCGATAACAGTCGCTAACAAATTATTACGTGGAATGCCGAAGGCATACCACGTCTTGAAACCAGTTGTTGGTAATGACAATTGTGCATACCCCACAGATAATGAAGTAAGCTCTGATCGGATAAATCTATTTCTATACCCTTCCGTATTTCCAAACTTCCTTGCCGCGATTAGAACACCCACGCTTCTCCTAGTATTGCGATACCGCCACCGTGACAGACTTCCCTTATTGCGATCAAAGCAAACACTTAGTTTGGAATCTTTCGGCCCTCGATGATTGACACAGTAGGTGCTTGCCATTATGCCTGACCATCAGTTCGGAGACCAGTGGAACTAACCAAGGAAAAATGGAACGACAATTTGCATTAAAGATTCAATTTCCAACCGGACCGAAGCGTTCCATTTACGTTTCGACCGAAATTTCGGTTGTATCACAGTGAAGTGGGATTGGAAACATATACATAGTTAATTGACCATTCCTCATAGGGGCTTTTCAGAGCCAATGAACACAATCTCGACAGAACAGAACATTCAGCAACAACTGTTAAGAATCCCAACTGGGCGGGGGCAAGCTATTTGGTTACTTACAAGTGCAGCTGAGAAGTTGAACCAGGGACTACCAGGATCAAATTCAGCCAGTGGTCAGAACGTGTCTTGAACCCGGGATAACCGGGTCTCAAGGCAAGAGCCCTAACCACTGGGCCGCACTGCCTCGTAAACGATAATTTTTGTAAAGGGAACGGCGCGTTTCGGTCGGTCCGGACCAACCAGCCAAAAATCCGTATTACTACAATTGTTTCACCTAAATATCCCGTATCCAGATCGCTTCTCGGCCAAGGGCTGCGGTCAAGTACTACGTGCGGTATTTTTTTTCAGGGCCTTATGAGGCAGGCATAGTACAGTTTCGTCTGTGTGTCTGTTCTCTCGGGAAGCGATCGCGAGGGCTTTTTGGTTTCGTTTTTGATAGTTTTTTGTTCAGCTCGAGTGTAGAATCATGAACATCTTTTGTAGTTTCTAAGAGCTGTTTACTACTTGTAGCTTTTGTTGAGTTTTGAATTGATGACAGAGAGAGTATTGGTGATTTCAACCCGGAATGGACTACTGGATTTAAGCTTTTTTCTTAAAGACATTTCAAGTTATTGTGGAACGTTTGGAATACTGAAACCAAGATTGTGGAATTGTAAAATTTAAACTTTGGACTGGACTATGAAACACGCAATTACGGGATTTTAGATTTTTGAGTAATGGAGTACAAATGTTGTCTTCGCCGCGGCAGATTTAAACCGTTTCCAAGGAACAAGTCTTTTTGTCTTCGCCACGGCAGATTTAAACAGTTTGCAGGGAACTAAACCAGGATTACGGAACCGGAATTCAAATACAGGATGATAAGTTGTTGAACTGTGATTTGTAATACGTTTTTCGGATGATTTCGAACTCATTTCGTACTTTTTGGATGAACGGAATTAAGGAAGCAAGGGAAACTGTGGAATTTGGATAAGGTCTCTTTCAAAAAAAAAAATAATAATAAATAAATAAATAAATAAATAAATAAATAATCCCGTATCCTGATAAACCCTAATAGGGCTTCGTTGTTTGCATTTGCAAATGTAGTATTAATAATAAGAGTTTTTACAACAAACAACTTCAAGTTATATTACAGATTTATCTTTGAAGCACTCGCCTCCCACCAATGTGGCCTGGGTTCGATTCCCGATCGCGGCGTCCTATGTGGGTTGAGTTTGTTGGTTCTCTACTCTGCACCGAAAAGTTTTTCTAAGGGTACTCCGGTTATCCCCTTTCCTAAAAAACCCAACACTGCCATATTCGAATTCGATCCAGAATGCACGGACACATGTTGAACGAGCTCTTAGGTGTAACGTGGATGAACAAACAAATTATTGTAATTATTATTTTAAGCTCAAGAAAAGTGTTTGGTACTGATGTTAACGTTTTTTTAATGTATTGGGTAGGGCATGCTGTCGCAGATATCTAGAGATCAATACCCTTGCCGTTTATCGTCCGAGAAGATTAAGCTATTTGCCGCGTGGTATGAACACTCTCAGCTGAGCAAAGAACAGGAAGAAGACGGCTCAGTGTCTCCGGGAAGAAAACTTCTTATTACTCCACGCGGGAAGAAAATTGTCTTCAACACGTCAGTGGAGCTTCCTTTGCTAAGGAAATGGTACGAAGAGACTCCCAAACCTGATCTCAAAGATTTGACGAGATACGCGGAAATCTTGAACAATTTGGAGGAACGAAAAAGTAGAGAACAAGTGCTGGCACGTCATGTCAACACTTGGTTCAAGAACGAGCGAGCTCGATTAAGAAGAGAGGGTCTTCTTGAGGACTTGTCAAGGCCTTCTATGGCAGTACCAACAAGTTCATAATCAACCTTATTTGCATGAGAACCTAGCGCCCGATTTTGAGAGCCCAAAAACAGAGATGGTTTGATGCTATTCTGTTTTAATATTAATGACTACAACTTACAAAGTTTATTCAACGTTTCAACACTCCTGCATAGTATCTTCATCCTGGAATAACTGAAAGCTGCAACTAAAGCCCTGTTATATTCTTACTTACTGGAGTGCTTTTTTTCATAGAGTGTAAATAGGTGTCAGTAAAAGGTCGCCATGTTCATAGTTCAGCGGAACTTGTGTTGAATCTTAGACTTTTGAAACAAAGGCGTTGATGGCACCGCCGATTTTTTCGATTATTTTTTCAAAAGCATGACCTCTTATGGTTAATTCCGGACCTTCGTAATTAACATTCTTTCATGTTAGTTGACATTCTTGGTCATTGGATTATACAATGAAAAACCAGAGCCGGCTTTTGTTGATTCCTGATTGTGTAGCTTTCAGACTGTAAAGAACAACATTTTAAGACAAACCAACCGCTGTTGCGAGACAGAAACGTGTCTGGGGCTTTTCAAAAAAGAAAAAGAGGGTTTTCCAAATCAGTAAACGTATGTGTAAAAAAATAGCATTGGATTAGGAAAGTCGTGTTTATCAACATCTGATGGAGAAAACTGGCAGAAAGAAGTTTTAACTTTCAGGATTATTTTTTTTCAGTAGATATTTTGTGTCAACGAAATGAATTATTGTATTCTTCCCTGGTTGAGATGGGCTGAGGCGCATTTTTTCCGGGAGGGAGTGGAGCGCCGTCACGAGACGAACGCGAACTGCATGTCGCTCTTGCGGGGAGTTTGTGAGGGAGCATTCTTTCGCGTTGGTTTGCTTCCCTTCTTGTCTCTCTTAATATTTAATGGAAGATTCAAGTTTATTTATTTATTTGCATACTATATACACTGACTTGACTGAACTTCCATGATATAGTATTTTGATGTTGTGATTCAGCCGACATGTTATCAGGATTAAGGTAATAATATATTGTTTTTAATGGTTGCACACCTTGTACATAGTTTTAACGATCATGATTAAAAAGTGAAATGTCACAGTAAAAAATGTTTTTCTAGTTGTTATACCAGGTTATTTTGCTCCAATTTGTCAACTTTCAGTGTCATTGGAAACGCGCCCTCCATTGTTTGCCAGTCAGGCTAACGGTACACACAACCAAGGCCAACATTGCGCCAACATTGCGAATGCGTTCTTTCGCTGTTACCAACTCACTATTTCCACAAATCCCATAACATACAGTTCATTTTGTAGGGTTATTCATTAAAACAATGGATATTCAGTTCACTGAAGCACGATACAGTCCCAAGAGTAAATAACTTGTATTGTCTTTATGTAAAGAACCTCCCCCCACCTCCCCCCTAAAACGTATTGCATTATGGGATGGGGGAAATAGCGAATAATCGGATTTTTTTTTTTAGTTCGAAAGGTCTCTAAGGACCTGCGAGGGAGAACAGGAGATGTCACGCTCCTCTCACTCGCGTTCTCTGTTGTGTGCCGCTCTCGCGTGACATTTCGCAGAAAAGAGGGAAGGCTAGTAGCGCGTGCAAGTCTTAAAAGACTGGTGACGAAGGAGGTGTCATCGCATTGCTGTCTCGTGCGAAGCCAAACTTATGTACTCGTCAAAAAGAGCAAAGCTGATTGATTGACGAAGAAAAACTCTATCTAAAGCCAGTATTTCGAAAGGTAGTGCCTTTCTTTAGCACGTTTCTTACAAGCAAGTACCACGGTTTACAGACCGTAAAATATTTTTTGCTTTCGACGAAGCCGAACGCAGTTAATAATCCTAGGTGTCTTGTGGTTTCAAGGGTGAAATTTTTTGAGATTTTATTGCTGAACGTCTGCATTTTGTGCGCCATTTTGAATGACGTCATACGTCAGATGCGCAGACTATTGCGCACTTGGTGGTTTTCGTAGCAGCCTGAGCAAGTCTGAGCATCGTAAAACGGATATCTAAATACTACCTTGTAGTTTTCATAATGGTGTAGTAAAGTTGAGGAAAGCGTGACACTTAGTTACCGTGACCCGTCGAACTATAAGTTGATAAGTAGTACTGTTGCTTGACCAAACGTGCAAATATGCTGTTAACGTGTTGCATACACAGCCAACGTATTACATCGTGGGAACTAGTCCTTTCTTCTACTAGGATTTAAACGCCTATCTCCTTGAAGGATTATGCTCAGGTTCGAATTAGGAAGTTTACTAGGACGGAAACATGATATCCCAGAACCCAAATTTCGTCCCCACGGCCGCACTTCATAATTAATGATTACTTTTAGTTTGTCGTAATATACTGGTGTAATGTAATACAATACTTGAGAATAGAAAGCAGTTGTGTCTGGTCGTGCAAAGCTTGCACCCAGTCCTGATAATCTTCACCCTCCCCCATCCCCCACTTGTGAAATCTACGCTTTTTTTAAAGAGGGTACATTCTTTTACCTTGTCAGCAACAGGTAGCTGCATTATTTTTATTAAGTAAATCCAATCATTTTCCCATGCCTTCTCAAACACAATTTTTCCTTCCATAAGAATTTGCTTCCTTTATTCGTGTATTCTTCACTTGCACAAATCCCATAATACACCTCTTTTACCCCCAAAAATTTGCATAGGCATTGTTTTCGATGTTCATGTCCCAGGAGAAATTGCAAACAATGAATATGCAGAATTTTGGGGAGTAAAAGAGGTGCATTATGGGATTTGTGCAGGTAGTGAATTATTATCATTATTATTATTGTATATATTCTATACTGCCACCGAAAAGCCACGTCAGGGTACTGTTATTAATAAAGTTCATTGCTTATTATTAAATTTTCGACCTCAAATATTGCGTTTCTAGCTTTCACATTGGCTCACTCAGTTTCGGTTATCAGTCCATATTCCGTATGACTTAATAGGGAAACTAATTGGGTCAAGTGTTACCAAGCTTGAAACTGATTGGCCTTAATTTCCAAGAGTTCAAGTGTTCAGAATTAAATAAAACCTTAATAAAACAATTATTCCATTCGCCCTTGTTACGTGGGATGCCTGTGGCAGACCACATTAAGGGTGCGTTCGATTGAGCATATTCCGGAATGCATGGAATAGAAGTTAGAAATCCTTCGTTTTTAGGGAGATTCACATGAAACTTGTCAAACACTTACTAAAATGCTATTTCAAGCATATCTTTATCATCCTTGTTGCTTCAAAACGCCAAACATACCGTTTTAAATCATCACTTTACGGATTTTTATTCCGGAATAGGGCCACTCAAACGCGCCCTTAGAATGGCTGGAGGAGGCTTGTAATAGTTTCTCCTGAAAACCCTTTCGAGCCTCCTTAAATCATAAGCTGACGCGCGCAGCTTTAGCATTACGTGTGTGGCTTACACGCGCGCGCTCAGCTGAAAACCAAATGTCGTCATAGTCAGATATGAAAATTAGCCACGTGCTTATTACGAAGCTCTTGGCTTGACACTGTCATGTCGGATTGCGCGAAAGGTACTCGGAAAAGCTCACACGGACTTCGCAAAAGAAAGCATCCTTTATTTTGGTGCGGAGCAAAACTTGCAAAACTTTGAAACTGCGAACGGAAGTGACAAAAATTGGAAAAAGTTTTGGGTTGCATTAATTTATGTAAGATCATTTTAAAATTCTAATTTAAGCAATCGATCGAATTTCACCATTCCCGCGTTTTACTCTGTTGTAGTCATGACCCCAAATCAAGGCTTTAGTGTCGCTACTGCGGTGTTGCTCCCTCAAATCACCGTCTGCGTTCCCAGACTGAATTCGCAGAAAAAAGTATCCCTGAAGTGATCTTAGTTTGCTCTAAGAGCTTGAAACCTAAGCCTAGATCGCTCGATCCTTTGAAATCGATTTTGTCGGTCAAGCGCGATAGAACAGCAATGAAGGCGAGAGCTGCTTGTCGTCTAAATTATAGAATACCGGGACTTGTTAGATACAGCGGCTCGGCGTCTCGGCGGCTCCCCAGCCAAGACTAAACGGATCGATTGTATCATGATTTGCGGCTGGATGGCTCGTCACTGACGAGACATGTCAGATACAGTGGCTCGGCGGCTCGCCAGTCACTACTCTATATTAAGGATGAGTGTATGAAGCTCGATGGCTCGTCAGTTACGGGTCATGTTAGATTGATAGAGTGGCTCGGTAGTTCGCCAGTCTAGAAAGGAAAGGGGAAAAAAAGGAAAGGAAAAAAAAGTAACTTTATTTAAGTGTCAAGTCGTTCTAGCGCTGGAGCACTAATTGGGGACACTGTAAACTGAAATGACAAGTGAACGCAAATCAAGCCAAATGCTGGTTTTTGAGGAGAGGGGAAAACCGGAATACCCGGAGAAAACCTCTCGGTGCAGAGTGGAGAACCAACAAACTCAACCCACATATGAAGCCGGGTCTGGGAATCGAATCCGAGCCACTTTGGACTGTATGCAAATCTAGGGCTCGTCACGAGTCAAATTGAAGATAACGTTACCCAGAGGCCTAAACGCTCATTTTAGTGGTTAGCCCTGAGCACTCTTTAAAATTATAGTTTTCAATTTACGGTTCGGTTGACTACCTTTTTTACGAGATCGTGTGAAGAATAGCAGCGCATTTCCTCCACACTTTCTTAGAGCGCGTTTTAAAAGTCCCACTCATGTGCTGCATCTAATTCGGGAAGTAAATGTAGGCATGTAACGTTCGACGTCTAAAACAATTAAATTCTACTTCTGCCGCATCTTTACTGAGCCAGTCGAATATTCGACAGAAGTTCGAGAGTTGTTTTATACGTCTAACTTCACATCTGCCCAATCTAATTCATGAATTATGTTTGATTATGTTTTACCCACATTTCTGAATTCTAAATGCCATCAAAACAAGGTCAAGAGGTATAAATGCGACTCTATTAAATTCGACACCTAAAATGAATTGTTGAATTTAATTATTTGGGTCTACCCAGATACGAATTAGATTTGGTACATGTGTAAAATCCTTGGTCGAAACAACGTGCTCAGAACTGGGAATAAACAGAGAATACGGGACGGGTCCACCGGGAAACACGAGTCAATAAGACCGTCGATTGATGGGAAAACATGCCTAAGCTGGGTGACGTATGATTTTTGATCCAACATGTTGCACGTCGACTTTTTCTTGTAAGGAATAATTAAGTGGAAGAGACGTTCGTTGAACAGTTCAAAGTATTCAAGTTGTGGGGATTCAGCTCTTCTGGGTAGTTTAATCCTTCGATCGACGGAACGAGTAAGTACTATCATTTCGTCATTTTTGAAACTGCGAAACGCCAGAAACGGTAATGTAATTTATTTCGTCAATTCTTAATGAACCCCCTCTCTTTTCCAGTCCGACCGTGGGTCACTTATTTTAAATAAAGAAAGTAATTAATTATCTTGCTAAGTTTACAGATGTTTGCTATTTTCTTCTGAAACGCCGGGACGTCATTTCTGGATTTTAACTACAAATAATGTGAACTCAATGCATAAAAGCTCAGCTCCGTGTGTTGTTAGTTATCACTAAATGTGCATAAAAAAATTCGTCGCGATTAAAGGAAATTCAGAGGAAACATTTATCTTTTATTTTACAGGCGCAATTTCTGACGCTAAAACGAGGCGACTAATTGCGCAATTGAACTTATTGCTTGCCACACTAGAGTTAACTTTACTTTCTGTATTTTGTTGTCTTAGGTTGTCGCTTTCCTTGTTGTCTTCCTTGATCGTACATACGTCGGAAGAATCATGAATATTCATCGGTTTCCTATTCTCCTAATGTGGATAATTTGTCAACAAATATGGGTAAGCCTTTGAAATATGATTGGATAATCTAAGTTTTTTTTTTTAATCTATGGAGCTAACACCTTTCCGTTTTTCTATCCTTTTTTGTTGGTTAACTAAAGTACAGCACAAAATCATTTTAAATACCGGTTACCCGCTAATACCACAGCTATGCCATTGACGCTAATTACAAAATAAATCATACATTATGTAGTCTAGTCTTGTCGGTTGATCTCAAGGCCACGTAACCATTCACTTTTCACAAAAGAGTGTATTAGAATACATTATGTATAAGTCAAGTAAAAACGCTATTAATCCGCACCCCTCACTCGGATCGTTGTTTCGTCCAGTGGTAAATGAAGGTTTTGTTTCCTTATCCAGTGGAACTGAGAAAGTGTTATGGTAATGCAAAAGGAGCGATCTACCGAAACGTTTCAAAACAGCTACAGAGTGACGTTTTGTATTTATTTAACAACTGGCAAAATGGTAATCGATTAAGAACTGTTTTCACGTTAGTACTTCCGCTGATTTTCAAATAATGCCATGACATCATGTAAGGTTGGAAAACCATATATTTCCAATCCTGTGAAGTACTAAGAAATGACTCTGATAGATAAATTTACCTTAGGAGGGGGGGGCGGACATTTCATATTTCGAAGGCGCCTGAGGGTAGGGAATTTGACTCTGGCTTCCATAAAAAATGTCAAATTATTTTGTATTTATTTTTTGTATTTTATTTTATTTCCACTTGACAAACATAACATACAATATATTTAACAAAATAAGTACAGTGAAAGATGAAGTGGAAAGGGCAAAGATATAGTAAACTAATTATATGCCCTTTAATTAAGTACATGTATTTTAGGATAAAAAGTAAACTAGAGAGGAAAGAGTAAACGCATACTAAATAAATAAATAATGTTGGAATTATCAATACTGAGCAAAATAAAACTGGTAAAGTGCTTTTTTAAACAGTTTTCTAGTTGGCTTGTTGCGTATAGATAAAGGAATATCATTCCAATAATAGCACCCTAAGCTGGTTGGACAAAATTTTCTTATGTTTATTCTGAAAGATTCTGGATTTAGGTGTTGTAAGGATACAGTTCGAGAAGCGTAATTATGTTGCTCAGATACTAGAGACAAGTTAAGGTTCGACGACTTCTTATTAATTAGGTAATCATAAAATAGTTGACACGTGTATAATTTAACAATGTCGGGAAGCTTAAGGAAACCAAGGTTTACATAATGGGGAGTAATCTGATCACAAAGTGGCACATTGTTGATAATTCTAACAACTTTGTTTTGTAGTCTCACCAATTGTGACAATGGCGCCTCGTAATTATTGCCCCACAGTACGCAACCATAGGTTAGATAGGGGCATACAAGTGCATAATAGATACTTATCAGAGATTGGGATGTCACGTGTGGTTTTAGTTTAGCGATAATATTGACACTTTTACTAATTTTACTTCTAATATGATAAATATGCTCATGCCATGACAGGAAACAATCAATAATGAGCCCTAAATATTTAACACTATATGACTGTTCTAGGTACTGATCAGCTAATTTTAGAGGAGGATATAGATTAAAACTATTTTTTTGTCCTGGTTGAAAAACCAAGTATTTTGTCTTACTTAAATTCTGGGTTTATAAACATTCATAAATAGCGGGCAATTCAGAGTTTATCCTCTGAAGCAATACATCTAGGTCTTTCCCAGTTGCAGTTAAAGAAGTATCATCTGCGAATAGTCTCAGGGAAAAATAGTTGGTTGCTTTTTTCAAAATCATTTATATAAATTAAAAAAAGAAAAGGGCCTAAGATCGATCCTTGAGGTACTCCAGAGTTTACTAAAAGAAAGTTAGACTCCACACCATTGACAAAAACTTTCTGCTTCCTGTTGCTTAGGTAAGACCTAAACCACTGATTTGCATTACCTCGTATACCATATAGGTCTAGTTTGGATAACAAAATAGAATGGTTTACTGTGTCAAATGCCTTGCTTAGGTCTAGAAATGTCAAATTCCCTTGGGTCTGCCCCCCTCCCCAATCCTGGGGCTTAACTCCAGGTTGACGTTCAATTCGCCATGTGACGTGACGCGAGGTCGCATATTGCCAATTGGACACAGATTTGAACGCATCAGTGTTGACGTGTGCTAAGCCTTTTTCCTTGAATGCTACTGGCGGCTGGGCAAACTAGAAATTGAGAAGGAATTAACCCACGAGGAAATTAAGACTCAAGTTAAACTTTACTTGAACGCTGAATTAAACCTGTACTTGTAGCATGTTATAGCGATATTATGCAAAAATCTTAATGACGCTATCTTCCAAAGGAAAAAAGCAAGCCCCTACGAATATTTCGCGCAGCATGATCATATTTCAGAAAGTTTTACGATCTTTTGGCAGGCACTTTATATTTTACCAATACTTTACAGTGCCTCGCGAAAGCGCAAGACATCAACAACGCGGCTAGACTGGAACGAAGATAAAAAAGTGTAGCTACCATACGCATAACTATGTTGCGGACCTATGTTGTTACCGCTTGACTCGGTTTCTCACATGAAAAAGAACAAACGCCATTTTGTTTACTTGTCGTGCAACAGTCGGTACGTTTGAGGCCTTTATGATTATATTGATGTATGTACGGGCTCATTGGGCCTTTGCACCTTTAGAAAACCTGCAAGCTGTGTATTGGAAACCTGATGATGTGATAAAGAAACTTGGATGTTGAAAAAAAAAACGAGTTCTCGGCTGCAACGAGACTGCAAAGAGACTTGGGAAAGACTGCCTCTTCCCATCGACGCCTCCACGTGTATAGCAAATCACGACTTTGACACCAAAAAAACCATTTGAAGTATCGAGTTCACCTACATTACCGCTTGACAGAACCTTAGAATGAATCAGTGCCTTGGAAAATTCTACTTAAATCAAACCCTGTGATTTCCTGCTGGTGGTATCCTCTCTTTCCTTCTGTGGCAATGGAGTCTTTCGCGATTTTCAGTTTCGAGGACGGCTTGTTTCGGGCGCCGGATAAAACGTTCTTGATTAGATGTTGTTTGACAACAAGCACCTGCAGCCAGACATTTCACAGTTATCGCATCATCTTTTTGATTAGGAGGTGGCTCGAATAAAACAATAGGGTCATTGCAGGCTCTCCCCTCTTCCCTTCGTCCACGCGCGCGCTTTCGCGAGCCCGAAATCCCCCTCTTCTTCCCCTTCGAACGCCTCTAAGACAAGCTACCATTAAGTACAATGCCCAGTGAGCCGCCACCGAACACTCAGTTATATAACATGGTTGAGCGTGTTGACAGTTACATTCCCAGAACTAGGAATGGACATCAAAGATGAAAATACGACCATTAGTGGGATACACACTTCGATTATCCAAGTCCCGCGGAGCAGTTTTTACCGTGCGGGGCCTGCACCAACCTCGTAAATTGAGGGGAGCATGCTGACTCTAAAACAGTCATGAATTAGAATTTTTTCCCGCGAGGTCGACCAGCTGTAGCCGACCACTTTAGTCCCGTGAAATTACTCTTCATTTTTGGAAGTGTATTTTAATAAATTTATTATTTTTTCCACAAAAGTGGCGGGGACCTGGTCCCCCCGGCCCCTCCCCCTGCGTGGTGCCTGTTATCTTGCTTCATCCAAACTGGAGCCTAGTATTTTTGCGAATGTTGCAATTTGCTCGGACAGAATAAAAGACACGAAAGTAGCATGAGAATAGGCCGGTTCGGGTAAGCAAATTATAAAAACAGCTTGCAAAAAGTGCCTATAGTAACTCGCTCGACTGTCAGGTCAGCTGAAAATTTCAAGTAGAGTTGCGAAGCTAAAATATTCTGGCCATCTGATTGGCTATCGAAGCAAGATATTAATTAAGATTTATCCTGAGTAGTCTATTAGGGTCAAAATTAACCCCTTTACTGTCGAGGTAAGGTCGAGGTAAAGTCGAGGTGCCGAGGTAAATCATTATCGTTGAAACTGCCTAGGCAAAAATGCCTTCCTGCATACTAATAAGTGTCGAGGTTTACTAATGAGCGTCACTCTTGTACAATGAAAACAATAAACTTGCCTACGCTTGCTGTAACTTAGTTGAAAGCATTAAAATATAGGAAATCATTTGCTGTGTGGCATAAAACCTCAGTCAGAAGAACTTACATTGATCCGTCCATTCGAAAAACCGCTTAGTTCTGATTGTTCATTTATCAAGCGGTAGTTCCGTTCAAATAACCAAAACACACACACAGAAATTTGAACTAAAAACTCCCTATTTCAATTTGATTTCATTTGATTTTAATTGATAAATAAGTACACAAAGCACAAGTTAACGATAATAAGATGCCAAAGCCAGAGGCTTATACGGCGTAGGTCAGAGAGTTACACTGTGCTGCTAAGTTACAATGAGAATAAAAATTAATAAGTACAAAATTTACAGAGAAAAGGCAAACTATTACAACATAAAAAGAATTATTACTGCACATAAAGCAAAATAAACATAACAATAATGATAGTGTGCAAAAAGTGATAAAAAAAAAAAGAGTTTGAAGGGAGAAAAAAGAATTTGCGTTCAACTTAGTTTAAACTTATAATGATTAAAAATAATCTCTCAGATCTAGAGTTTATGTTTGTAACTAGAAAGAGTAAGTGAATTACGAAGTGAGAGAGGAATGTCATTCCAAATTTGAGGACCCTGTACCCGAAGAGAAAGAGAATATTTGTGAGTATGAAGATGTAAGTTGTCTTTTTGCCTGGTGAGATATTGATGACAATCAGGGTTAAGAACGAAAAGAGATGAAAGAGGAGAGGGCAAGAGCTGCTGCATGTGAAGGAAAACAAAGCAAAAAAATTGGTACTTATAAAAATTAAATATGTTGAGTATTTGGATAAAGAGTGGGTAAGTATGTGCACGTGGTGGAGAGTGAGTAATGATTCTTAAAGCTTTCTTCTGGAGATGGAAAAGGGGTTGTAAATGAGAAGAGTAAGTGGATGCCCAAATAATAAGACAGAATTAAATATATGGGAGTATTAAAGAGTTGTATAATGTGCAAAGAGTATTAGAAAAGAAAAACTGTCGTGATTTGATAACAATCCCAGTGGATTTGGCAATTTTGGAAGAAATCGCTTTTATATGAGCCTGCCATGAGAGGTTTTGATGGGTGATAACACCTAAGAATTTTGTGTGTTCTACTCTATTAATACTATTCTTATCGATGCTAATAGAAAGACCATCAAGATTTATTTTCTTTCTTGCAGGGTGAAATAAAATAAATTTAGTCTTGTCGGGATGCAAAGTTAGCTTGTTCGCTTTGAACCAGGTAGCCACAAAAGAAAGTTCGACATAGTTCACAATTTTAGTTAGTTCAGAGATATTTTTGTGTTGAAAGAAAATATTAGTGTCGTCTGCAAAAGGGATAAATAAGAGATAATTAGAGCATGAAAAAATGTCATTAATGTACCTATATAAGAAATAAAAGTGGCCCTAACACAGAACCCTGAGGAACACCACATTTAATTGGAAGCAGTGGAGATTTCCAGGAATCAATTTGAACATATTGAGAACGAGAGAGGAGATAGCTATGCATCCAGTTAAAAGGTGTGCCTCAAATGCCATAGAAGTTTAATTTATCTAAGAGGATGGAGTAATTAACGGTATCAAATGCCTTCTTTAGATGAATGAATATGCCAATTGTGAGTTCGTTCTTCGCAAAACTACGTTCTCTTCTATCTCAATCAAATATCTAAATCTCGATGATATCCGGACGCTCAGCTTTGCTCACGAGACAAAGAGAGAATATATTCGGCCTTCGCTAACTGGTCGCGTTTTCTGCTCCGTTAGTTACGCACGCCTGATCTTAACTCTTCTTTCAACCCGATATTTGCATACAAACTCTAACGGAAAAGCCCATGGGACAGCTCTGTACGGGTCCGCAAATGATCCCAGAACCGCAAATGATCCCCAAACTGTACCGCAAATGATCCCAGGACCGCAAATGATCCCGGAACGCAAATGATCCCCATTTTGGACCGCAAATGATCCCGAAAAAAAAGTGGGGAATGGCATGGAGGGTGGAATGGTCTGCATTGAGAATTAATGTGAAGAGCGCTTATTTTTATTAAAATCGCTTTAAATCATGCATGGCTAGCGACAAATTTCTGCCTCATTATAGTTTAAATTTGCCTGACATTTAATTATCGGATATAAAGAGGGAATTGTGACATGTGAAAAGTTTAGGGACTTTCGAGAAACGGCCCACTGATCTCTTTGACGAGGCGAAAAGGACGCCACCCGGGCCTGGCTAGCAACAATCGTAACATTAATAACTAGAACGCAATGTTTTAGCTTATAAGCTTTGGTTCAACATGCAATACTGCAGTTTTGTTTTTTCCCATGTTCTTTCTTTAAAACTATAATGAGGCAGAAACCTGTTGTGAGCCACGCATGATTTAAAGTGCTTTTAATAAAAATAAGCGCTCTTCACATTAATTGTCTATCCACACCAATCCATCCTCCATGCCATTCCTTACCTTTTTTTTCGGGATCATTTGCGGTCCAAATGGGGATCATTTGCGTTCCGGGATCATTTGCGGACCCGTACAGCTCTACCATTGAAATTACAACAATAGAAGACCATTGAAATTACAACAATAGAAGTTCGCAGCGCTCAATTTAAACACGCGACTAATGAATCTTTTTGAACAACGAGTTTCTCAAGATACTTTATTGCTTGTTAATAGTGAATACCAAAAATAATACACAGAGATTTGAAATGACTACACAAAAATCACAGCAACTACAAAATGTTTATGAGCAAAGTATCAGGAAATCAACCTTTAGGATGCAAACAAGCGTCTTCATCTTCGCTTGGAGGATAATGAGTCCTTTTTGAAGTTTTTGAATCAATGTGTTTCACCGCGTGGCAGTCAGCGCACCAAATAAATCCATCTGTCAAGTGTGTACGATCAACAGGAATTTGATCTGCACATATCGGACAAATCTTTTAACCATCATGCCAGAAACATCTAGGGCATTTGACTACTACTCTTTCGTAAACGTTCTCTCCGTTTCAATAGTAGCAAAGACCTTTTCCTTTAAATCAAGAAAAGTGTCAGCGGTTTCTTTAGAATATTGAACGTCTGAATTTCCCTCAGGTTCCAGATCTGGATTTTCTAACTCTTGATGTTCACTATATGGTGATAAAACAATAGGAGGTGGAGGAACAGGAGGGAAAACAATAGAATTGTGGAGTTATTTGAAGGGAACTACCGCTTAATAAATGAACAGTCAGAACTAAGTGGTTTTTTTGAATGGACGGATCAGTGTAAGTTCTTCTGACTGAGGTTTTATATGCCACTTAGCAAATAATTTCATATATTTTAATGCTTTCAACTAAGTTACAGCAAGCGTAGGCAAGTTAATTGTTTTCATTGTACAAGAGTGACGCTCATTAGTAAACCTCGACACTTATTAGTATGCAGGAAGGCATTTTTGCCTAGGCAGTTTGAATGATAATGATTTACCTCGACACCTCGACTTTACCTCGACTTTACCTCGACAATAAAGGGGTTAATTTTGACCCTAATAGACTACTTTCCTGTACATTCTTTGCTGGAAATTACATTTGTATGCACATAATATCAGTAAGAATGAAAATACTTCAATTCCTTTTCTGCAGGTTGTTTGCGGATGTTCCTCGCAGTGTAGTACCTCGATTGATCCTGGAAGTAAGATTTGACTTCGAAGTTACTCTGCTTAAATGTGACGTTGAAAAAAGAAATGGCAGTCAATATCTCGTCGGTACAGAAACGTCGTGTTATGGAAACAGTGTCAAAGTAGCTTGGTGTTGTCTTTTCTTGAATATCTAAATGTTACGAATTTTTATGGTGGGCGTGGGCACTTATGAGACCTATCGTTATTAAACCAGCCAGGGGATGTAATTTTATATCTTAATAAATTTTCTATTTCTCTCCTCCCCCCCCCCCCCCCCTCCCAACCACCCATTTAAAGGGAAACGGTGGAAGTCAATTGAATCACCGAATTGGCTTCAATTAATGCTTAGCAAAATGATGATCAAAAGGTGTATATTTTACTACTTCAGTAATCTTTTATTTTCTAAGGAACGACGGTTAAGTGTATAGGTAAATCCGGGCAAATTCTCTCATATCAGTAACCGAATGAAACTCTCCACAATACATGCCGTTCACTGACTACCGAATGGCTTTGATTGTTACATTCCTTATTTTACAGCCACTGGATTTGAGTGCAGTGGTAAAACAATCAACGTCTGTAAGACGTTTTCTCCCTCTTGGAAAGTGAATCGACTAAGTTGGGATGAGCTACATTTGTCAAATTGTACAACAGGCCCTCAAGCCGGAGATCAGTTATTGCTGTTTGTAAGCAGTGGAAAACTAAACTATGGCAAGTACAAGATTGTAACAGTGAAGTTGGTTAACTCGACTAGAGCCAAAAAAGGGTGAGAACGTCTCTGGTGTTTCCTTTTACGTAATCCACTTCTTCTCCGTCTCAGATTGAAAGTTGAAATTTCTCATTTTAACGTGTACAAATATAAGATTATCAAAGTCAGCTTTCATTTGACGAACCATAGGATTTCAAAGGTTTTCAAAGTTAGGTGTGTAAACAAACTACTTGGCCAGAAATTTCGGATTCAATCGAATTCAAGTTGAGGATCTCATTATAAGCATACGAATTTCAATAGTAGAATGGTATTCAGTTGTGAGTTGTGTACTGACAAGGTCGGGAGTTCATCAAGCTAGTTTTTTGGTTCTCAGTTGCAAATAGTCGCTCGCAGTAA
>NC_090888.1:26097143-26102143 GCF_036669925.1 Montipora capricornis | reverse complement strand
CAGATCCTGGGAGTTGAAGGGTTATTATATAATAAAAGTTTTTTGTTGTCGCTCATCAGATAGGAACAAACGCTGGAGGAGGTGGTCAGACTAGTTGTCCCGGTGGAAATGGAGGTGATGGAGGAAAACCGGGAAGCTACCCTCTCAACAAAGCTCCACATTGCTACGACAAAAGTGCAGAAGGAGGAAATGCGGGCTCGGCGTCTCATGGAGGAGGAGGAGGTAGCAAATCACTCCAAAATCACCCACAAATTGATTTATTTAGCGTCAAAAGAAACATTATGATCCCTTGTTACCTGATAAACCCAGTGACTAGTAAACGTTATAAATAGAAATGGATATGAAGACAAATTAAATATCTCACTTCAAGCATGTTTAATTTTCCGTTGTCGGATTTGGTCGGTCAATGAGTACATGAAACTGGCATGATGCATACTTGTTTTTCCTTTACGATATTAAGTCTCTAATGTTAAAAATTTAAATCATTTAAATATGGGTACAATAGGCAGCAATACTGCATCCCAGGTGTAAACATAGAGCCAGCGTTAGTGCGAAAATTTACTGGTTTTTTGCCTTATTAGTACAGTTAATCATAATCTTTTTGTGATTGTTTAATTTTCAGGCGATTCTTGTGGTAACCACTTCGGCGGTGGAGGAGGAGGAGGTAAGCCTCGCAAGAAACTTTCATCGTACTGATTATGAATGGCTATTTTAAATTGGCAGCAGCAATGGTTAAAAACACATGCAAATGAGGAAGACGTTTCTCGGAACTGTCTCATCCGGAATGATTGGGAACATAGTTTATTCAACCGGCAAATGAAAATGTAACGGAGGCAGCGTGGTCGAGTGGTTAGAGCGTTGGGTTTGCATGCGGCTGCTTCGGGTTCAAATCCCGCGTTCTAACCTCTGGTTAGGATTTGTTTCCGGTTGCCCCGGATTCAACTCTACCACGCTTTGTAAATAGCCAACTGGTTGCCTCCTGCCAGTTGGGGTTCTTAATAATGTTTCTGTTAACTTTGAATTGTTCTTTCACATTGTTAAAAGTGGGGTGCCTGTAAACTAGCTTGATAGCTAAGTGCACTTCCACTATAAACAAACACTTACTTACTTACTTACAATGCTATAGGTTTACACTGATCGTCCGTTGTCTTTGTTTGCGATATATGGGCAGGATATACATTTCTCAGTTGGAATGATATGTCCTTGAAAAACTCATGTAGACATGTTTGAACTCAGTATAAACTGTAGGGATCCTTGTTTTTCGTAGGTGGGCTTCAATTCGGCAGCATGGACTTCGGGTCACGTTTAAGTTACGGTGGGGGTGGTGGAGGAGGCGGTGGTAGTGCTTTTTCTGTCCCAGGGGGTAGAGGAGGAAATGGAGGCGGCCTGGTTTATTTGCAGGTCGACGAACTGACGCTGGATGGAGAGATTCTGGCCAAAGGTAATATTATGTGCCGTGCGCTTGCGTACGGGAGTCTTATTGGCTTAGTTTCCAGCGTCACCGTAAGATCCTGGGGAAAAGGGTTGACAAACCAATCTGACTGCATTAAATTGAAACAGCATCACTGACTTTTATCCATCAAGAAGGCGGCGAGATTGAACAGAGAAAGAAAAAAAGAAAAGACAGAAGAGACCCCTTCGGATCGTTTAATTTCCTCCTTGTTTAGCTTTATTGGCTGCTAAAATTCTAGCCTGCGAAGCAGTCGATTCTACCCCCTCCCCGCTTCCTCCCTACTTTTTTTACTTTGTGGGCTCCTGACTCACCCCAGTCACGCTCGTTCGCCCGCTTGCTTGCTCGATCTTCCCGCGCAGCGTTTGGAAAGGAATCGACTGCTTCGCAGGCTACTAAAACTCTACGAAATGTGATGTTTTGTTTAGCCATCACTTCTTTCTGTGTAGCAATTTTTACTGTGGGAGGTCGAAACAATCATCTGTTGTTTGGTATGACCTGTTCACTTGTTTCTGTACTCACTCTCTATACATGGAATTGTTTTGCAACGGGACCAGCATATTTTACTGGGTTGCCGTATGGCAATCGCAGTCGGAAAAAGGGTGGCATTTGTTCGGTTTTTTTTTTCCGTGTCGGTAAAAGTCTTGCCTGTCACTCCCCTGCTAAGTGGTGTCTTTCTGCATAGAGCCTTCTGTGCGTATTTTCTTAGGATCGAGAGGGTAGTGGGAAATGCGAAGATTTCTCTGGTGGACACTGTAGAACGATTAACATAACCGGCAACGCCGTCGAAAGTCATTTAACGCGAATGGCGTTTTAGTGGATCTTTGAAGAAAATATACCCTTATGAAGGTCAATAATGGAAAGTCAATTGGATACTGCACAAAACAGGCGGTGGAATCTTAAAAGCGACGAGTAATGGACTTCGACAACAATCTGTCGCCCATCGAGCAGAAAATCAAAGTGAGCTGTATTTCTAATATTTTACCGAGTTTGCTGTTACGTAGAACACTGAAACCAAATTTTTAGAAAATTCTCTGGTAACTTAAGGGTTCAACAAAGACAGAGAACGAATCGAACACCTTAGGTGGATCTGTGATCAACTCTGCACAGTCTTCAGGTAAAAAACATAATTGGAAATGTGACAGCCAAAAAGTATTTGAAAGAAAGCTTGTCGTCTCATAGGCAGCCCAAGTTCGCGTCACTAGAGAGCGTGTAATAATTAATTACTAGTGGGAAGATGACCCTTGAGTGCAAGCGGTGTTGCGTTACAGGCAGCCGTTGAGAATTTAAACGCGTTATAAGACTTTATATGGGAAATAAAATACCGTCATTTATGAAGCCTAAAAAACGCTCAATTTAACGTTCATTCAATAAAAGGAATGAAAATGACTCACCTCTGGTGTATTCTTGTGCCTTTTGGAGCTTATTTTACCGTTTCGGGAAGTCCGTGTTTTCAATGTTCTAAGACGAAGTCAAGACTGCACACTACGATTCCGACCGTTGTCAGCTCAGAGGCGGTTTGCGACTCGAAAGTCCATCCCAGCCGCGATTTTTTCACGCAAAGCTAAAGCCACATCATTTGCGAACCTCCGTGAATTCTGCTTCGATTCCACGATAGTTGATGAATTTAACAGCTGCTGATAACCGGACAGGACACGGAGCTTGGGTCCAAGGTCAAATTGATTCCACCCGATGAGGTACAGTCATTTGATTTACAACACTTACCCCATCCCCACAGCGTCACTCGTAACCATAGAGCTGTTCGAGAAGCCGCTGTGGGGATAGGGTAAGTGTTGTACATGAAATGACTGTACCTCATCGGGTGGAGTTAATTTGACCTCGGACCCAAGCTCCTTGTCCTGTCCGGTTATCAGCAGCTGTTAAATTCATCAACTATCGTGGAATCGAAGCAGAAAATGCTCATTTCCAGCCAAGTGCGTTGGGATTTTTGACGATGAAACATTCACGGAGGTTCGCAAATGATGTGGCTTAACTTTGCGTGAAAAAATCGCGGCTGGGATGGATTTTCGAGTCGCAAACCGCCTCTGAGCTGACAACGGTCGGAATCGTAGTGTGCAGTCTTGACTTCGTCTTAGAACATTGAAAACACGGACTTCCCGAAACGGTAAAATAAGCTCCAAAAGGCACAAGAATATACCAGAGGTGAGTCATTTTGATTCATTTTATTGAATGAACGTTAAATTGAGCATTTTTTAGGCTTCATAATCGACTGTATTTTATTTCCCATACAAAGTCTTATAACGCTTTTAAATTCTCAAAGGCTGTCCGTAGTAACGCAAGCTTGGGCTGCCTATGCTGTAACGCAACACCGCTTGCACTCAAAGGTCATCTTCCCACTAGTAATTAATTATTACACGCTCTCTAGTGACGCGAACTTGGGCTGCCTATGGCCGTCTATTTTGTGCTTCATTATTCAGGGCAAAGGTTTTTCAAGGAAACGGTTTGATCCTGAAATTTTAGTTTGTTGTAATATTGCGCATATTTGACACGATTGAGATTTTTCTCTTCACGCACGTAATGAAATAGAAGGTGTTTTTGCCTCTAATAGCAAATATGTTGTTTGTTTCAAAAAATTGTTCGCTGGAAAAGGTGGCCTTTATGAATTCATCATGTTTTATAATATACGAACTGAACTGGATAGTTTTTACGGCAATAGTAAAGCATTCTCGTGTCAAAATGAGGTAAGCGTCTTTCTGTTGTGCTACTGACTTAATTAAATATAAATATACATTCTGCCTCGTGAGTCTGTTATTCTCATTAACCAGCAATGGCGCCGAAAGTCATTGCAACGCGAATGGCGTTCTAGTGCATCTTTCAACAAAATATGCTCTCATGGAGCTCAAGAAGGGAACATCAATTGGATGAACAAGATAGGCGATGATGATCTGGAATCTTAAAAGCGGCGAGTAATGGACTTCGACAACAATCTTTCGCCCGTCGAGCCGAAATCAAAGTGAGCTGTATTTCCAATATTTTATCACGAGTGCAGTGTTATGTACAACACTGAAACCAAATGGAAAATTATCTGGTATTTATGAGTTCAACAAAGTCACGTAACTGGAAATGTGACAGTCAAGAATTATTTGAAACAAAGCTTGTCGACTATTTTGTGCATCGTTATTCAAGGAGAAGGTGCTTCAGGAAAGGGTTTGAACCTGAAATTTATTTTTTCCCCATGATTGACACGATTGTTGACACGATTGATTGCACGCAATGAAATAGGAAGAGGTTTTTGCCACTAATAGCAAGTATGTTGTTTGTTTCAATAAAATGTTTCGCTGGAAAAGGATTCTGTGATATTTTCTGCCTTTGTGAATTATAATATCATGTTGTGTATTGAATTATCGAGCTTAAGGTTAAAATGTGATACGGGAGGATATTTTTAGTATTGCCCTGTGTGCAGGAAAGGTTCACGAAAATAAACAGGTCTCTTGAAAGCGTGCTTGAGTTTCAACAAAATGAGCCCCAAAATCAGCAAAAAATTGTGACACCGATGAATAATAAAGTAGCTGCTATTTCCAAAATGATG
>NC_090888.1:26062738-26065238 GCF_036669925.1 Montipora capricornis | reverse complement strand
TTTGCACTTGGTAAATTTGAGGTAGCACTTTGTGCGTCTTTCTTCTCGTACAATTTCAATTCAGGTAAATTTGGCTGGCACTGAATCGACACGTGGAGATCCCAGTAATTAAAATTCTGCTATGAAGTGTGGCCTTCTGTTTATCAAAGAATGAAACAGCGCGGAGAGGTCTTCGTCGCAGATGCTCTTTTGACTCGTCACGCAATCTATCCTCGTCAAGATTGCGTGACAAGCCAAAAGAGCGTCTGCGAAAGAGACTGGGAGGGGTCCGGTTAAAGTCAGTTTTCCGAGTTTTGTTTTTTTCTTGCATGCTGACAGGACAAGCCGGCCAGTGCTTGAGTAAACAAGCTCACAGATCTGCCCCCGGGGGAAGTGGTGCTGGTGGTAGTGTGGTTATCTTAACCAAGAAACTTAAGGGAAATCCCAGCAGAAAAATCTCCATCTCCGGAGGGGACCCGGTGAAATGCGCGTTTGGTGCTGGTGGAGGTAAGATCTGAAAATGTTGATGGTAGACTGTTTTGTCATTCAAATATTGTTTAGTTCGTCCGACGTCGATGTTTCGTATCAGATAGTAACGTCGAAAAAGTTAAACTATTATAATACTTTCGTGTAAAATCATGCATGACGAGCTCGCGCGACCTTCTGGTCATCGACTTGTTTCATTCACGATGCACAAGTTCACAATTGACAAAGGATACATAAGCATACACATACAGTGATGAGTGAGTATAACTACTTCATTGGAGCAAACTGCTGGGTTTATCCCATGAATTAAAAGTTTTGATCGAGGCCCCCAACCACTAAAGATGTCCTCACGAACTTCGGTTAAGAAAACGTACTGAACTAATTTGTTGCGTTCTCTTTGGTTCAGGTGGAGGCGGTGGAATTGGACGCTGGGTTGTGAAGGAAGGCCGCACCGTTCACCAAGGCTAAAAACAGGGTTCAACTAAGACGGATTAGATTTAAGTTCAGTTTACAGTTGCTGGGTTAAATTTGGATTAATTGGGTCTAATTTTGCGCTTAAGAAGGCAGGTACTTTGTTTGCCTAATGGAATCTAATACCTATAAAGAAATAAAGATTTACACTACTCCGTCATAAACTCATTCAGTTTGTTTCGTTTCCTTTATATAGACGCGAGTCGAAGGGAGACCCTACGGTAATAGGGGATCTGGTACTAATTGTGAATTTTAAATTTAAGTTCTTGAATATCTTCCCACCGGTGAAAATCTTTTCCACCAAACAATAATTGAAAAACAATTTCCTCAACATTTCATTTTCGTTGTAAAATAACGATTAAGAATGCAATCCTCGCGCCGTGATTTAATGTCTTGCATGAGGTCAGATAGAGATATTAAAACTGTAGCCAGCTGTGCGCAAATACTCTCTCAAAGTTTAAGACTGTTACACTCTTAGTCACACACCGAATCGTCTCATATGCAAATTTGGCCGTGGAATTTCATTAAAGCCGCAACTACAAGAAAAAAGAACTTCAATTCAGAGGTTTGCGAACATTATTTACAGCATCAGACTTATACCATACTAATCTCGTACCCAGATCTCCCACGGTCATACGGAAGGGAGATCTGGTAAAGTTCGATTTCGAGCATGCTGAGTGCCAGCGAGGCCCGAAATACGGGCTTTTCTATCACTGCGCATCTTCGTACTCTCTGTTGTGATTTTGGGTGATTTTGCGGAGTAAACATGGATTTCGAGAGTATTGTTGAAGAGATTCTTTGGGTAGAGGACAAGGAAACCTTCACCTTAAGCCGAAACAGAAAGAAGCTACAGGCGATTGTTTAATTGTCGGAGCAATTGCAGAATCACTGAACGAGCGCTTAGGCTTGATCAATAAACGAGTGCTATTTTCTTTACAAGATCTCGTGCAAAGTGTAGTTAGCAAAATCGTAAATTGAAAGCTACAATTTTAAAGAGGGTTTAGGCCTAATCACTGAAACGAACGCTTAGTATTAATCAGTAAACGAGTGCTATTTTCTTCACACAATCTTGTGAAAAGTATAGTTAACCAAACCGTAAATTGAAAGCGAAAATGTTAAAGAGTGCTAGTGCTTAGACCTAATCACTGCAACGAGCGCTATTTTCTTGACACGATCTCGTGAAAGATGTAGTTAATCTAACCGTAAAATTCACAATTGATCACTACTTAATTCGCGAGTCACGCTTTAAGAACGAGAAATACTGTTTTGAATAAATTACATACTTCAACTTGAATTTATTAGTTTCTGCGTACCTCGTAGCAAGCTACGCAGAAATTTATTTATTCGAATGGCAGGGTACGTGCGTGGGGCTTTCGTCGGTACCATTTACACAAACGTCGAAAATTTTTAAAATGATTTTCCTTAACTGTAAAGCTTTTCCGGCGTCGGAAGAAACAAAACTTTCCTCCGCACAACTGGCATTTATTCAAAACAGCACATGAGCTTGCGAAAACCACACCTTCGCTAAGTGCCCCGCGAAATAACCCAATCGGAACGTAGATTG
>NC_090888.1:26010238-26045238 GCF_036669925.1 Montipora capricornis | reverse complement strand
TATTACTAGTTTCCTTATATGCTTTTTTACATGATTTCTTTTTTCTAAGTTTAGGAAGTATTTGGTACTTTTCTCGCCGTGTTCATGCCATCGTGCTCGGGCACAGATTATTATTCCGTTGACTTTTTCATCATAAAATGATTCGAGCTTATCCTTAGCCGCATTTAAATTGTCGCCATTCGAATCATTGGGGTTCGTTTCGAAAACCTGTTTCGCTTCAGTATATTCTTTTTCAAGTTTTGATCCTCTTTCGTTTCTCTCCTTTGCCTTCTTTTTGGAATATTTTATAGCATGAGCTCTTATGTTATATTTTATCCAGTCCCAAATGTTACGGTGGTCTGAAAGTTCTTTTCGGCCTTCCGTGATCCAAATTGGCACCATTTTTGTAAGGTCATCAATGTACTCATCATTCTCCAATATGGAGGTGTTCATCTTCCAGAACCCAGGACCCTTAGCCTCTTTGTCCACGTTCCCAAATTCTTAATAGATAGCAGAATGGTCAGTTCTGATGGCGGGGATTATATTTGTGGCTTTGACCCAGTCGTGTAAATTGTTAGAGATCAACCAATAATCCAGGCGACAAAATATCGGCGGAGATTGTTGACTCCAGGTAAAACTTTTAGTTTGTGGGTTTTTAACTCTCCATATATCTACAAGATCTAATTGACTTTGGACATCATTGATGGAATTTATCACAGATTTCCTAGGTGTCATTATGCCACCTTTTTTGTCCAGTATAGGATTCAGAGGACAATTGAAATCACGTCCAATCAAAATATTTTCTTCTGAATCTAAATTTTCGGTCTGCAGCTTAGTTAACACATTTTTGAGGAATTTAATGATGTCTTCGTCTTTGTTTGGTGCATAAATGTTTACAAGAACATACATTTTATCTTTGATAGCGGCTTTAAGAACGATATACCTCCCCGATGTATCTACAATCTGAGAGTGAATAACGCAGTCAAGACCTTTTTTGATCAAGATTGCAACACCTCGAGAGTTTGAGCTCCCATGGGAGCAAATAAGTTCTGCACCACATTCGTTTTTCCATTTTAACTGTGTTGACAATGTCGAATGAGTTTCTTGCAGGAATATTATATCCGAGTTTCGTTTTCGACACCACGTGAAAATTGTTCGCCTTTTTCTGAAATTGCATAGTCCCCTCGCATTGAGAGGTAGTAGATTAAGAGAATGATCGGTCATTGTAGCTGAATCGGGGAAGTGATATTATAGAAGAAGTCATATAAAACGAAAATGAAAACGATGGTATAGCAGAGTGCAAGAAAGTATAATGCACATAAACCGATAATATTCGCCTAAAACAAATTATTAATCTACAAAAAAACATACAGTAACGTATGAAGTAAGAAGTTTCCCGAGCATTCACATTTCTAATTAAACAAGAAGGGTTAAGTAGTTTAACACTTATTACACACATAAACCTTAAACTAAATTAAACTATAGATGTGCTGTCGCGCTGTGACCGCTTTGGCTTTGGTTTCCCCTGTTTCTTGTGTCCATAATGAGACCATAGTATGGGAGATTGGTTGTTTCTTCACCTCTGTAGATTTGCCCGTTTATAATTAGCTTATCAACTTTGAAATAGGCTGTTTGCTTTCTCTGTTTGGCCTTTTTCAAGATGGGATATAACGTTTTCTGTATTTCATCAATTTCCCGGGGGAAATCATTCGCAATTGAAATGTTGGTGTTTTTCAAGTTTTTAACAAAAGACCAAACATACTCCTTGTCTTGAAAGAAGCTGAATTTAGCTATAATAGGCCTAGGTTTGGAGTTCTGTCCTCGACTGGTATTCTTCTTAGTAGGGATGCGGTGAACGCGTTCGAAACGGATTTGTTCGATATCTTCCTCTGGGATCTTAAGTTTATCGCGCATCACTTTTTATAATTGATCTTCAGCAGAAGTTGACTCACCTCTTCCTTCTGGAACATTAAACACTTTTAAATTTTCACGTCTTGTGTATGCTTCTAACTTGATGTTGCGGCACTCAAGATGTTTTATTTTAGCATTGAAGTTTTCCAGATTCTTTGCGTGGGTTTCCAGTGTTGCACACGTGGCGGTTGAAGACAAATTCAGGTCGACGATGTCTTTTTGAGCGATGTTCAGGCTTTCTTGTAAACTTTTGTTTTCTTTTTCCAATTCTACCACTCTACCTTGCATAGCCTCTAGCTCGCCGAGTCTTGTTAGCACTTTGTCAAGCTTTTCACTGACTTCATCTAGTTTGCCACGACAATGGCCGTCGGCTTCGTCAAACGCATCTTCCCCGTCAGTCTGTGAGCCGCTTTCCCTTAACCGTTTGCGACTATCGGCTCGGGCGTCTTCTTTTCCCATGTTATTTAAGCGAATGAAAGCCAAGCAGCCTTCGTTGATTACATTATTTTACAAGCTTTGAATTTCATCTAAAGGAGCTAGCAAGAACACGTTACGAAGTTACTCCACAAATTCTTTTCTTCGGCACTAAACAGTTTTTTTTTTTTTTGTTACGGATGCGTAATTTCAAGTGGATGCGTTATTTATTTATTTATTATTATTATTATTTTTTTATGGTTTAATCATTTTTTCCTTTCTTCAGGAATGAAAGTCGAATTTTGTATTCTCAACTAGAATTAAATAGCAATCATCTGTACTCTTTTGCATTTAAATAAATAGTTGATTCAGTGTTTGTTTCTTTGTTTTTCTCTAAAATGCGAGCGAACAAGTGTTTTTTTTTAGTCCGTTTGCTTAATCGTTTTTTTATGTGCCTCGACAGCGGCAAGAGCTTACTACATCTCATTTTCACACAGACAAAAAGGGAGAATTCGATTGCGGACTGTTTCAGGACTGCCATCACGAAGCCCTTGGAAGTATAAGGTTTCTTTCCCAAGATACGCTTCAATTTTCATGTAAGTATTTGTCCCAAGTGTTATGCCTCTTAATTAACTGTTGAAAGCGTGTTAAAAAAAATTCCCCTGTTCCAATGTTTCCTGGTGGTGATTATTCCTGTTATTTCGATCTGTTTTCTGTTTGTTATAAAACTCCAGTACTCAGTCTAATTCGGTCAAATTTCTTAACTGGGGCGATCATGTAAACTCAGTTCCAGGCTTCACTGCCTGGTGAACACGATCAAGCATTCATTAAGCTCTCAAAGGCAGAATGTAAACCACAATAAAGCAGGTGCTATGTCATTTGGTGACAGATCGGAGAATGCAAACTGGAAACAGTCTGACAGCGACTGGAGGAATCCAGTTCGTTACACTTGAGGAGTCATTAGGGAGTTTACGAAACGAGGAGGACGACGGCTACGAGGAATTCATTTAAAAATACAAGTTCGCGTTATTCATATCACTACGAAGCTCTTTCATGTCGTTTCGCTTTAAAAATGTGTAGTAACTGTCGAGGAATTAAACTGGTATGAGTGGGTTGGAAGCGTAGAGAGAGAACTGAAAATTCATCGTCATGTGCTAACGTCCGCCACAGAACCTTGGATTTGGTCATTTCACGTCGTCATTTAGGAGATGACGGCAAAGAAATGTACCAAAATGTAAAACGCACGTACAGAGCGTGCAGAGCCATTGTTTTTGCTCACTAAACTTATTTTTTTGTAGCGTCGTCGTTGCCGTCGGCGTCGTCGTTTCCTAAGCTCCCTATTGTCACCCTTGTGAGGCTAAGATATTTTATGGGGATCAATATTTGTTTTGAAGGAATTTTCAGTGCGGTCTTGCTGCAAATTATCACAAAAGGTAAAGGTAAAATCTACTTCTCGAGCCAGTAGGCCCATTAGGCCGGTTCTTACATCCGGTTTCTATCACTGGAAGGGATGCTAGTCCATCAAAGGGTTACCCCCAGCATAAAATTCGCCGGTACCCATTTATACACCTGGGTGGAAAGAGGCACCGTGAGAGAAGAGTGTCTTGCCCAAGAACACAACACAATGATCCCGGTCAGGACCCGAACCCGGACCACTCGATCCGGAATCGAGCGCACTAAGCATGAGGCGACCCATCAAGCATGCAAAGAAAAAGAAAAATAATTATAAATAAATTAATAAAATAAATTAATAAATAAATAATAACGATAATGAACAATTAAGTTGTTAAGCTAATTAGAGCTAAATGACAGCTTAAACCAAGTAAATTACTTAGCAAAGATGTTAAGAATCGTCCGTCAACGACCATTTTGGCGAATAGCTCATATTTCGCCCAAAAATACCCTTTAATGAATTATCTTTAAAAATCATAGTTACAAGTTCCAGCGATTCTTATTTTTTTTTTAATTTACGAAAATTTGAAAACGCTGTTCAAGTGCGGTTTTCCGTTTGACAAATTGTCTTAAAATAAATTCAATTGGCACCAAACTTAACGCGATATAAGAACAACTATTGTTATCCATTTGTACTTCGATACTTTTATGGGCATGTTAAGACGGTGATTTAAAGAACATCTTTAAAAGCCACATAAAAGGCGGCGAAAAATGGGTGATTAAAAAAAAACGCGATAAAATGTACCTGGTACCTCATTCTTAAACTTTCTTTACTTCATAGCGGAGCTCCATAGTTAAGAAAATAGGGTAACCCATCGATGCCATAAATTTTGGTTTTATAGCCATGATGTCATCGACCGTCGGTACGTACGTCCGTCCACCCCTCCATGTATGCCAATCGTCCAGCCTTATACATGGAAATTTCCGTGGATTACCAGTGACTTGGTAGAACTACAGAAATAATAAGTACTTTTGATCCACCCTTGTACATAGAAATTTCCATGGATTTACCAGTGACATGGCAAGGCGTTTAAGACATAATTATGGTGCTAAACTTCAGAATGCCATGGCCAGGCCATTTTAATGTATATTTGTCTGTGAACACCATACATGGTTATCTGTCTTGATCGTTAGATTCAATTGCAAATGACGCTGCAACAAGAAGAAAATAGTGGCCAGGTATTCTGCGGTTGCGTTATCTTCTTAGAAAACCACTCAGCTGGTTGACAATTTAAATGTAGTCGAAAATAATTTTCAAATTGTTAGGAATTTTGATCAGCCCAATGGAGGCGTAGTTAAGCCAGGTTCCCACTGGTGCGATAAGCACGAGCACAAGCATAAGCTTAAGAAAAATCGTGTGCGAACGGGTGAAAAGTAAGCATAAAATCAAGCTTACGCACAAGCACAAGAATTTTCCTTTTCTTGTGCTTGTCCTTATTTCACAAGTGGAAACCGGCGTGAGGTAAGCAAAAGCACAAGGACGACAATTCGCACGCCATTTTGAATCTTACCGGACAAAATGTGTAACCGTTAATATCTTTCACATAATTTCGAGAAATTTCAAGATATCTTAGTGTTATGATAATCACATATTATAGCAAAATACAAGTATTTTTACATGAAGTGTTTTTTGTGGTAATCCTTGTGGCTGACAACGACGAATTTTAGCGATTTCATGGGTTTGTGTTCGACGTTCACCTGAGCGTATCAATAGAAAGACAACGGTAGAAAGCTCGATTTCGGACTACTCCAGCGACGAGCCGATTTTCACCAACAAATTCCCATCGAATAGGTTTCAAATCAAGCACTAGGAAAGCTGAAACCCAGAGGTTTCCTGTCATTTCATTGTATCTGAAACGCACCCAAAACTAGAAGCGCTAGACTTCAAATAATATCGAAAAATCCAGCATCCGAAGCTCCAAGGATGCGTAGCTGGATTTTCGTGTGCCGGCTTGTGGCCGTTTGCCCCTCTCTGATTGGATGATAAGAAGTCATCATCCATTATATTAATAATAATAATAATAATAATAATAATAATAAGAAGAAGAAAAATAATAATTGTTATTGTTATTATTATTATTATTATTATTATTATTATTATTATTATTATTATTATATATGCATGAATGCAAGATGAATGCAAGAGATTCAATAGCCGCCTCGCAGAGCTACTTGCGTTAAAGAAAGGAGATGACTACGGTACAACCATATCTTGGATAAGGGCGAAGGTATCCTTTGCCATTCTACGATCAGCCTTGCTGTGTCTCAGAGGAACAAGGAGAAGAGCAGCCAATATATCTGACATTGACATTAGATCGGAAAGTGCGCAAGCCAGAATTTAAGTAGTAACTTTTTTGTCAGTCCAAATTATTTTAGATAGTTTTTATTTTTTTTATCTTTTATTATTATTATTATTATTATTATTATTATTATTATTATTATTATACCGCGCAAATTCAATGCAGTTTTCCAATGTGCCTTACAATAAAAGAACAATATATTACCAGTATATAAAATATAACACTATATAGTCAGCATTCGGCACGAATGAATAATTATTTAGTCTATAAATTACAATACTATATCAGAAAAAGCTTTTTTAAGGACGTTCGCGCCAAAATCGTCCTACGGAGAGATTTTCTTCATTTCTCGCCTAGAGTTAGGTCATAAAAACTCTAAAATTGGAAGTGCATCTAAGATCTAACGGAAGATTATTCCACAGTTTTGGTGCGGCGGCCACAAAGGCTCGATCGCCAAGAGTAGGGAGAATCCTGAAATCTGGATTTGAAAGAAGATATTTGTTATTTGATCTGAGACTGTAGGGAGAATTTGGTTTAAAATTTACGAGAGATGATAAATAATCAGGAGCTGTACCATGGATTGCTTTGTGAGTGATTATAACAATCTTATAATCTATTCTAAACGTTACAGGTAGCCAGTGTAATTTGCATAATATAGGTGTGATCCAATCAGAGAGGAGCAAACGGCGTGACGGTTTGTGGCTGGCACATGAGAATCTGGCTACGCATTCCTACCGCTCGAATACTGTGGGATTTTGATTTTCTTCAAGGGCTATCACCGGACCGCTTGGATGGATTCTCGATCGGGAGGTACGAGGAGAAGCGTGAATGTTTCGACCTTAATGCTGCAAAGTTTGAAAACGAAGCGATGCGATTTTCTGGGGGAAAATTGCTCCGGCGCTGGAGCCCTTTCAAAATAAGGATTCCTCCGTTGCCCCTCTATTATAAGGAACAGCAAACAGCGAACTCAAAATCCTTGAAAATCGCTCAAAAAACCGCTTTTGAGGCAAAAGGACGATGATATTTCACAGGTAAGATAATTCAACGTTTATTGATTGGTATACATACTTAGCGATATATCGTTATTGGTGAAGCAAACGGTAAATCCAGTACATTTACAGTCTACAAAATAACAATCGGTTACACACACACATTGTGTGGGTACCCTGTGATCTTACTAGATAGTACGCTTGCTTATGCCAAAATTTCCTCCGCTTGTTTCACTGTGTGAACGTTGTATAACACTCATGCTGCTGCTTATCGCACAAGTGGGAACCGGCCTTTAAGGTTATTAAAATGGCAAATAAAAAAAACGGAAATGATTTCGATTTGGACGTTAATTGAAGCTTCCTGTTTCATAGTCATGATCACAATTTTCCAGATTTTCTGTTGGAAATTGAGCGGGAACTACCCGCACGCGGCCAGCCCATACCGTGCAAAAGTTCATAAAAAGGCAAACTCTTACTAGGAATTTTTTTTTTACGAATGGAAAGCGGGTAATAGGGATATAAATTGATAGCTTTTAGTACGTGTGAATAGCTTACAGGGCCTAATCCTACTAGAGGACAATTAGGATCTTGTTTTCAGAATTTCCTAGACAAATTGCATGTGAAATTGACCAGGGACAAAGCTTTTAACTCAAAAGCATACTTGCACCAGAGAATTAAAAGGTTGCAGCTGGACTTGCTCAGGGTTCTCCCAAAAATTTGAAGTAGACAGAGAAAATTTTCACGTAGCCGGGGAAAAAATTGCTTTCCTTGCCAAGCCAGCCCCACAAAATGCATATATATTAATTTTCCCTGAGTAGCCACCTCCATAGCGTGTGAAAAGAACATGTTTAGGGATGAAGCTAATAATTATTTTGTCAAAAGTTATTTAGTGTCAAATTCATTAGTAAAACAAGTCTTGGTCTTATCGAAAAATTATAGTCCTTCCTGCTTCTGTGATTTATAAATGTTGCATGCTATAAACAGGTATAGAAGAACAGGAAGCACTTTTTTTTCTCTATAAAAAACTTAGTCGTTTTGTTCTTGAACAAATTATAGAAACTGTAAATATACATGTACCACTTGTAAGAGTTAAAATCTCATCAAAGTGAGCTAGTTCTCTGACAATCAACATGCTTATTTTCTTCTCTTATACATTTTTTAGTATCTTCCTGCCTGAAGCCATCTCTTGAATTTATAGTGAATACTGAGCATTTACATGTATGAGAAGCAAAGTCCTGTTAATGCACTCAAGGAGGAAATCACAACCCTTGACCACAAATGTAAAGCACAATCAGACAGTGATGAGGAGGGAACAGACTGTGCTGGAAATATTGTCTTATATGGAAAGAAGGATTGTTAGTATATACTCACTCAGTGATCTTAGTGTTTCAAGCAATCTGATTGGTTTGCTATCTCGGAGTAATTGAGCATTATTCACTCCCTACGGAGTGAATAATTCTTGATCCAAACAAAACAAAATGGCAGGCGTAAACTCGCCAGCATTTATGAATCGGAAATATTGAGAATATAAGATGATGCTGTGCTACAGAAGACAAAGAAGGCCACAAAAGTTGGCCTGAAAGTTTTCAAAGGTAAGAGAAGAGTTCATACTTTTGCCAACCAGTGTTTGACTTCGTTTTTCCAGATAATTATTGCTGAAAATTAAACAATCTTCACGGCAACAATTTGTTTCACTCGGAGTAATTCTCTCTTGTAGGGCTGGTCGCCCACTAAAACGAATTTCTTAGTGAAATCGAAGAATTAAAAAAATGTTTAAGAAAGTTCCACATGGTTGCAAGGAAACAAGACGGGTCATTTGACAACAAACTAACGCTCACCTCAATTAGAGCCGCCATTTCATGTGGATCCTTTACCAACTGCACTGTCAATTTCCATTTCGAATGAACCTCAAAAACTTTGATCAAACGGTGAAAATGTGTTTACAAGCCGACTTTCGATTTAGATTGCTGATTTAAACGGTGCTAAATGACCATTTTGCTGTTTGTGACGAGGATTTTAAAGAAGGTTATTTAGATTTACCATGTTTGAAGCTTCTGTAAACACTTTCGCGCACGCTTTGTGCCTCTTGCACGTTTTCCACGCATGAATTGAGAAGCCAATTAAATCGACTTTGGAATTTTTTTTCTTCAATTGCTGTTGAGATAACTTCGTGAGTATATACTAAAACAATTATTCTTTGAAATCGAGGTGAAAAGTGGCAGAATATTTACCTCGCTGCTTTGCGGCTCGGTAAATATTCTACCACTATTCACCTCGATTTCAAAGAATAATTGTTAATAATTGTCACGTAATTAAATTTAATAATAATTGTTGTATTAATGTCTTAGGGTACATTGAAATTTCCATGAACCCTTTCTGTAAATCATTTTCATATTACTGTTACGCTTTTGGTAAAAATATTTCCATGGACCCTTTTGGACATGTAGTCTCAATGTTACAGGGTACATGGAAATTTCCATGTACCCTTTTGGACAAGAATTTTTGAAGTGGTCTCAATGTTACAAGGTACATGGAAATTTCCATGGACCCTTTCGGTATAGAATTTTTGAATTAGTGTCAATGGTACCGGCTACATGTACTACATGGAAATTCCAATGTACCCTTTTGGGCAAGAGGTTTTAAATTAATCTCAATGTTACAGGGTGCATGGAAATTTCCATGGACCCTTTGGGTATAGAATTTTTGAATTGGTCTCAATGTTACGGGCTACATAGAATGTTTGAACTAGTCTCAGTGTTACAGGGTACATGGAAATTTCCATGGAACCTTTCGGTATAGAATTTATGAATTAGTCTCAATGTTACAAGCTACATGGAAATTTCAATGTAACCTTTTGGTCAAGAGTTTTTGAATCAATCTCAATGTTACAGTACATTGAAATTTCCATGTACGCTTTTGGTCAAGAATTTTTGGATTAGTGTCAATGTTACAGGGTGCATGGAAATGAAGTTTCCATGTATTTCTTTTCGGTATAGAATGTTTGAACTAGTCTCAATGTTGCAAGGTACATGGAAATTTCCATGTACCGTTTTGGACAAGATATTAGGAATTGGTCTCAATGTTACAAGGCACATGGAAATCTCCATGGAACCTTTCGGTATATAATTTTTGAATGAGTCTCAATGGTATGGGCTACTTGTACTTCATAGAAATTTGCAGGTACCCTTTTGGACAAGAGTTTTTTGATTAATCTCAATGTTACAGGGTACATGAAAATTTCCATGGAACTTTCCAGTGCAGAATTTTTGAATTTGTCTCAATGTTACAAGGTACATGGAAATTTCCATGTACCCTTTTGGTCATAAATTATTTAATTAGTCTCAGTATTACAGTGTACATGGAAATTCCATGAACCCTTTCGGTATAGAAGTTTTGAATTAGTCTCAGTGTTATGGAGAACCTTACCTTTATTACCCCTTTTGTAAAGGATCTTTGAAATTTTCCACAATTTCTAGTCGAAACAATGTTTTTGTCCTTTTGAAGGATATTAACCCTTTTTTAAGGTAGATGTGCACTTCTGAATACAAAAGTTTGTGTCATTATAGGGATATTTGCCACACACAAGTGGAAAAATAAACGCTGCTATTTACGCATCGTTACTGTTAAACAAGCCATATGAAATATAAGGGTAGATGAGGTTATAAAAGAGTTGCCTAAGAGTATTAATAGAGACATAATAGCGAAACTTATTAAGTATGCCCAGATTCTTTAAAGCACGATAGACATAAGATTTCAAACACCATAGCGCGACGTGATTTAAAAAACAAAAAAAGGTTCTTCTTGTAAGAGAATTGTATGTACATTTTTAAAAACAATAAAATTTTAGTACTGGTGAGTGCAGAGGCCAGAGGCCAAAGTCCAGCGTTAAGACTATGCGTTATTATTATGGGAAACTTTGTTGACAATCTCATCTCAAACTGAATTTACGAAAGCACTTTCTTTTTTTCAGTAATCCAATATGGCTGCTGGTCGAGTCAGTGAAAACGCTCCATATACAGGCATAAGTGTTGTAGTTACGACAAAAAATGGATGACTTTCAGCTAATTATCTGGCGGGACAATATGCAGTTTTTTTGATTTTCTACATCAATTTAACAACATCGCGGAGAGACATTCATCTTTATGGATCACTTAGAGAAATAGTGTGGAGTTTTAAACTAGCATCTTCGTAGTTATTATCCTTGATGACCTGTGCCGAACGTATTGCATATCCACGTGTATCTGACACGTTTCTGCGTACGATGGCGTGCGGGTCCTAGTGAAATAAACCGTTTTCACAAGATCTTGACATGACGGTATGTATGGTCCCTAATCGAGGATGCCGCTCCATAGCATGTCAGCAAGTTATTTGTTTCAGGGAGCTTTCCTCGTCATGTCTGTCATACCTCAGTGGTTTAATGGCATCCATACGAGGGCTAAATGTTGCCTTGAAATTTATATAGCCAACACTTAGGGATCCTTAGCTATTACACCAATATCTAACAAGTAGGTATTTTCTTGTTCCGCGGCATGGATCTCCGAAAACTTCGTTCGAAGCATTCAAACGACAGGCTGTTTGATACTGACACATTTGTTTCACCTTGCTAAGGAAACCAGATGCACAACAGCTTATATCTTTTCTCACTGGAGGAGGACATGTGGCGTTGTCTAATCCACCGAACGTTGCTGACAAAACACTGATTTTACTGCTCATGTGACATCTTAGCTCCTTGGATTCACTCTCCGTCTCGCAAATGGTTACTATCAATGGGTCTGTTAAAGGGAAACATGTTTAAGTTAAGTACAAAAAATTGTTTGTGAATCGAAACCATCGTAACCAATCCACTGAAACTACACTATCTTTGACTCTCGTGTTCCTTAATTAATAAAAAAACGAAAAGAGCCCTCATTAGATTCTTTCTCTTATACCGCCAAAAAGGAGGCAAAGTCAAAGTAATTTGTTTCTCAGGTACTTTTTGGTGACGTAATTAAAAGTCATACCAAAGGTGATACAGAACTTATGGAGACAATAAAACTATTACATCTAAAATATAACTTCCTATTATAATCACTTCGCGATTACTCTAAATATTTTACCGTTTGTTTACCTACAACCCGAAAACTTCTGAAGTCTCCGCTGAGAGTTTTGATAAGGAAATAATACACCTTTCTTTCTTAAATTTCCAGTTGGGTGCGCGACGCCTGACTGGATGCTATCTAAAGAGTGTTGTTAAAAAAATAGCCAGAGGCTGAAGAATTAATTAAGATGAGATCAATACGTAAAAACTTGTGTGAATTGTAGTAGAGGTAAAATAGTTTCCTCAAACTCAGGCAAGCAAAACATTCTACAGTTTCCGCGCCGTTTACTATAATTTCTTTTATAAAGTTGTATAAACCACTTTAATATTTGTCTGATGAGCAGTAGTTATTTAAATAAAATAAGTAGTTTTTACTCACAAACACATTCATAGCTATTTTCCTTGTAGAGAGGGCGACAAGCTGAGTCTGAATGTTTGCAAGGAAAACTTTCACATGGGCTCTGAAATTAATTCTCGATATTAAAATCAATTGGACATATAATACATTCAATGGCATCATTGACTGTTCACAATACTTTGGATCGTCGAGATAGTGCACCTCTGCAAACTACCGCCACCTTTTTGCGCAATAACTGGCGCAATCTTGGGAGAACGACAAATGTACCGAGTGTGTAGGGAATGGGGCCTCTCATTCAGGGTTCCCGTTGCACCTTCAATGGCAACACCTGATTGGCACATCTCAAAATGCTTTCATAGCAGTTGTATTGAAAATTTGAAGCAATGGTACAGCTGTAGGTTCAGTGCGATTCCTGCAAAGAAGTCAGAACCGTGAGACGTGGCAAATTCTGGGTAGAGGATCTAGCGACCCCATTGAGATCATAGAGGCTCAGAGAAAGGCCCCAATGTTCCAGAGTGAAAAATGTCTCTCAGTTAACGTCGCTAACAGAAATGTTTCCTCCTCAAATCGTTTGGACAATCGCGTAATCTCCTATCGTACTGATAGGTTGATGGTGTCATTGAAAACCTGCCTATGTTATTAAGCGCCGAATGGATAAACGAGAATCAAACTAGGCCGCACATACACCTGGGATATTCTTGAGATAGTTGCCGATTCTTCGAAAGTTAAAGCAGAAGGACATTTATCTTTTCTTGGCCCAAGATCCAGCATCCTTGTTGTTCTCATACCAATTTTACTTCAGTCGGAACCATACAGTGTGAAACGGTGACAATCACCCAACCCTGGACACCAGAATGGAAGATAAGAGGAAGAACGCACAAGAAAGAGGAGTAGGCCAAATGGAACATGCTTAACTGATTAGAGTGTAATGTGAAGTGCTAGTTTTCTACCCCATATGAACCATGTGAGGGTTCGCCCTACTTATGAAAATGGACCCACACAAGGACAGAGAAAAACTCTGACCAGGGGCCCGTTTCTCGAAAGTGCCGAAAACTTTTCGGGCCCGAAAAGCCATTTGAGAAATTGCCCACTGCTTGCTTTGGAAAGCCGATCTTTTAACACATTTTCAAGCTAACTAAGAGAAACACGTTTGTGAAGTGGTGAAGTTTGACGACTTAAATCCTCACCGTTCTTGAAATACAAAGGGAATTGTGACACCCGAAAATGGCCAGTAAAGTTTCGGGACTTTCGAGAAATGGGCTCCAGGGTGGGGATTGCTCTACCGACTGAGCTACAAGGTCAGACGGGAGCAGGCCGTGGGAACTGAAGATGTTAAAGTCACAGCAATGAACATGTACGAGTACAAGGAAGGATCATTGGTCTTGGACCCCCGGCATTGATGAAAAGAGCATTGAACCGTACTCCTTTCAACGAACGAAATTTAAGTAGTGTTTTGCGACACAGTCATTCCCGGGTGAGCATTTTCGTTTCCGACCCTGCAAAACGCAGTTTCAAGGTTTTTGATCGGTGACATGTCTTCTAGCATTTTCCCACCATGCGTTTTCAAGTTGTTTTCACAGAGTTTAATTTCCCTCTTGCTACCACATTTCAAGTGCCGTAAACTTTCAACTGATTAAATTAATAGCCATTATGGTATCACAAAGTTATTAGATAAACCGACTAAATCATCGTGTTAACATTCGGTGACCACACGAATGTGGTAGTAGTTACTGGCAGTGGAAGTATCAGCAGAAGGATCATAAGCAAAATCGGCAACCTTAGTAAACTCTCCATTTTATTTAAGGCATTACCTATTGTAGGGTAGTGTGAAGTACTGTTTTCTACCCATGTAAACCATGTGAGCGTTACCCTTACTAATGGAAATGGGCCCACACAAGGACAGAAAAAAACTCTGACCAGGGTGGGAATTGGCAGTACCTTTACGAGGACAGTAGATAGACTCCACTGAACGCAGATTCTCTGCAGCAGAAGTCCCTTGTTAATGCTAGCAATAGCGAGAAGAAAAAGAGTAATCAATTGTCGCTCTAGAATCTGTTGAATAAAAGCAGACTTTAAGCGCAAAAAAAACAGAACCGGTAGAGTTGAAGACAAGAGAATACGAGGGCTTGTGCTTCTAATAGCTTTGTTAAGCTGTCGCTTAGACGTTTTCAAAGTCCATTTTCGTGTGATCCCGGGGCTCGTGGCGACTCCGTCGTTCGCGCGCTTCATTGACTTCGCTTGCTCGCTCTTCTCGCTCTTGTGTCCAAAGTAGACTTGCTTGCAAGTCTTGCTGTCGCTCTCCGCAGATTGCGACTCTGTTACAAACCAAGATGGCGGCAGCTCCACGATCAGAAATCAAGAGACTATGAAGCTGTACGAGGCCAGGAAAGAAGGAAAGACAAAAGCAAAAGCTGTAAACTATATTCCTTTATTTTTCAAACATTGCATTCGTGCTAAAGCAATCAAACTTAATTCAGAAGTAATTTTACAGAAAGACCTAACCCTGAATGTCAATCTTATTATCACATTGAAGGTTTTTTTACCAAATTTAATGTATAGTAGGAATCATTATTGTAGTTAAAAAGAAATGAAAATTGACGTTAAAATTGAGGGTGAGGGATGGGGTAAGGTTCTGTGTGAGTTTAATGTTGTGTGTTAGAAGGTTATTATGGGTTGTGTTTTTTTTTTTCAATGGACAACCTACCTTTTTTTAAATGGACCTCTACCATGCGCTGTATTGGAAGATTAATTAACAATAATAATTCAAATCAGACCCACCGGTATGGCGGAATGATGGAATTCCTGACTCCGAACAAAACGAGTGGGATTCCTATATTTGTCAGTAGGAAGTAGTTGACAAGCATGTTCTTTTAAGTTCGCGTCTGACGCAATGGCCAAGTTGAACGAGAAACAGTCCACATTGTGAAGACATGCAAAAGCGCATTGGATATACCCCGACACGTTATTACTTTCCAACACACTGGAGATATTTAATAAATGATTCAGGAAGGCCTTGAAGTTGCCATAACGAAGGTTCTGAAGTTGACCTCTTTGTATCTGTTTAAGTAAATCAAAAATATGTTATTTAGACCCGTTCAAAAGAGCGGACCTTACCTTTCCGAATACACAGGCGCCCCAATCTCAGTGTGATGGAGTATAAGGATTTCTATGGAAATCCCGATAAAAGACCTGAGAAGATAATTTTACGAAAAAAAATCTTAATTAAAAAGCCTAACCTTGTTGCCATTGTGAATCCCTTCCTTCCTGTGAGGTTTTTTTTTTTCAGATTCGACGCGAATTGATCCATTATCAGTTCCTCTGTTTTTAACGGGCCTCCTAATACTCAATTCTCAGGAGCCCACCAAATGAGGTCAAATACTCCTGGATAAAAATTAATGTTCCCACGGTTAGAATTCCACCGTGGAATTCAAGGGAAAAGGTTTATCTTTCATTTCAATCCACCAACTGCCCAATGAAAGCCCTGCCAGCGACGTCAGGCGGCTGTTAGTGTCCCAAACGAAAGGATAAAACGATGAAAAAGATCCTCACGAACTTTGAAGACGACACACCGATGGTTGAGTTCCGTTTGGTAGGGAGTCTTCATTGGCCTTGGTTTGTCGTCCCTGACGACGTTCGACGACGAAGGCTCGTTACCAAGCCACAAGGAAATGACTCGTTACCAAACGAACAACGGTCGCCTTGTCGCCTTCAAAGTTCGTGAGGATCTTTTTCACCGAAATCTAACGGTGTGAACATTTTATCCAGGAGTATTTGACTCCATTTCTTCTGAGAATTGAGTATTCATCCTTGTTATTTTATTGTGACCGTTGACAACCGAGGAACTGATAATGGCTCACTTCACAGCGAATCTGGGAAAAAAAAAAAACCTTACAGAAGGAAGCGATCCACAATGGCGATAAGGCTGGGCTTTTTAATTTAGAACTTTTTTCGTAAAATTATCTTCTCAGGTCTTTTATAGGGATTCCCATACAAATCCTTATATTACCTCACACTGAGCTTGGAGCTTGGGCGCGGCGCCTGTGCCGAGCCAACTGTTAATTATGCGCCTGCGATTAGCCACGTTTAAAGGTCGCTGTGTTATGAATCAAATTGCATGGTCATTCCGAGCTCTTCTCACATGCGTTGGATATATAGAAAAAAAGGCGTATTTTTGACATTGGACTTATTTACAAAATGTGGCTTAATTCGAGAAAGACGTAGTCCTACGCAAAAAAAAAAAAAAAACAAGGAAAACAAATCACATTAGCCAAAAACGTTGGATAATCCTAACTACAATAAAATTTGACACTATTTCAAAGTTTAATCTGTTTTGAAAACTCTCGTTTTTCTTTTTTGAGTTCAAATGGCAGTTCTTTACTCTTGTACCCGGAGACTGCTTCATCCTTGACGGTGTAAATTGTTTACAAGAAGTAAGTTCGAGATTAGAAGTGCGATTGCTTGGGTCGACGGAAAATGATATTCAGTCAGCTCATTTTAAGTGTTACATTTTAACCGCCCCAAGGTTGAAAAAAAAAATAGATTTTTACCACGCGTACAGATTTTACATTATGTTGTACGCAGTTATCACAACCAGGCAAAACTCTTTTTTTTTTTTAGTGTTGCTTGACGAAAAAACTAGACAACTTTTAGACATCCTATACCTATTCTCTTTCTTGATAAATTGATCTCCATCGAATTCTCGGTCAACTAAAATCTCCGCCGGCGTCTTCATCTGGTGCATGGGAAATGAATTATCATTTGATTATTAAAGTAGGGAGACAAAACAATGCAGAATTACTTGATCATTTGATCTCTGGCTCTTCTTGCCTTGGATTTCCTTTTCATTGCAACTTCGAAAAAAACGAAAGAACTGACCTGTGCTCGTTGCTCAGTCCGCTCGACAAAACCTGCAAATACAACACTAATAAACAGGGCTGCCATTGGAGGATGCATCCTATGGCTTCGATAAGGCTTTTCGATTACCTTTTAATTGTAAAAAGAAGACAGCAGCATTGAGTAGTTGGAAAGGGTGTCTCGCGTCTAGGTAGAAATTGAAAGCACTAGTTAAACATTTGCAACTCACCCGTCAATCTGTCTGTCTTGATTGGGTCATGTATAAACTTAAACGCAATAATTTGTCATGTTCCCCTTTATCCTCGCAGGTGTTGCTTCCTTGATTTTCCCCTTTTTGCTTTCGTCATCAAAAGCACCACTACTACCACCACCGCCTTCGTTATCCTTACGACCATTACCTTCAATTTCACAGCTCTGAGCTTGACTCAGGTTTTTTGTTTGTTTTTTTGGTTTGACATATTTTATCAATGGAAACTTAATGTAGACTTTAATTAAATTTCGTATAGCCCAAGGAGATGACATTAAAGGGGATGTTGTTTTTAATACGTGCGTAATAGAAAAACAATTCAAGGTTAAAAGGTAACTAAAATGCAAATTTGAAGCCAAGGGTGATTTTATTGCGTAATTTTCAAACATCTTCTGTTTGCTCGTCCAAAAACAAGACATTTTAAAGTTATCAATATATCAAAATGTCTTTATGAGTCACGTAAAACGACTATGCTAAGTACTTTAAAAAAAAAAATTGAAGCGGATACAATGAGCGCAGATTAAATGTTTTATGGTAGTACGTTTAATGTTTTTTGACGAATATGTTTTTATATGGGGCTAGCCACATTGAAGTGAGAGTTGAAGATAAATAAGTATATATCTCTCTACCCGCAAACATAAATGGCATCTACAGAAAAAAATATAAAGCATGCCATGTCTTGTAGAAACGCTGTCTGAATTTTCAAGTTGCCTTAGTGAGGATCCGTTCAATCCCATCCTTTTTTTCTTTCATTAGTGTGTCGGTATACCTCATCTCAAGCCCAAAGCTGTCGTAATTTCGAGGTCATAAGTTTCCTGGACAAATTTGCAGAGCTTCAACCAGTCTACAATTTGACTTAAAAAGCCTTACTGGGTGCACCCCAGAAAATATGAAAAAACGCCTCACATTCAGCTTCACGGAAAGGGCATTTTCGGTTTCTTTTTTTTTAGTTAAAGAGGGTTTTTCTTAGAAGAGGTCATGGGAAGTCTATGGTGGATCAATGTGGTGCTCTTGGCGCATTAGGAGATAAGTTTCCCCCCAATTTAACTACTAAAAATTGCAATCTAGTTGCCATTTTTCGTGACCTCTAACGTGTGATACCCTTTTTTTCAATAAAGACTTTGTACTTTAGTTGAGTCACTTTTATTGTGATTTCTAATTCACAAATCATTGATTCGTAACAAAATTATACGTTGTACTTACCGACAGAGAACTTTTAACTGTCTTAAGAATAGATGCGACCACACCATATGCAAGATGTGCAAATGGCCAGTGCATGTGAAGCCATTTTATGAGACTTGAAAAAAGTTTCCATTTCGCTTTATTTTTTTGTGACGTCCATATACTTCTTGAAACAAGTATACTTGAGAGCTTTATTAAAAGATTCTATTTCCATAGCATTCTGAGTCCACCATTTTTAAAGTGTTTGATAATTAATTACTTTCCTTTTTATTTTATCTCCCTTTCCGCTCCACGCCAAAAAAAGTTTAAAAAATCGTATTTAGCCCAGTAATAACACGTTGCTCTTTTGACTGCAGAGAAGTCAAAACATGAACGAACTGAGTGGCAGCAAAGCAAGGCTTTTTAGAACAGAAATTTTTCCAAGCAAATTTCTTAACCTTCGAAAACTCCACGAATTCAAATGCCGGGCCGCTCGGCCGTAGTGGGCCGTGGGCCGCGGGCCGCCTGCTTTTAGTAAAACCCCCAGAACTGTATATTTCAATATGAAATTTCGATTTTCAATTTTTGACGGAAATGGCAGACTCCATATTCGAAGGAAAGGACACTTTTTATAACTTTGTAACACGGCATGGAAATTAAATTCCGTCATATATCAGCTCCCACCAAATTCACATGATTAAGCTTGTTATTTGTCTTCGATTATCCTAGTGTCTTATTAAGGGCGCTGGTGCAATGGTTTATATAAATAAATTTGGGGGCATTTTCGCGTTTCGTCGTTACAGCGTCGGCAAGATGAGAGACTACTCAGTCATTGAACAGTTTAATAAAGGTGCCGCCTCAAATATTATTTTTCCTGAAGTTATTATAGAAAACGGAAAAGATCTTTTAACGACAGTTATGGTCAAAGTTCTTTAAGGAACGCGCTAAATCGATACTCCTAGACGAAGCGCATTTCGTAGTGAAATAATGAATGGTCAACTGGATATTTTAGGCTATCATGATCATGTAATACAACATTAACAGATTGGTATTCGAGTCGTTCTGCGAGACATCCCGTGGAGTTTGGTGTGGATGCTCAATCCATCCTCCAAACCGAATCTGCGACCTCCCGAATGGCAGCCCAATGCGCGGTTACCAACTGAGCCACCGGTTACTAAACACTACCCAATCTCGGGTAGTGTTTGGTAATCATAGTGACGTAGAGGGCCATGCATCCTCGTCCCCAGAGCCCTCCGTTTCTTTTGGTTACGTGATCGACGAAACAAAAGGCTCTGGTCGCAGCCAAAACCAGATGTCCTTAAATCTCGGACATCTGACATGGCATGCGCATTTCTTTCAAGTTTTAATAATCGTTAGTGAGGGGAGAGAAGATATAGACCGTATTCATAAACGGCGCCTTAGTCATTATTCTTTTTTGTTTATGGTAATCTGCCTCACTAGCTTTGATTGTACGAACAAAATTCAAAATAATTTATGTTCCAAAATGAGGCAAGAGAGGATGAGTAGCACAAAGACAAAAGAATAATTTCTTAGCCGCTATTTATGAATACGGTCTATTGGTATAATAAATGATTCCTCAGTGGATCATTATAAAGAAGCTTTGAATGCCCTTGTCGGTTACCAAACAACAAAACAGGATAATTACGATCGAGAATGATCTCGCAGGCGATGCAATAGAGAACTGAAGCAACGACAGCGGCGACGGCAACGAGAACGTCAAAAATCTGCATATTCAGTGGACAAAAGCAATAGTTTTGCACGCCCTGTACGTGCGTGTTTTATTTTTGTCCATTTTTTTGCCGTCGTTTGATAAAAATTAGCAAAAGTTGAGGTTTTATCAAGGATGTCAGCACTTGAGGACAAATTTTCATTTTCTCCGCTAAATTATTAATTTTTGCCAACTGTCCAAATTTCAAATAAATTGGATATTTTTTGTGGCCCTTGTCTTATTAAAAAGGTTGAAACAGTTACGAAGTGATTACAATAACGCGAATTTATATTTTGAGATGACGTTCTCTTTGTCGTCCCCGTCGTCGTTGCTTAAGTTCTCTATTGATTTCGCGGAAACTTGAACGCCTTTTTCGTCGTAGTCGCCATAATTCAGAAAATTTAGCATTTACTTTTTTTGAAGAGCGCTCAAACAAGGGCTTGCCGAGTCCCATTTGTTCCCCCCGAATGATAAATTAAATTCTTAAGGGCGACTTGAGCTTTTCGTTTCGCCGACCACGTAACCAAAAGAAACGGAGGGCTCTGGGGACGAGAATGAGGGTCATACAACTGTTTCTGAAATGGGAGCTAACACATACTCAGAGCATTCTCGTCCCCAGAGCCTCCTTACCCCCATAGCCGGGAAAGGCTGGGCACGAATCTGGGAACGAAATGATACTCAGAGCTGAAAAGACTGCATTTCCATGCGCCTTTTTAGGGTTTATCCGTCTTCGTCTCAACTAAAGTAACGTCAATGAGAACAAACAAGAGGAAGTTCTGTAGTGGTATGTTGTGAAAGGAGCAGCTTAGCTGTGATGTGCAGTGTCAGTCGTTTTGGAAAGCAAATACAACTTTTCTCTGTGTTCACAGTTTGGCAATATTTCTCCTTGCGCGATTGGTTATTGACATGACAAAAATGCAAATCAGTAATTTTGCTAGAGCAAACGAAAAGAAATGTAATGGCCAAGAAGGCTTTCGGACGTGAGATATGCTGGTTCTTCACAGTCAACGCGATGTGCTGTTGACTTTTGCTTGGCACCTCTATCTTTATGCTTTCATTCATTTAAAATACAAATGAGCAAATAATAACTTTCTTTAATAATCGACTTACCGGTAATACGACGTTCTTAATACGTTCTTAGAATTTTGGTTAATCTCAGCCCGCCTCAACGTCTTATAAAACAGATTGTAATGCATAATTTGGATTATTTCACAAATGTGAAGCTCGATGTTTGGATTAAAAAAACTTATCTTGCCATTCTATCCGAAAAATACCCCTCTATCCATGCTTTTTGTCTAATTACTAATTAATTACTCATCGAACTTTACATGACGTGAATCTCATAATTAGTAGTTGAACCAGGTCCGTGTACTGAATTACATATTTTCGTTTTACTGAAACAGATCCAAAGAGGCCAACTTCAGAACTTTCATTATGGCAACTTCGAGGCGTTTCTGAATCATTTATTGAATATATCCAATGTTTTGGAAACTGTCAACGTACCGGATTATATCCAATGCGCCTTTGCATGTCTTCGCAAAGTGGAGTGTTTCTCGTTCAACTTTGCCATTGCGCCAGGCGTCACCTTCAAGGAACATACTTGTCAGCTACTTCCAACAAGCAAATATAGCAATCCCACTCGTTTTGTTTTGAGTCAGCATTTCCATCATTACGCCATACCGGTGGGTCTGATTTGAATTACTGTTAATTAAAACAGTGAATGCATGGTAGACGCCTCACTTATGTCCAGAAATGCACAAAAGAGCTCCACGATTGACAATCTTGGCAAAATTAGCAAATTCGGCGACATTTCGCCAATTTTGTCACAGCACTTCATCCTTTGCTAGTACGACACTCGGATGCTGAAGATTTGGCGATTTTGGCGATATTTTGCTAATTTCGTCAAATTAGTTCATCCATTGGTATTGACACCACTTGTGTGAGCATTTTTGGCGACATTGTCAAAATCGGCAATTTTAGCGATATTTTGCCAATTTCGTCAAATTAGTGGTTCATCCATTGACACAACTTGGGTGAGCATTGGCGATTTTGGCGAAATTGACAAAATTGCCAATGCTCATCCAAGCTCAGAGAAGTGTCTATGCGAATGTTTCAAGTTTAGCAGATAGAAATAATGTTTTGAGAGAGCCTAAGTAAACTGCAGTCAGGGGTACCCAGGTCAAAGATCACAATTGTTGAGACCTAGGTTGACCGTTGTTTCTGCAAAGTCAAAAATTCACTCACCTAGACAAGCTTATTTATCACCAGGTAATTCCATCGTTTTGGAAATAGAAAGTTCTTTATTATTTATCAGCGTCACAACTTCTAGCTGATTTTGGGGCTCATTTGTCGAAAGTCAAGCACTCTTCCTACAGACCTGTTTATTTCGTGTTTCACCCAGTTATTTTCCGGTGCGGCTGTTAACTGACATGAGGATTTGAAAAGGCTTTTGAGCTTTGTTTTCCCTCTCCCCTAACACACAGGCGGCTTCCGCTTCTCCATCTTCCATACAGATATAGTTTTTTTTAAAAGAAAAGTGGTCTGCCAGGAGTGAAAATCAAAAATTGCGTGAATAAATTACAAGAGAAGAAAGAGAATAAGGGTGAAATCAACAGACACAGACTAGCTGATGTAATGTACATGTTTACCAATCAGCAAAATGAAAGTGGCTGGAAGTAGTGCGAATTCAACACAAACATCACAATCGTCCAACTCTTGAGGTTGGCCATTGTTTCTGCAAAGTCAAAAATTCACTCTCCTAGACGAGGTTACTTATCACCAGGTAATACCATCGTTTTTGAAATAGAAACTGCTTTATTATTCATCAGCGTCACAAATTCTTGCTGACTTGGGGGCTCATTTGTCGAAAGTCAAGCACGCTTCCTTCAGACCTGTTTATTTTCGTGTTTCACCCAGTTTTTTTCCGGTGCGGCTGTTAACTGACATGAGGATTTGAAAAGGCTTTTGAGCTTTGTTTTCCCTCTCACCTAACACACAGGCGGCTTCCGCTTCACCTTTCATACAGATATAGTTTTTTAAAAGAAAAGTTGAGTGAAAATCAAAAATTGTGTGAATAAATTACAAGAGAAGAAAAAGCCTATCGGTGAAATTAACGACTTAACTGCAGAATATCCTGCCACCTTGAAGCTTTACCCTAAATTGGGTGGATATGCCGATACGCAGATACGCAGTCGAAACAGCGAGCTTAGTGGACAGGCGGATGCGCTCTCGTCATCCTGGTTCCCAGTATTTCTCCCTTCTGAGGCGCCAAACAAAGAGAGCGACAGACACTGATGTATATGTATTTCTCGTTCAGAAAGCACGATGACCGAGTGATATGTATATCTCTCGTTCTTATAGCGCGATGATCGAGTCATTTTACAGGTCGATCAACTTTCACTTTACGGTTCGGTTAACTACACGAAATAGCACTCGATTCTTGATTAAGACTAAGCGCTCGTTTCAGTGATTCCTATGCGCTCTCGAAATTTTTAGCTTTCATCTTACGGTTTCGGTTAACTACACTTTGTACGAGATCGTGTGAAGAAGAAAAAAGCACTTGTTTACTGATTAGATCTAAGCGCTCGCTTCAGTGATTAGGCCTAAGCACTCTCGTAAAATTTTAGCTTTCATTTTGCCGTTCGGTTAACTACATTTTTCACGAGATCGCGTGAAGAAGAAATCACTGCAGTCTACATAGAAGTTTACTTGGGGAGAGTTGGTATTTTCGACTGCGTATCCGCGTATCCATTTCACCATATACTTATGAGTTTACATGGGAAGGGATGGTATCTTCGACCGCCTATCCGCGTATCCAGCTTCTTCAGAAGTGCAGCTTCAAAATAGCAGGGTATTCTGCATAAAGTAGCTTTAAGTAGTGTTGCCGAACGTACACTTACATTCGATGACTAAACTTTTCGGCATGTGTGAAAACTAAATTGCGATTTTTAATGTCTCGTTTGCGTGCCTTCTGGTCATTAGATTCACACCTTCAAATTGAGTTTTTTACACTAGTTTCCAATTTTGATTGTCCATACTATCACGCCTTCATTTCATTTGTTGCCATTTCTATAAATGCTATGAAGAAGAAATTGTCAACGAACGATAATACTTGGGGCTCAGTTAGTAGTTACACTACAGTAGTATAATACGAGGTATGTGTCAATTTCATAAGATGGCACAAAGTGCCGTATCTATGAATGCTGCATCTTGAGCACTCTGCTTTACAGAGCCGAAACCTGGACCACATATGCCCACCACGAAAAGAAGCTGAATGCCTTCCATCTCCGTTGCCTACGACGCATCATGGGGATAAACTGGTGGGGTACAATCACAAATCAAGAGGTATTATCGCGTGCTGGTAGCCGCTCACTGTTCCAGACTCTGAAGATTCGAAGGATGCGCTTGCTGGGGCATTTGCGCAGGATGCCCGATGGTCGTCTTGCCAAAGACATTCTCTACACTGAGTTGTGCACGGGATTGAGACCCAGAGGTCGCCCTATGCTGCGCTTCAAAGACGTGGCAAAACGTGTTTTGGTGGCCCTGGACATAGACACTGAAAGATGGGAAGAACTTGCTGAGGACAGGACAGGCTGGAGGAATGCACTCCGAAAAGGAGGCGAAGCACTGGAGGCCCGATGGTTCGAAAAGCTGCGATACAAAGACTATCCCTGTGACACTAACACTGTACTATGTAAATCTCTCAAAGATTGTTTGCCATATATAAAGACCATTCGGGAAATGTGTATCGCCTTGTAGAGAAAATTAATTCTGCAACTTCTGTTCTACTTGGTGTCGACATTCTTATACAGTTATGGTAAAAGGACTTCAATTTCGACTCACTTAAAACGTTGATGGCATTATTCGTGAAAAGCTACTATAAGATTCACAAGCACGGCATGCATCTTCACGCAATGCTTACTTTCAAGTAATGGGTCGTACGACAAGGACATATTTTGTGTGTGGCTCATTGAATCTAATTCCTTGCAAGCTGACATTGGTAAGCTCCACATAATTGCTCTGAAACTCTTAGTACCTGTTCGTGAAGTCATTCTTACATGAATTGTCAGAATACGAGACAGTCATACATGTATATGTCAGTAAATTGTTCCTCCTCAGTAACTAAATGACAACCTTGCCATAACTTTGTTATTTGGAGCTACTTCCCGTTGCCATATTTCCCTATATTTTGCGAAATTAGTTCCCCTTTTCCTTGTTCTTCATGCTGGTTGGTAAATTCTCTCAAATCATTAAAACGCCAGAAATGAACGTTTCTAATTTGAGGTCAAACGTCTAAACGGCACTGGAGATCGAATTCTTCTTTCATTCATTTTTGTTCGCCACATTCGGCCGCTTGTATGGACCCCCTCATTGCTTAGTTGTACTTTGCCTTATTGCCGATTGAGGCGAAATTGTCATTTTTGCCATATTTGCCAATTTGTCACATTCGCCAACTTGTATGGGCCCCCTCATTTCTTAGTTGCGCTTTGCCTCATTGGCGATTGTGGCAAAATTGTCATTTTCGTCATACTAGTCCAATCTGCCACATTCGCCAACTTGTATGGGCTCTTTCACTGCTTCGTGCTTTGCCTTGTTGGCAAATGTGGCAAAATTGTCAGTTTCCCCAAATTTGCCAAATTCTCCACATTCGCCAACTTGTATGGGCCCCCTTCATTGCTTTGTTCTTTGCCTTGTAGGAAAAATGTGGCAGAATTCTCATTTTCGACATATGTGCCAAATTCGCCACATTCGCTAACTTGTATACCCCCCCCCACCCCCCATTGTTTTGTGCTTTGCCTCATTGGCGATTGTGGCAAAATTGTCATTTTCGCCACACTGGCCAAGTTCGCCACATTCGCCAACTTCTATGAGCCCCCTTCATTGCTTTGTGCTTTCCCTTGTTGGCGATTGTGGTAAAATTCTTATTTTCGCCATATTTGCCAAATTCGCCAAAATTTTCTCTTTTTCGCCATTTTTGTTGTTGCGTGCATTTCTGGACATATCTCAGACTCCCAGGATAACTTTTGCTGCTGTTGTTGTTGCCCATTTCAAGAACACAAACCCAAAATAATCTACTAATACACAAAATTAGCGCAAAGAAAACTCTCGTTCACTCACACACAACCTCACTCTTCCCCAACTCTTAATTTTAGAAGCGAAGTCAGATAAACTTTGCATCAACTTATAACGATTCCTATACTACAACAGTACTGAAGATGGTCTTGTCCTAAATTGGATTCTTAAAAAGCCTTCAATGTAACATTTCAATGTGCTATTCAGTGACATTTTTTCCTTTTTTACCATTTCAAAAACACAACCTGTAATTACAATCTAATCTAATTTAATAGGTTACTGTCATTCCACACCTTAGCTGTTAGGACAAGGTTGCTGCAAAAACTTGAGCCATCCCGTATGGCTTATCTCTGCGTCGTGAAGTACGGGAAACACCCGCATATACGAACAAGTGGATTAAGAACATCAGGCTGAAATTTGACCAATGAAGAACCATATCAATAAAACATGTTCTTAATATAAAGGGAAAGGATATTAGAATAAGGAAAAAGTACAGTACAGTGATCAAAGTAATATGGTGTTCAGGACCATTACAAACTTAAAATCTATTTTAAAAAAGGCTTGTATGTTAAACCTCAAATAATGTACAATCTGAAGTATTTGTGAAACCAATTGTAAGCACATTTTAAGAACACTTTCAGACTGGTTTCTTACTAAGCACCCCTTAAATAAGAGCACGGTCAGCCTGAAACCTGAAATCAGTGTTCTTATATGCGAGTGTTTACTGAACTGCTTAATCTTGAAATCTAGCAATTTGGTCAGTGGAAAGGAGTAGGGCTTAATTTCCTTTTCATCGTGTGGGATCTTAGACCTCTGTAGCTACAATCGGCCGATGGCTCGTAATCGTGTGACATCTCCTTCTTTTTTTACCCTCTGACGTCCTTATGGGGATTTTGCCTCAGAACTGCATTGTGTATTTACTATGCATCTAGTGTTCTGGTTGGCCCGGGGAAGTACTGTTGAATTTGCTTAGCGAACGCGGTGGTCGTACCAGGATTTAAGACCTAAGACCGCTGTGTTTTCTTGAAATGGTATCCACATTCTGCTTATTGTTTCTGAATTGATTTCTCCCTTATGTGAAAGGGATGATTATCAGCCCTTAGTATATCCTGCCAGGCTAGGCTCGGAGAGCCAGACTACAACCATCCAAGCTCTGGAGGTCATTTGAACAATATGAACGAATTTATGATGTCAGCCGAGGTGGAAATCCATGATAATGAAACGTAGCTAGCAGATTTTCCGTGTTAATCCGTTTCTAGCTACTAGTTATTTATTTAGTTCTTTAACATTTCTCTCTTAGTTCTGTCACGACTCCGGATTCTGGTTTCCGACTTCAAGTTTCCAGATGTCTAAATTAACATCTCATGCATAGTAACTTCCGTATTACACTCAAAACCTCCTTTTGCACTCTAGTCATTGTCATTAGTCATTCAGCAATCAGAAATGCGATGTTTTATTGAGTATGAAATATAGATTTAGCTAAGCCTAAAAGGGAGCTCCCTGGTTATTTATTCTTACTGCCTGTAGGGTTGGTGAAAATAAAAGGTTTCGAATTGTCCGCGTTTTGATGTTTTCAGTTGCTGCTTTCACAATTAAATCATTTTCTTTGCCTTCTTCTATAGAGAAATTCATTGCCTAACTAGTGAATTCCACGGTACATTTTACGCTTAAAACCGATATCGCATGAATCACAAAGCGGTAAGTACGATATCGGTTTTTCGAGTGAAATTTACTTTAGAATTCACCAGTTTAGTAATATTTTTTTCTTGAATCGAATGAGTTTTAAAAGAAAACAAGCACACACCTCAGCGACCGAATGGAAAAGGAAAAAAGCCATTTCAGAGTCAACTGTCAGTAGACAGCGAATAAGAATCATGGTAAAATTAGAAGCCATAAAAACAACTTTGTCAGTTCAAGGTCAAAGAATAGTTTTACTGATGTACTTTACTACACTTTATCTCTGAAAACAAGATTATTCACATTTTGATGTATTTCATTTAAACACGCCCCAAGAATTCAAACAAGATCCTCTCCAACACTTAAGAGCTTCTGCCTGAGAGACCGGGGCAGACTTGGAAATTAAGGTCGGCCGATTTCACTTAAAATTGGTACACAAAGTACTTATGTCGACTTATGTAATATGCCAAAGTTTCAGCTTCAACGACTTTTTTTAACAGAGTTCTGGATATCAGCTCCTCAGGGGTCCCCAGAGGCTGATTTTCAGTGCAATTTTGGCCACTTTTAAATCTCTCTTTTAGCAACATGAAATTAATTTCAAGCAAAAACAAAACTATCTTTTTAAAGCCCTATCCTTAGGCTTTTATGGGTGAGAACATTAGCTCATGGAAATTTTTCGCTAGCCTGTGGCTGTTATCACAACTTGGTCATATTTGAAGCATATGGGAAGCAACCGGAAATGGCCTGTTTTTCAGACCAAATATTTTCCATGCCCACGTTTTATATCTTGAAGTCTTAGTATCCCTGCAAAGTTCAGCCCTTAGTTTAGTAATATCAAGAAAAAAATACTAAGGTTGAGGCTTTTTACTAAGAAAAAACTTACGAGAAGATGGCCAACCAGACCACTTCCGGTTAAAGTTTCAACAAAGCGTGTCTGCAAAAATCAGCCATTTAATTCCGATTATCCTTTTTCCTTCCACGTTATGGTTAAAAGAGACTCTGAAGTTAATTGTCACCGAAAAGACTTGCCGTTAATAAGAAATCTTTATGTGGTTGTTTTAAGACCGATCAGATAGTGGTCCGACAGCGGTTATAAATTTCTTGGAAGAAGTCTTGAAAATTACGGTCAATAGAGCCGCTGCGAAAACTCTTTATTTACCTAACAACACATCTCTTGCCGGTAAATCACAAGGCCAAATTGCATCTTTTTCGTCCAAACTGCAATGTTAAGTTTATCTCCTTTGTTCAACTCGTTCAACGTATCACGTCTGTGGCCCGTAGTAATGAAGCGCTAATTAAATCAGGATATAAGCAAGCTTTGTAGTTCCATCCAGTAGTACTATAACCCACCTGTTTGGGCTTTAATATTTTCTGAAGAAAAAAAGAACTTATCGGTCTCTTTAAATGCAACCACAGCAACTGTCGTGACACTACTTGAGAATCGTTTTGAACCTTTAAGAAATTTCGAATATAATTAAAGTTAATCGTCTAACACAAATTGAAGACACTCTTCCAGTCTATTTGCAAAGTGTCTGGATAAATTCATTTTCAAAAACCGCTTACCTGGCTTCACTTTTACAGACACGCCCCTTTCCTACAATCCCTTAAAAGTGAGGTTACATTAGAAACTTTAACCCCAGCGATAAATTGGTCGCAAGTACGTCGTTGCGAGTTAGATATGCACAGGTCGATTAATACCGTACGTGACGAAGTCATTGTAGTTTGCTGGCTATGACTGACTTGGAATTCAGTTGTTTTCTCGTGCAGATTCGTCTGCTTGATATTGAAGAGAATGATTATGATAGCACTTGTATGAGAACCTCAATGGCATGATTTGTTTACTGAACATTTATTCATACCCAGTGCCCCAGTGTAAATGGCACACGTATGTTGTAAATGATTGATAAGGACGTCCAACACGGTCCGTTTTCGCCGCCAATCCGCTAAATTGCTCGAAGATTACTCACGGGCACTCTATCCCTTTCTCTATCAGTATTTTCCTTTTGTTGCTTTCTCAAACAGCACAGATCGCAGATAGTTTCTTTCTCGCAAATAAACAAAGCAGCCGGCAAGGTGTCCACTTTCATTTGAAAGTGCTGTCTATTTATTTCTTCCCCGATGCATTTTGTTGATTTAGGACAGATTAAAGTCCACATTACATTCGGATTCTACACAAAAAGGAACTGGCATAGCGCGTTAGCGGGCTAGACTCTGGATCTGGCGGTCCTGGTTACTAGGGCGTTGACATGTCGTCTTGGGAAGGCAATTTTCTTTAACAGTGCCTCTCTCCACCCAGATGTATAAATGGGTACCAGTGATTATTATCCTGTCCAGGAAAGAAGAGCAGTAACCAATTTAAGCTCCAGCAGGTACGAGCGGGCACTAGGCCTTGTGACGACTTACCTTATCACCTACAGCATGCATAATGGCCCTCCAGGGCGATTAGTGCCTAGGTTGCTCCTTAAGTCCGAAACCAGAGTTAATGGTCAGCAATTCAGTGTGAGTCCATAAAGACTTACTTTTTCATGTGATCTACAGCTACGGGTGCCATAAAAAACCCCCCAAGTCCTTAAGGGCTCCAAGAAAGCTGAAATATTTTATTTCCCAAGTTGCCAAAACAGTAGTGTTTGCCGGAAGGATAACCCACTCCACCCCTGTCCTATCTTTGGATATATATGCAGAATGGATGCCACCATGGATCTGTGCTGTTTGGGAAAGCAACAAAAGGAAAATACTGATAGAGAAAGGGATAGAGTGCCCGTGAGTAATCTTCTAGCAATTTAGCGTATTGGCGGCGAAAACGGACCGTGTTGGACGTCCTTATCAATTATTTACAACATACGTGTGCCATTTACACTGGGGCACTGGGTATGAATAAATGTTCAGTAAACAAATCATGCCATTGAGGTTCTCATACAAGTGCTATCATAATCATTCTCTTCAATATCAAGCAGACGAATCTGCACGAGAAAACAACTGAATTCCAAGTCAGTCATAGCCAGCAAACTACAATGACTTCGTCACGTACGGTATTAATCGACCTGTGCATATCTAACTCGCAACGACGCACTTGCGACCAATTTATCGCTGGGGTTAAAGTTTCTAATGTTACCTCACTTTTAAGGGATTGTAGGAAAGGGGCGTGTCTGTAAAAGTGAAGCCAGGTAAGCGTTTTTTGTAAGTGAATTTATCCAGACACTTTGCAAATAGACTGGAAGAGTGTCTTCAATTTGTGTTAGACGATTAACTTTAATTATATTCGAAATTTCTTAAAGGTTCAAAACGATTCTCAAGTAGTGTCACGACAGTTGTTGTGGTTGCATTTAAAGAGACCGATAAGTTCTTTTTTTCTTCAGAAAATATTAAAGCCCAAACAGGTGGGTTATAGTACTACTGAATGGAACTACAAAGCTTGCTTATATCCTGATTAATTAATTAGAGCCTCATTACTACGGGCCACAGACGTGATACGTTGAACGAGTTGAACAAAGAAGATAAACTTAACATTGCAGTTTGGACGAAAAAGATGCAATTTGGCCTTGTGATTTACCGGCAAGAGATGTGTTGTTAGGTAAATAAAGAGTTTTCGCAGCGGCTCTATTGACCGTAATTTTCAAGACTTCTTCCAAGAAATTTATAACCGCTGTCGGACCACTATCTGATCGGTCCTAAAACAACCACATAAAAATTTCTTATTAACGGCAAGTCTTTTCGGTGACAATTAACTTCAGAGTCTCTTTTAACCATAACGTGGAAGGAAAAAGGATAATCGGAATTAAATGGCTGATTTTTGCAGACACGCTTTGTTGAAACTTTAACCGGAAGTGGTCTGGTTGGCCATCTTCTCGTAAGTTTTTTTCTTAGTAAAAAGCCTCAACCTTAGTATTTTTTCTTGATATTACTAAACTAAGGGCTGAACTTTGCAGGGATACTAAGACTTCAAGATATAAAACGTGGGCATGGAAAATATTTGGTCTGAAAAACAGGCCATTTCCGGTTGCTTCCCATATGCTTCAAATATGACCAAGTTGTGATAACAGCCACAGGCTAGCGAAACATTTCCATGAGCTAATGTTCTCACCCATAAAAGCCTAAGGATAGGGCTTTAAAAAGATAGTTTTGTTTTTGCTTGAAATTAATTTCATGTTGCTAAAAGAGAGATTTAAAAGTGGCCAAAATTGCACTGAAAATCAGCTTCTGAGAACCCCTGAGGAGCTGATATCGAGAACTCGGCTAAAAAAAAGTCGTTGAAGCTGAAACTCTGGCATATTACATAAGTCGACATAAGTACTTTGTGTACCAATTTTAAGCGAAATCGGCCGACCTTCATTTCCAAGTCTGCCCTGGTCTCTCAGGCATAAGCTCTTAAATAACGTTTAGGTGCTATAAACAAATTTTTGAAAACACAAGCTAGTCAAATAATTACCCCCTAATTTTACGAAAACTTATTGCGATTAGGTATTTATAACATATGGGAAAAATTATCTTGTCACTGTCGAGGCACATCGAATACCAGTTGGGCAAACGGATTAAGAAGCACTTGTTCGCTCGCGTTTTAGAGGAAAACAAACAAACAAAGAAATCAACTTTTTCTTTATGTCCAAAAGAGTACTGATGATTGTTATTTACTTCGAGCTGACTATAAAAAATCGATTTTCATTCCTGAACAAATGAAAAACCAATGAAAAACCAATGAAACTACGGTTTAGTGCCGAAGGAAATCATTTGTGGAGTAACTTCTTCCACTTAGTATAAACTATTACTGGTATTCTGACTTGTCATTGTCGTTCTCTTTCGCTCTCCTTTTGTTTCTTTTCTAGCCATAGGCCCTCCAGCCATCCTGTAACCTTATAAGGGAAAAAAGCAGCTCTAAGCAAATTAAAAATAAACACTCAGCTTTAAGTTTATATCCCTCTGATGCTTGACTTGAATAACTGCGTAGCCGCCAGTGTGGACCACAGCTATCATGGTGTGTCAAACTGGATTGAAACCAGCGAAATATGCAGAAAGAGGACATTTTCCAAACCGTTTTCCACCTGAACACGAAAAGGGTTGATTGTGTAAGAAATTTAGTTGACGTAGTATGGCCGTGTAGCCGCCGGCCGAGCCACAGAAAGCGCGCGGAAAATGAAGCCTCACTTATGTTTGGGTGAGTCAACCTGGGTTGAGCCTGCAATCCAATCGAACACTCGTTATCTGGCCAGCGGTCAACTTTAAAAAAGCTGACCACGGTGAGCTCTAGGCTAGAGCCCGCGATATGGTCACGTGATAGTAGTCAGCGGATACCTTGAAGTGTCCATCGATCAAAACATGGATATCCAAAGGTCAACACTAATTTCCATCTCTCAAACTGACATTGGATATTTCGTAACAATTACACAACGCAATACCCCATGTTAATATTGACAAGCTTACCGCTCTAAAAAGAACGAAAACAAGCAGAATTACAGCTTTAGTTCAACTAGAAATAGCGTTTCTAAGCTATACCGCGCTGATGTACAGTATTTAGGTCTAACCCCGTTGAAGACGGTTAACTTTCAATTGTTTTCCTGGGTACTACAATTTCATTACTCTAAAAAATTCGATTTTCCGGGAGGTTGTCTCGTTAGTCTAGTGGATATCGGAAACTGCAAGGTAAAGCCATCGATCCGGGTTCAACTCTTTGCCTCGCATATTGTGAATTTTCTCAGCTTGTTTAAAATCTTTGTTTCGTTGAAGTAGGTTTGAAGTCTAAAGTAGACTGTACGTCGTATAAGTTGAATAAAAAAGGAAATGTCAGTTTGAGGGATGGAAAGAAGTGATGACCATATCCAAAGATGTATGCTCTAAACTAGCATGATACTGGTCACATTGGTATACATGGAGGGGTGGACGGACGTACGTACGGTTGGACGGTCGATAATGTCATGGCTATAAAACCCAAATTTCTCGCATCGATGGGTAACCATATTTTCTTAACTATGGTGGTCCGCGCGCGTGGAGCTCCGCTATAATAAACGGAATATTCGATCTGATGCACTTCATTCACACAATAAGCTTAGTTTTCTCTTTTATCCCCCTCCAATTTCGAGAATGCAAAAAGCGTTTCTAAGAGTTTCAGAACTCTTTTGAGGTTTTGCTCCCAGGGCATTTGCAATCGGGCACCTTCATTATCAAATCCGTTACTTTTAGAAAAGCTATCCGTAATCGAGATCCCTGAATTGACTGATATGCGCGCATGTGTGGACGTGAGTACCGAATCGCAGTGAGGCTCCACCAATTAGATCGTGCAATGAGGTTCCTCCACCTGAGGCAAGGTTTCAGCAGTTAATGCAGCAGCAACAGCAAATGATACAACTCCAGCAGCAAAATTGAACGTTTCAATCTGTGGCGTCAACGATTGGGCAAGGGTTTGCCTTACCTAAACCGGAACTGAGCAAGTTTGATGGAAACCCGCTTGAGTTTTGGAACTTTATTCACTCCTTCGAGAGCAATATCGAGAAAAATGCGTCCGATGAGAGTGAGAAGTTGTCATTTCTTCTTCAATACTGTACGGGATCCGGAGCAGCTAGAAATGCTATCAAGATCTGTGTTTCCAAGGATCCTGCATTTGGATAGCAGACTGCATGAGCCAGCCTGAAAGACCGTTTTGGGCATCCATCTAACCCTAAACCACTTAAACCAAATATCTCATGGTTCACCCGTGAAGCCTTATGACCAACGAGGGCTATTGGCCAGCTAAGGATATGCCAGAACGCATTAGAATCAATCGGGTACTTGGACGATCAACAGCGCCGATAA
>NC_090888.1:26000238-26002738 GCF_036669925.1 Montipora capricornis | reverse complement strand
TATTTAATATGTTGAGTATTTTGAATTTGTTAAAGAGTGGGTAAGTATGTGCACGTGGTGGAGAGTGAGTAATGATTCTTAAAGCTTTCTTCTGGAGACGGAAAAGGGGCTGTAAATGAGAAGAGTAAGTGGATGCCCAAATAATAAGACAGTATTGAAGATATGGGAGTATTAAAGAGTTGTATAATGTGCAAAGAGTATTAGAAAAGAAAAACTGTCGTGATTTGATAATAATCCCAGTGGATTTAAAAATTTTGGAAGAAATCGCTTTTATATGAGCCTGCCATGAGAGGTTTTGATGGATGATAACACCTAATAATTTTGTGTGTTCTACTCTATTAATACTATTCTTATCGATGCTAATAGAAAGACCATCAAGATTTATTTTCTTTCTTGCAGGGTGAAATAAAATAAATTTAGTCTTGTCGGGATGCAAAGTTAGCTTGTTAGCTTTGAACCAGGTAGCCACAAAAAAAAGTTCATGGTTCACAATTTTAGTTAGTTCAGAGATATTTTTGTGTTGAAAGAAAATATTAGTGTCGTCTGCAAAAAGATAAATGAGAGATAATTAGAGCATGAAAAAATGTCATTAACACATATAAGAAATAAAAGTGGCCCTAACACAGAACCCTGAGGAACACCACATTTAATTGGAAGCAGTGGAGATTTCCAGGAATCAATTTGAACATATTGAGAACGAGAGAGGAGATAGCTATGCATCCAGTTAAAAGGTGTGCCTCGAATACCATAGAAGTTTAATTTATCTAAGAGGTTGGAGTGATTAACGGTGTCAAATGCCTTCTTTCGATCAATGAATATGCCAATTGTGAGTTCGTTCTTCTCAAAACTACGTTCTCTTCTATCTCAATCAAATATCTAATTCTCGATGATATCCGAACGCTCAGCTTTGCTGACGAGACAAAAAGAGAATATATTCGGTTTCGCTAACTGGTCGAGTTTTCTGCTGCGTTAGTCACGCACGCGTGATCTTAACTCTTCTTTCAACCCGATATTTGCATACAAGCTCTAACGGAAAAGCCCATGGGACAGCTCTGTACGGGTCCGCAAATGATCCCAGAACCGCAAATGATCCCCAAACTGTACCGCAAATGATCCCAGGACCGCAAATGATCCCGGAACGCAAATGATCCCCACTTTGGACCGCAAATGATCCCGAAAAAAAAGTGGGGGAGGGCATGGAGGGTGGAATGGTCTGCATTGAGAATTAATGTGAAGAGCGCTTATTTTTATTAAAATCACTTTAAATCATGCATGGCTAGCGACAAGTTTCTGCCTCATTATAGTTTAAATTTGCCACATTTAATTATCGGATATAAAGAGGGAATTGTGACATGTGAAAAGTTTGGGGACTTTCGAGAAACCGCCCACTGATCTCTTTGACGAGGCGAAAAGGACGCCACCCGGGCCTGGCCTATGAATCAACCTTTGCCCATATATTTCTATTTTTAGAACGCCACGAGTTGTTCGACACTGCATGCGCTGTTTAAAATAGCCAATCAGAATAAATTTATTGTCTAACGAAGACATAAATAGCTAAAACAATGTACGCAAATTGTGCGAATTGATGTAAATTAATGTAAATATCAGTGTCCTGCTGAAGGGTTGGTTCTAAAAGTAGAAAGATATGGGCAAAGGTTGACTCAAGGATATAGTGCACATGAAGACTCCTACTCTTGGGCTCCTGAAACATGTTAATTAGGCGCCATAAAGCAATCCAGTCACCCCATTCACCATCCATAGCCATCCTTCTCAGATAGGTATCCCATGCTCGGTGTTTGATAAATTCTCTGAAATGAATCCCGTCCGGGGTTGTTGGATTACTACGGAGGTAATTTACCAAGTCATATCGCACTTTTGTGGCACTCTGCGAGACCCATCCGAGGCGTATTAGCTGGTCATTCATTGCATGGAATAGACAGTTCCCATCTTTCGAGGTTGGAGGATGGCGATATGTTAATCCTGCCTTTCCAAGTTCCATGTCCAACCGACTCTTTGGTGATTCACCTTTGTCTGAAGCTTGCTTACCGTTTGCCATCCACTGGAAAACGTCGGGTAAATCGTTCTCACTGCGCAAGGATGATGCAAGATTTAGTAAATCGCTCGCCATGTCATTCATTTCGAGGATCTTCGTTGAGAGTAAGGCTGCAATGGCTGCCACTCGAAAACAGAAACCTTTTTGCAAAAAGACAGGTAAATACACCACAATCGGTGTCATTCCTTTGCTTTGGACATCGAGGTGCACACTCGCCCCAATTGTCCTCCTGGAAGAGAGCTATATCCTCATCAAAAATACACTGGAGCTCATTTCTTACAAATTTCTCTTTGATGGTATCAAAAATTGTTCGGTAAGTTTTTGTAGTGCAACTAGAGAAATCATAAATGTAAAGACAAATTAACAACACTTATAACGATCAGCAGCCAATGGTGCTCGGCAGCAAGGTGTACAGATGCCATCAGTTTTTCATACTCCCACAGAGTG
>NC_090888.1:25985238-25995238 GCF_036669925.1 Montipora capricornis | reverse complement strand
TAATTTCCTATATTTTAATGCTTTCAACTAAGTTACAGCAAGCGTAGGCAAGTTTATTGTTTTCATTGTACTAGAGTGACGCTCATTAGTAAACCTCGACACTTATTAGTATGCAGGAAGGCATTTTTGCAGTTTGAATGATAATGATTTACCTCTACACCTCGACTTTACCTCGACTGTAAAGGGGTTAATTTTGACCCTAATAGACTACTGTCCTGTACATTATTTGCTGGAAATTACATTTGTATGCACATAATATCAGTAAGAATGAAAATACTTCAATTCCTTTTCTGCAGGTTGTTTGCGGATGTTCCTCGCATTGTACCTCGATTGATCCTGGAAGTAAGATATGACTTCGAAATTACTCTGCTTAAATGTGACATTGAAAAAACAAATGGCAGTCAATATCTTGTCGGTACAGAAACGTCGTGTTATGGAAACAGTGTCAAACAGTTTCGTGTTGTTATAAATTTTAGATTCAGTAAACCAAGTAGTCCAAGTAGCTTGGTGTTGTCTTTTCTTGAATATCTAAATGCAGTGAAAGTCAGTTTTTCCGGACGCTAAAATGTCAAAGTGATCCCATTTAATGTCGTGGCCAGTGGTTTTCACATGATCAGCAATAGCTGATGGCTGACTTTCACTGTCAGCCAGCAGTGGCTGACTTTCACTGCAAAATTAAAGAGACTTTGTTCATTCAAGAGCTAAAGCCTTCCCTTAATGTCAATATTAGTAGTGAGAAGTTATTGCTGTTTTAGCTATTGCTTCTCATTATGTCTAGGCACGTACTGCTGCAGATCATTCTTCTCAGTCTAGATTCCAGACCCCTATTGTTTACGATATATATATAGTTTTCAAAAAATTGTAACGGTCACTTTTGAAAATGTGTGTTGACCAGCATACGAAACGTCAAGGTTTATAAAAATGCGTTGGAATACGTTTATCACCGCTGTTTGTGTTATTTTCTATTTCTCTCCTGCCACCCACGCCCCCCCTCGAGCCCCCCATTTAAAGGGAAACGGTTGAAGTCAATTGAATCACCAAATTGGCTTCAATTAATGCTTAGCAAAATGATGATCAAAAGGTGTATATTTTACTACTTCAGTAATCTTTTATTTTCTAAGGAACGACGGTTAAGTGTGTAGGTAAATCCGGGCAAATTCTCTCATATCAGTAACCGAATGAAACTCTACACAATACATGCCGTACACTGACTACCGAATGGCTTTGATTGTTACATTCCGTATTTTACAGCCAGTGTCTTTGAGTGCAGTGGTGAAACAATCAACGTCTGTAAGACGTTTTCTCCCTCTTGGAAAGTGAATCGACTAAGTTGGGATCAGCTACATTTGTCAAATTGTACAACAGGCCCTCAAGCCGGAGATCAGTTATTGCTGTTTGTAAGCAGTGGAAAACTTGTAAACTATGGCAAGTACAAGATTGTAACAGTGAAGTTGGTTAACTCGACTGTAGCCAAAAAAGGGTGAGAACGTCTCTGGTGTTTCCTTTTACGTAATCCACTTCTCCTCCGTCTCAGATTGAAAGTTGAGATTTCTCATTTTAACGTGTACAAATACAAGATTATCAACGTCAGCTTTGATTTGACGAACCATAGGATTTCAAAGGTTTTCAAAGTTAGGTGTGTAAACAAACTACTTGGCCAGAAATTTCGGTTTCAATCGAATTCAAGTTGAGGATCTCATTATAAGCATACGAATTTCGATAGTAGAATGGTATTCAGTTGTGAGTTGTGTACTGACAAGGTCGGGAGTTCATCAAGCTAGTTTTTTGGTTCTCAGTTGCAAATAGTCGCTCGCAGTAACTGGAAATAGTTACTGGAAAGTGTGCACAACTAATATGTTGTAAATGCAGATTTACAGTTGAGACTTGTGACTTGATACCAGACATGAACCTCAAGGAATGAAACTATTTGGCTTGAGCTATTGCTTTGAACAGTTTTTAACTTTGTAATTTGCTAACATCTATTTTAGGCTCTGCCATGTTACCTTGGACCAACCGCACGGCATGTTTCTCGTGAAAGACCAAAACACCTGCTTAATCGCCCAAATATTTCCTTATTTTGGTAAAGTTTCTTTGCGCAACAAATGCGTCCTGACTTGCGACGAGCAAAAAGATGGCCTCGGGGGAATCCTAGCTTTTAAGGCAAGGACTTTATTCATTGATCAAACCTCTAAAGTCGACATGTCTGGAAAAGGTAACTAAAACAAATAAAATACAGCGAGGTAGATAAGATATATACTTTATTGACTAAAAATGTTCAGCGTAAGCTGGGAAACTTTCAGTCGTGTTAGTTAACAATCACTTAATATCTTCTTAATATGGAAATACTACGTACATTTAACTATGTTGCAAGTTGATCTAGTCAATCTAGTTTTTTTAGCTCCTCAAAAAGGTCTCTGCATGACTTGTCAACTAATTAAGGTGGGGCTTAACGTGAATTGGAGTGAAACTAGAAGGAGTTTAAAGAAGGGATTGAAATGTAAAAAAAAACTGTCTTGGAAAACCACCAGACAGTTGACACCCACAAGGACACTGCAGGTTGGTGTGGAACTGTTTTGGTGCCCATCTACTAATTTTCAACTTCAAATTCCAATTTCCAACCTTCATTAAATCTTCAATATTTCCTATTTCCCTCAATTTAACTAATCCTTTGAGAAAAAAATATCTCTTCCCAAATATACCCAAAAATTCCCCAAAAATTTACAAAATATCCCACAACATAGCCTCGTGTAATGAGGAGAGGTATTTTTGATTGCTTGAAACACTAAATCCATGTTAAGCGACGATAAACCGGCGGTCGGGTTTACCCCCGCCTTGAGCAACCACGTTTTAGTCAGAAGCTACACTTCGGTCTTATTTTTATATTTTTCCATAAGCTGTCACCTTTAACAAACTTTTTCAATCTTTTCCATAATTTTGGTCATCAATTTTAATGTGCCTTTTTTTTTTTTTTTTGCTTGTGTGTTTTTCTCTTTTAGAAAATAATAATGCAGTACCTTTCGTTGCTGCACTGACTTGACATTTTAACGATACTTTTGACTTCCTCTCAGGATTCCACGGGGGTACTGGAGGTGACAGACGAGGGGGTGGAGGTCTTGGTGGCGAAACTTTCTTTTGTCCCGCGAAAGAGCGAAATATGGGCAAGGGAGGAGACATTTCGGGCGCGTCATGGGCAAACAACACAAACGGAATCGGAGGCGGTGGTGGTGGGGATGGACCTGAAACACGTAATGGTGAGCAAGGGAAGTGATGACGAGGATGAACCGTGATAGTAAACGGTAGAACGGGTCAACATCAGCACTAGTAACAGAGATAGAACACTTTCTTTAGACAATCCAATACATAAGAAACAACTGTTTTTGCTTTTAGATTGTTACCATGAATTCGTCTGGAATAATCCTTTTATTGGCAGTTTCTTAAGATAATGTTTGCACACCAACCTTCATGGCTTACAAATTGGTAGCATGATATTGGTAATCTCTGAATTATAGTTGTTTCCGATGCTTTCAATTTTAAACGTCGTGATGCTTTTATTTTCTACCCTTGGGACAGTTGAGATAACTTCCTGGTTTTCACGCGGTGAATCCACTACCACTACTTGAGACTGACGGTATATGATAGACGTTGTTTGAAATGCCTGACGCAGAGCTAGATCGGCAGCCTCGTTGAATTTGAATAATTCAAGACTTCCTCCATAGCTTGTAAATAAAGAAGGCTGTGTTTAGTTCAGTTTTAATTTACAAACAAATAACGAAATTTTTCAGCCCCCTGCATCTCTTATCAATTCGATGACTCATCTTTTCACAATTTTAAAACTGAGAGGTAGTTTGTGTTCTCATTGTTTAGGTTCTAAAGGTGGTCCGGGAGGTTACAATGCTGGGGGAGGTGGAGCAGACTCCACGGTAAACAGTGACGATGGAGCTGCAGGTGGGGGAGGCGGTGGACATTTCTCTGGCGGTGGGGGAGGTGGTGGGGGAAGTGGCTGTGGTGGCAATGATGGCGGGAAAGGAGGAAAAGCTGGAAAAGTAGGTCTTTAAGGCAAGCTTCGATTTCCTTGGAACCATAACATATTTTCGACGTATAACCAAAGTTTAATTTCTCATAGGTTTCCAAGCAACAGCTGTTACCATAGCAACGATAACGAGAGGCCGCTCATTTAAAAAAAAATCTCAATTGTCTCTAAATCTATCCACACTTCCTAACGAAACTTTGAGAGCGTAAACTATTAGAAAAAAATCTGTAAGAACGTTTTCAAATAAATTGCAAATTAAATTGAAAAGGCTTATTTTGTTCATTTCCGTATCTTTCTTCAAGCTTTTTGAAGAGATGTGAAACTTTTTTTTTCTCTGTTCAAAGAATTATCATGCTCGAAAAACATTCTCAATTCACATTGAGTGTGGCTCTGGTTGCAAGATATTGAAATGTATGCAAATTATGAGCTTTTCACTTAAATATCGTACAATCACAGTCACCTGGGACGCTCAATGTGAGTCGAAAATGTTTTTCTAGCGTGATAATTCTTTGAACAGAGAAAAAATGGTGTAAAAGTTTCACATTTCTTCAAAAAGCTTGAAGAAAACTCCGCAAATAAACAAAACGAGCTTTTACAAAATTAATTGCGATTTATTTGAAAACGCTCTTTATGGGATGTGCGGCATTAAGCGTGAATGTTTTTAGCCTTTATTTTCACTACTGCTCTAGAAGTGTTCATAACTGCGATGATTACTTGTATCTTCAAACTGGACATTGTTTGAGGCTATTTGTTTATTTGGTGAGAACCTGATTCCCCAGAAGGATGATGGATCCACTTTGGTACGTGAAATATGGCGTTTTGCGCCTTCGGAGCAGAATGACCCAAAACTAACAACAGCTTTAGGATAAAAATCTTCTGTTGCATTTTCAGCTGCAATTCATGCTTCTCAAATCAAATTAATACATCGTCTAGCGGACAGGTGATGAGAATCATAGACAAATTTATCAGCCAGCGGGTGTTTTCTTTATGTAACGTTAACTAATGTACAAGGAACTGTGTAGCACCTCGAAAGGAGAATTAATAATCAGATCTTGGGAGTTGAAGGGTTATTATATAATAAAAGTTTTTTGTTCTCGCTCATCAGATAGGAACAAACGCTGGAGGAGGTGGTCAGTCTAGTTGTCCCGGTGGAAATGGAGGTGATGGAGGAAAACCGGGAAGCTACCCTCTCAACAAAGCTCCACATTGCTACGACAGAAGTGCAGAAGGAGGAAATGCGGGCTCAGCGTCTCATGGGGGAGGTGGAGGTAGCAAATCCCTCCAAAATCACTCACAAATTGATTTATTTAGCGTCAAAAGAAACATTATGATCCCTTGTTACCTGATAAACCCAGTAACTAGTAAACCTTATAAATAGCACTGGATATAAAGACAAATTAAATATCTCACTTCAAGCATGTTTCCGTTGTTGGACTTGGTCGGTCAATGAGTACATGAAACTGGCATGATGAAAAAACTGTTTTTCCTTTACGATATTAAGTCTCTAATGTTAAAAATTTCAATCATTTAAATATGGGTACAATAGGCAACAATACTGCATCCCAGGGGTAAACATAGAGCCAGCGGTAGTGCGAAAATTTACTGGTTTTTTGCCTTATTAGTACAGTTAATCATAATTTTTTTGTGCTCGTTTAATTTTCAGGCGATTCTTGTGGTAACCACTACGGCGGTGGAGGAGGAGGAGGTAAGCCTCGCAAGAAACTTTCATCGTACTGATTATGAACAGCTATTTTAAAGTGCCCCTAACCCCAAAATGTTTTTTTCGCTAAAATTAATCTTTGCACCTGTTCGAAACGCATTGCAGCAATTTTTTCCTTTCTCTAACAAATTCTGCCATTTTATAGGCTTCGAAAGTTGCGAAAATCCAACTATTATTTGTTCATGACCGAGTCAGAAGGGGAGTGGGTCTATTCCTGATGTGACGTCACAAACTGATTTACATTGCATTAACTCTTTGTAAACATGCATGCAAAGTAGATTGTGACGTCACATCAGGAATAGACCCAATCCCCATCTGACTCGGTCGTGAACAAAAGATGCTTGGATTTTCCCAACTTTCGAAGGCTATAAAGTGGCCGAATCTGTTAGAAAAAGGAAAAAATTGCCGCAATGCGTTTCGAACAGGTGCAAAGATTCATTTTAGCGAAAAAAACATTTTGGGGTTAGGGGCACTTTAAATTGGCAGCAGCAATGGTTAAAAACACATGCAAATTAGGAAGACGTTTCTCGGAACTGTCTCATCCGGAATGATTGGGAACATAGTTTATTCAACCGGCAAATGCAAATGTAATGGAGGCAGCGTGGTCGAGTGGTTAGGGCGTTGGGTTTGCATGTAGCTGCTTCGGGTTAAAATCCCGTTCTAACCTCTGGTTAGAATTTGTTTCCGGTTGCCTCGGATTCAACTCTACCACGCTTTGTAAATAGCCAACTGGTTGCCTCCTGCCAGTTGGGGTTCTTAATAATGTTTCTGTTAACTTTGAATTGTTCTTTCACATTGTTAAAAGTGGGGTGCCTGTAAACTAGCTTGATAGCTAAGTGCACTTCCACTATAAACAACCACTTACTTACTTACAATGCTATAGGTTTACATCGTCCGTTGTCTTTGTTTGCGATATATGGGCAGGATACATTTCTGAGTTGGAATGATATGTCCTTGAAAAACTCATGTAGACATGTTTGAACTCAGTATAAACTGTAGGGATCCTTGTTTTTCGTAGGTGGGCTTCAATTCGGCAGCATGGACTTCGGGTCACGTTTAAGTTACGGTGGGGGTGGTGGAGGAGGCGGTGGTAGTGCTTTTTCTGTCCCAGGGGGTAGAGGAGGAAATGGAGGCGGCCTGGTTTATTTGCAGGTCGACGAACTGACGCTGGATGGAGAGATTCTGGCCAAAGGTAATATTATGTGCCGTGCGCTTGCGTACGGGAGTCTTATTGACTTAGTTTCCAGCGTCACCGTAAGATCCTGGGGAAAAGGTTTGACAAACCAATCTGACTGCATTAAATTGAAACAGCATCACTGACTTTTATCCATCAAGAAGGCGGCGAGATTGAACAGAGAAAGAAAAAAGAAAAGACAGAAGAGACCCCTTCGGATCGTTTCCTCCTTGTTTAGCTTTATTGGCTCCTAAAATTCTAGCCTGCAAAGCAGTCAATTCTACCCCCTCCCCGCTTCCTCCCTACTTCTTTTACTTTGTGGGCTCCTGACTCACCCCATGCACGCTCGTTCGCCCGCTTGCTTGCTCGATCTTCCCGCGCAGCGTTTGCCAAGGAATCGACTGCTTCGCAGGCTACTAAAACTCTAAGAGATGTGATGTTTTGTTTAGCCATCACTTCTTTCTGTGTAGCAATTTTTACTGTGGGAGGTCGAAACAATCATCTGTTGTTTGGTATGACCTGTTCACTTGTTTCTGTGCTCACTCTCTATACATGGAATTGTTTTGCAACGGGACCAGCATTTTTTACTGGGTTGCCGTATGGAAATCCCAGTCGGAAAAAGGATGGCATTTGATCAGTGTTTTTTTTTCCGTGTCGGTAAAAGTCTTGCCTGTCACTCCCCTGCTAAGTGGTGTCTTTGTGCATAGAGCCTTCTGCACGTATTTTCTTAGGATCGAGAGGGTAGTGGGAAATGCGTAGATTTCTCTGGTGGACACAGTAGAACGATTAACATAACCGGCAACGCCGTCGAAAGTCATGTAACGCGAATGGCGTTTTAGTGGATCTTTGAACAAAATATACCCTTATGAAGGTCAATAATGGCAAGTCAATTGGATACTGAACAAGACAGGCCGTGGAATCTTAAAAGCGACGAGTAATGGACTTCGACAACAATCTGTCGCCCGTCGAGCCGAAAATCAAAGTGAGCTGTATTTCTAATATTTTACCAAGTGTTCTGTTACGTAGAACAGTGAAACCAAATGGAAAATTCTCTGGTAACTTATGGGTTCAACAAAGACAGAGAACGAATCGAACACCTTAAGTGGATCTGTGATCAACTCTGCTCAGTCTTCAGGTAAAAAAAATAATCGGAAATGTGAAAGCCAAGAATTATTTGAAAGAAAGCTTGTCGTCTCATAGGCAGCCCAAGTTCGCGTCACTAGAGAGCGTGTAATAATTAATTACTAGTGGGAGGATGACCTTTGAGTGCAAGCGGTGTTGCGTTACAGTCAGCCGTTGAGAATTTAAACGCGTTATAAGACTTTGTATGGGAAATAAAATACCGTCGATTATGACGCCTCAAAAACGCTCAATATTTATTTACTTTTGCATCAATATTTGTTTTTGCATAAAGCAAGCTAACAAAATCTGTACCTTGCTGAGTTCGCATTTGTTAGCGTTAATAGTATTTTCGGTTCAATGCTTCTGTTTTACGAAGGGGTATATGTTTTAGGTCACCCATCCAGACACTAACCCCGTCGGACAAAATTAACTTTAGTAAACTTTAGTAAACTTTAGTATTACAAAGCTGTCAGATGGTCAGAGGGCACGCATAAACTTGTGGTGAAAAGAAGTTTATCAACATGTCAGCCCAGAAGACAATGTTTCTCAGTTCCCATTTATTTTCTTCAATCTTTCTGGGTTCAGTACTTTGCTAGTAACCACATGTCTTCTCAGGCAATTTACCCAAGACTTCTACCATGGCACTACAATGATAGACAATTCCAAAACAATATCGTGCACTGTTAGAGCTACATATTACGCAAGGACAACTTGAATCTCCTGGAAGACAACACACAGCTCAGTTAACATTATCGAATAAATCCCTGTGTTACTTCACTACCACACGTAAGCAATGCATGTCTCTTTTTGCTAAAGAGGACAGGAATTTCTTCTTTCTGACAAATGATTAATTAATAGGCCGATAGCCAGGCTTTTAACCTCAGAAAAGGATCTGTTTCGTCGTACGAACGTGTGAGGACCTGTGAGCCAAAGGGCCTCTGCTGGTATGACTTCTGGGTGACCCCTTAAATGGTCTTAGTGACCCCCCAACTTGAAAAAAATTGCCTGGAACGCTGCACGTACCACAGGCAACCAAGTGTACCCTCACGGAGGGTCTAGTTTTTTAAGTTTTGTCGAGGTGCTTCCAATGCTAAAAGAAAAAGGTTGAATTTTTATTATGAATACTAATTTGTAGTAAGTCTTGTGGAATTAATTATTACCATTAATTAAATAGGACGGCCTCCTATGGTTAGGAATATCAAGAGAACACGTATGCACTAGGTAAATTTGAGGTAGCACTTTGTGCGTCTTTCTTCTCGTACAATTTCAATTCAGGTAAATTTAGCTGCCACCAAATCGACACGTGGAGATCCCAGTAATTAAAATTCTTCTATAAAGTGTGGCCTTCTGTTTATCAAAGAATGAAACAGCGCGGAGAGCTCTAGTCTCCGTCGCAGACGCTCTTTTGACTCGTCACGCAATCTTTCCTCTTCAAGATTGCGTGACGAGCCAAAAGAGTGTCTACGAAGGAGACTGGGAGGGGTCCGGTTAAAGTCAGTTTTCTGAGTTTTGTTTTCTTCTTGCATGCTGACAGGACAAGCCGGCCAGTGCTTGACTGAACAAGCTCACAGAGCCGCCCCCGGGGGAAGTGGTGCTGGTGGTAGTGTGGTTATCTTAACCCGGAAACTTAACGGAAATCCCAGCAGAAAAATCTCCATCTCCGGAGGGGACCCGGTGAAATGCGCGCTCGATGCTGGTGGAGGTAAGATCTGAAAATGTTGATGGTAGACTGTTTTGTCATTCAAATGTGGTTTAGTTCGTCCGACGTCATTGTTTCGTATCAGATAGTAACGTCGAAAAAGTTAAACTATTATAATACTTTCGTGTAAAATCATGCATGACGACCTCGCGCGACCTTCTGGTCATCGACTTGTTCCATTCACGATGCAGTAAGTTCACAATGGGCAAAGGATACATAAGCATACACATACAGTGATGAGTGAGTATAACTACT
>NC_090888.1:25977738-25980238 GCF_036669925.1 Montipora capricornis | reverse complement strand
GAGGGAGTGGAGGAGTTTTGGCAGGAAAAATAGGGAGACTGTCCGCTCTTTACTGCGACTTGTGTTCAGCGAGTCCCGTTGCAACAGCAACGGCAATACCTGATTGGTCCATAACACAATGCATCTGTCAATAAAAATACAGGCAAGGCTCTCAAGTTTCGAAAACAACATGGCGTATCTAAAGAAAGAATCTCAAGAGTCTCAAGTTTTCGAAAGGCTATATTTAGGCGACTTGGTGGATTAGTCCTAAAAGAAGAACAGAAGGAAGCGATTACGCTTTTGCTGTACGGAAAGGATGTTGTTATTGCGTAGAAGAGACGACACCGGTTCATATAACTCAACGTTTAATGTCTTCAACAACTTCAACTCGTGTTACTCTCGCTCTACATCCCATAATACTCTAGATTCGGGTCCAATCTCCTAACACCTTTCCCCCAGTGAAATGAACAATTTTACGTTAACAGTCTGTGAAGAGTATCGTGCGGGTACTTTAACTAGACGGCCTGAACGTGTCCGTTTTGCAACGACTAGTTCCATTTTCTTAGCAGGCTTAGGTACAGGATTTGAACTAGAGTTTTTGGTATCCGGAGCACTGACTTTAACGTAAGCGTTTGGCTTTTGGGCCGAGTGCGTCTTTTCCGGATTCGTCGGCTTTCCTATGGGCTTTAGGTGTACACGGTTTCTTCGCAGGGTTTTGCCATCCACTTCAACGTTGTATGAACGATATGGAAGTTTCTGAACAACAAGTCCTTTTCTCCATTTTTGTCCTTTGGTTACTCCTTCAGGCTTGATAGTAACCGTATCTCCAGGTTTTAAAACACTCAGGTCTTTTGCAGTTCTATTGCAATACATTTCAGACTTGGCTGTTTTCTTAGATTTCTCTTCCAAGATAGTTTCAGCAATTTCCGGTGTAAGCAGAGTGGCTTTCATAGGAATTTCAGATTTCAGTCTTCGGTCTAGAAATCTCTGAGCAGGGGAGGTCGTCATGTCAACAGTAGGTGTATTATGTTGATCAAGTAGGGCTTCGTAAGGATTGAAAGCATTGTTCTTAGTCTTTCTCAGGATAGCTTTGGCGATCTTCACAGCGGATTCTGCTTTGCCATTGCTCTGGTGATGGTGTGGGGAGGACTTCGTGTGTTTTATCTGCTTCCTCTGACAGAATTGTGAGAATTCCTTAGAGTAAAAATTCTTTCCATAGTCAGTGACAATCTCATCGGGAAGTCCCCATCGCGAGAACTGTTTAAGTAGCAGGGCAATGGTTTCAGTTGCAGTTTGGTCTCTAATCTTATCAAATTCGATCCAATCGCTGTAGTAATCAACCAAAACTAAATAATGTTCCTCTTTAAACTCAAAAAGGTCGGCTTCAATTTTGGACCAGGGTCTATCAGGAATAGAATGACTTATCAGAGTTTCTTTCTGGTTGTTTCTCTGAAAGGATTGATAAACTTGACATGAAGATATGAAGTGTTTCAGTTGAGAGTTCATACCGGGCCACCAAAGAGATGTACGAGCACGCCTTAAAGTTGACTCAACACCCATGTGGGCTTGATGGAGCTTTTCAGTTAAGCTCTTCCTCAGAGTAGCTGGAACTACAATGCGATCACCTTTGTAGATGATGCCATCATGGAATGATAGCTGATCTTTGATACTCCAAAATGGAAGAACTTTCGTCGGGAGACGTCTTTTGCTGATGGCCCGGTTTTCAGAGATGAGGTTGATTACTGACTGAAGGACATTGTCCGTGGCAGTTGCCTCTAAGATTTCTTTTAGGCGACTGGTCACACTTTGATCTTGAATAACCAATCCGATGGTTTCAATCTCTTCTTCGCTCTGGCTGCGAGTCTGATTAGTCACGTGGGATCTGCTAAGGGCATCAGCGATAAGCAGGTCTTTGCATTTGATGTACGTGAAGTCAAGGTCATATCCCATAATTCGGCACAGCATTCTCTGAAGTCGAATGGGATTCTCTCCAACGGGTCGCTCGAGTACCGCAGCAAGTGGTTTGTGATCATTGTACACTGTTACTTTCCTTCCATAGGTGTAGGAATGGAACCTTGTGAGACCAAAGACCACACTGACCATCTCTTTCTCAATCTGGCTGTAGCGCTTCTCAGTTTCAGTAAGGGCTCTTGAAGCACACTGGACGGGTTGGCCACCTTGCATGAGGCAGTCTCCTAAACCGCTAGACGAGTCATCAGTTTGAATTTCTACGGGCAGATCTGGGTTGAAATATTTCAGAAGTGGTGCGCTTGAGATGAGTGATTTGATTTCGTCAAAAGCATGCTGTTCATTCGCTTCCCAGGTAAATGCAACATCTTTCTTCTTGCAGGAGCGTTCTGAGTGGTTCAGATTTGGTTGACAGATCTTCAGAAAATCTAGACAGGTATGTCACAACACCCAGTAGTCTTCTTACTTCCTCTTTGTTGGTTGGGGCTGGCATGGCTTGTATGCTATCTTGTTTCCGTGGGTCTGGTTCGACTCCTTTGTCGGTCATCGTTAC
>NC_090888.1:25970238-25975238 GCF_036669925.1 Montipora capricornis | reverse complement strand
ACTTGCGGTTGTTGCGGGATGAATCCACGGCGCTCTAGAGACAACTGTCGCTGATAGTTGTCGACGAAAGTCACACCATTGAAAGTTGGTTAGTGTAATTTTCGTTTTTAATACCACTGTATGTATAGTTCATGATAATCCAGATCAAGATTCTCTGTCTCGAACAGGTCAGAAACAATTGGGACAGTCTTACTTTTAGCTATGAAATGATCAGCATATTTGGCAGTTAAACTCAGAGTTACTGGCTTTAATTTGCAGTTATTTAATTTCTAAAAGAGAGACGTCATCTCCGCTTGTGATGGGGAAAGAACGTTGGGACGCCCCGTTTCTGCTTGACCCTGCTGATGTGAAAACACATCTTCGATGTTACTCTCAGTCAAACAATCGATTTTTGCATCTCGGTTTTCCTTCAGCTTTTTTGCCGAAGAAAAGTCAATATTTCGAACCCTAGCATAGGGCACCTGATTCACGAAAGTGGGTAGAAGCCATGTACACTTTACTTGTGTGCAAGCTAATTTGCCATTGATTCGTATCCAAGCTTCAATGTAAAATAAAATACTGGCGATGTGAGAACATGACTCGGCGACCCAGCTTTGCAGCCTAAACAGTGAGTGGACAGAATGGTTCCATCACTGTCGGCGATTATCCAAATGTTCACCAGCGGGTCATTCATTCGTTGAGAGTGCCGCACTTTTTGCGACGACCACATGCTTATTGGAAATCTTGCACCCTCTTACAGAAGTTACGAAACCAGAAACCATCTGATTAAACGCTTCCAAGCTCTTGTAGGCTTTGAACTGCTGTCCTGTATAAAAGCTTGTCCCTAAGACGAGATATCCAAGCAAATCAGTCGATTCTATTTGCGGCAAACTCTCGGGATCAAACTGCTCAGTAGGAATACTGACAGGGTCAACTCCTACGACTGATATCTTTTCGAGATATCGTCTCTTTACTTGCTTGTCTAAAGCTTTAGCGTACTCTGACAACACAGGAATATTGGAATATTAAACGAAAGGGTCTCCAAGTCTTCTTCAGCTTTATCTTCCGCTAAATCCATGATAGAAGCGAAACATTCCACAAAAACCAGGAGAGGTCGATAAAGATGACTTACGATTACCATACATTTCGCGGATCGAGGGACACAACTATGGCGGATGCCCATATTTAGAAAGGGTTGTGACGTCAAGTGAAAACCGGCAATTAAGCCCCTAAAAGAGACTGATCTGGGCGTGGCCCAAGCTTTTTTTGACCTCTCAAGGAGACCATGTCAAAACATAGACAAATGAAAAATACAGTGCCTTTTAATGATTGCAAAGACATCGTCATCGAATACTTTTACGTATAAGTAGTTTTTAAAAGCACCATCATAAATCTTCAGTTATATTTTTTGCGGGCAACCCTAAACGAGACCTTCACGGCTAAATATAATCGCGTTTTTCCCAGAACACCCTAAGTGAGACCAAAATCCGAAATTTACATCCCTAAGCGAGACGACGAGCATCCCCACCCCTTTCATATGCGAGTCCCCCTCCCCCCGGGAAAAAACTTAACGTTACTTTGGGAATTCTACGGTATGTGCCGTAATGCGACGTGGGACAGGTCGAGGAAGCATTTGCCATTTTGGAATTGATTACGGACAATGCTTATCTCCGTGACTTTTTCGATGGGATTCCGGCTATTATTTTCCAGGCTTGATGATTTTGAGGTCATCTAGCGAATTCATCGAAGGCTCGGAGATGCTCTTTATTTGCGAAATTATCTTGTTAGTCGAGCGTGTTGTGCAACAAGTTCCTTTGATCTGGATAGACGAACGATTTTTATTCTCTTATTCTCTGACAGCTTTGCGATCACTCTACCAGACATATACACGTAATATTTCTGCCAATGATTCAAGAGAGGATCAGCGAGAAGCTTTCTTCTATCGACTGAAAACTCTTCGTGCCGTGGTCGTGGGAGGCCGAGGTTTTTAGGTCTTTTTAATCAGCGACGATCAGATTGACGCATTAGAGAGAAGGCATTGCAGCTGGAGAGCAATGTCGAGAATATTGAGAGTGTCATACCGTACTATTTTGAGGCGTCCTGTAATCACAAGGCCTCTCTCTCCTAAAGTTAGTTTCTCCCTTCCTCTAGGGACCGTATCATTTGAGGGATGCGGTAGAAGAATCACCTCCTTCAAAACAGCATTTGATCCGTTGTTTGTTGTGCTGTGCTGTCATTGTCGAATGTAGTCCGTCTTTTATGAATGTTCGGGGTCTGTCTTTGGTAGGGAGTTGAATATCTGTGGCGGTGGTTGACATAGCTCGGGCGACGAAACAAGTGTGAAAGGGTAACCGGTTCTGTCACTGCAGGCGTTTGGTCTGATGACGAACACCTGAACTCAGTTGTGGCAGATTGTTGCTTGATCTGATACCTCAGAATTCTGTAAAATCCGAGCCGGGGAGAGTCGGCCGCAGTCTTTCGACTTTTCGCAGTGCATTTCTTCGTCAGAAAGATTCATGTTTTGGGAAATAATTTCAGCAGTAAACGCAACCGAATGTTGGGTATAACAAAACAAGTTTTGGTGCCAAAAATAATCTCCATGCAGGGTGTTCTTGGGACTAGACTTGGATAAATTTTGCTCGTAAAATGGCTTATTCTGCCTGCCGGCAATGCTCGTAAAAATCGCTTATTCTGCACCAAATTCCGGCTCGAACACCCTTATTCTGCTCGGTAATAATATAGAAGGGAGCCTGGGCCTAACCCCTAAAAACTAATTACCTAGATATTCATTATGCGTAGCAAATTAAAATTGTAATTCGTCTTACTTTAGATCACTACCATTACACCAAACAGTGTATTTTTTCATTAGCATCTTGCAACTGTTATGCATATCATTAGTGCCGCTGATTTTCCCTCATTCTGCTCAAATTCTGCTCGAAAATGCCTTATTCTGCCGACGGAATGCTCGCCACAAAAATCGCTTATTCTGCTCGAAATTCTGCCGGCAGAATTTATCCAAGCCTACGTGGGAAAATTGTGTTGTCGTGGGACACGCGCGCGTCCACTTGTTACGAAGATTTTCCGAAGATCGAAGAAATCGATAGGCAGTTATTTGCAGGTCACGTGGTGGGTTCTCGGCCAATGGAAAGGAAGGATAAAATCAATCGAATGATAATTTAATTTATTTGTCATCAGACCGGGCTGCAACCGTGCTATAACACTCGCTAACAAATTATTTTAGACAACTAACGGGAAAGGTCCGGCCACACTTAAAACAAAGCTAACCATTTTAAAATCAGCGCTTAGGCTTAATCATTGATGAATTATAATGATCCTATTCAAGATGCCAGGCAACAAATAAATATTAAAGAAACTCTGTAACTTGTTCATCTTGGTCTAGTGGATAGGAGCTGTTCCTATAAGCCGAAGCTCCGTGTTCAAATCCTGTCCAAGGGCTACTCTTACTTTTTTTTTTCTTTTTATCAGTATCTGCTTCCATAAGCCCTGAGACTTAGCCTAGTGTATATGGTATATAATTATGATTATCATATATTCAACGCTGGGTGAATTCGTAATTCCGCTCTCGAGAACGTGTTGCAACCACCAAGGTGGCCTGGGTTCGATTCCCGGTCCCGGCGTCCTATGTGGGTAGAGTTTGTTGGTTCACTACTCTGCACCGAGAAGTTTTTCTACGGGTACTCCGGTTTTCCCCTTTACCTCAAAAACCAAAACTGCCAAATGCGAATTCGATCCGGAATACACGGACACATGTTGAACTAGCACCTGGGAGCCCTTAGGTGCAACGTGGGTGAACAAACAAATTATTGTTATTATTATTTTAAGCTCAAGAAAAGTGTTTGGTACTGATGTTAACGTTGTTTTAAAGTATTGGGTAGGGCATGCTGTCGCAGATATCTAGAGATCAATACCCTTGCCGTTTATCGTCCGAGAAGATTAAGCTTTTTGCCGCGTGGTATGAACACTCCCAGTTGAGCAAAGAACAGGAAGAAGACGGCTCAGTGTCTCCGGGAAGAAAACTTCTTATTACTCCACGCGGGAAGAAAATTGTCTTCAACACGTCAGTGGAGCTTCCTTTGCTAAGGAAATGGTACGAAGAGACTCCCAAACCTGATCTCAAAGATTTGACGAGATACGCGGAAATCTTGAACAATTTGGAGGAACGAAAAAGTAGAGAACAAGTGCTGGCACGTCATGTCAACACTTGGTTCAAGAACGAGCGAGCTCGATTAAGAAGAGAGGGTCTTCTCGAGGACTTGTCAAGGCCTTCTATGGCAGTACCAACGAGTTCATAATCAACCTTATTTGCATGAGAACCTAACGCCCGATTTTGAGAGCCCAAAAACAAGCATGGTTTGATGCTATTCTGGTTTAATATTAATGACTGCAACTTACAAAGTTACTATTCAACGTTTCAACACTCCTGCATAGTATCTTCATCCTGGGATAACTGAAAGCTGCAACTAAAGCCCTGTTATATTCTTACTTACAAGAGTGCTTTTTTTCATAGGGTGTAAATAGGTGTCAGTAATAGGTCGCCATCTTCATAGTTCAGCGGAACTTGTGTGGAACCTTAGACTTTCAAACAAAGGCGTTGATGGCATCGCCGATTCTTTCAATTATTATTTCAAAAGCATGACCTCTTATAGTTGACTCCGGACCTTCGTAATTAACATTCTTTCATGTTAGTTGACATTCTTGGTCATTCAGTGGATTATGCAATGAAAAACCAGAGTCGGTTTTTGTTGGTTCCTGATTGTGTAGCTTTCAGACTTTGTAGATCCTTGCTGTAAGGAACAACATTTTAAGACAAACCAACCGCTGTTGCGAAAGCGAAACGTGGGGCTTTTCAAAAAAGAAAAAGAGGGTTTTCCAAATCAGTAAACGCATGTGTAAAAAAAATAGCATTGGATGATGGAAGTCGTGTTTATTGACATCTGATGAAGAAAACTGGCAGAGAGAAGTTTTAACTCTCAGGATTATTTTTTTCAGTGGATATTTTG
>NC_090888.1:25935238-25957738 GCF_036669925.1 Montipora capricornis | reverse complement strand
ATAGTTCTTTATAAGAGGTGAGTTGGATATCCAAGAAAGGAGAGATTTTTTCTTTCACAGTTGAGCTAAAAGCAATATTGAATTCTGCGCATTCAAAGTCCTTTTTTATTCATTTTTGCTCAAGCTTGTTGTTAATTTCGGATGCATGTTGCGCACAAAAGGGGTTGAATCCGCGCTTTTCCGTTTAATTCGTTAACCAGCATTGTATAAATGAGAAATAAAAAGGGCTGGACAATTTTTGGTACGTATATAAGCTTATATTAAAGAATATACGCACTTAGCTGAACACAGCACGTTACAGCTCCATTCCCGATCACTTCATTCAACCGCAAAAACCCATTAGGTGAAAGAAATACCTCTCTGAATAACTACTAATGGACTACTGATCTATGAGACCACATAACCGCTTCTGACCACTGACCACTGACGATGGTATGAAATGGGAAATATTGCCATTTATTCAAGCCCTGGTCGGTGGGGTGAAGGCTGGTTTCTGATTAAACAGCTGTGCCGTTTATCAAACGTAACAACACCGAAGGTGAACCTTCCTTTCCTTTGATTTCTTGAACACAGATGAATGTTTATACACGCTAGTATAATTCTTGCACCTTGATGGTCCGTGTATAAAGAATTAAACACAACAGCGATAAGAAATGCAACAGCAGCTAATTGTGCACGAAGCATGGAGGAAGCATTGATGGACGCTCCAGCTCGATCAGGAAGAGTCTAAAATTTAATAGTTACAAATGAAAGAGCGTCGATGAATGAATTTATCAGCACATTTGAGTGATGACATTTTGAACAAAAAGCTGGAGGTGCATTTCAAGGAAATTTATATTATTTAGTAATCTCTGGACCTTTGTTGACGATTTTTAGCTCTTGTCAGCTGCTTGTGATCAAAGAACTATCAACCAAACAGCTGTGGGTGATTTTTAGCCTGGATTCGAGAAAAGTATCCGTCGCGAATTATAGCTTTTAACGGCAACTTCAAAAAACCGCTGACGGCGTTCGTTAATAAGTTTGTTTAACCTATTCTGCTTCTTTTGGAACATTTACTTATTTATTTTGAGTTATATATCTTGGTTTATTTATTTTGCGACAGATCAGAGCTGAATTAACAGCAATGGCAAATGATGGAACGAAATATTTCGAAGATTACATTCTAAGAAAGGAAGGCCGGAGTAAGGTGGGAATTTATTGAGTCTCATAAAGCTTGTCATTTCCGTAAGCAAATATTTCATAATTTGAGTTCTAGTGCCCAAAAAATGACCTCCCTTAAATCCACTTCCATAATTTATACCCCGCAACACTAGCTATTCTGCGTAGCTCCTACAAATGGCTACGCAGAAATGCGTTCGATATATTAATATTCACACATGGCTACGAGGTTTTATGGTTAAATTTGAATATTGTTTTGTTTAGAATCTCCCTTGAGACTTGTGAGACAAAGAAAACAGAACTGAGCCGTGAAATTTGACCACAAAGTCTCGTAGCCATGCCTGAATATTGATATAACGAACTCCGTCTCGACCTATTTTTCTCTTATCTACAGTTATTAGGCCTAGGCTTAGTTAGTTTTCAGTTGTAGTGCTCATCAACAGTTTTTACGGTTCAAGTAACGTTGCTGAATTATGAATAAATTGCGATGGAGTAGCTGCGTAGACGCATAGCCACCTTCCAGAGAACTTAATTAAGATAATTATGAATAAATTACAACTTAGTAGCCAAAGATGCGTAGCCACCTTCCAGAGAACTTGAATGAATTATGACTAAATTACAGCTTGAGAAGCCAGCATCTATAGATGCGTAGCCACCTTCCAGAGAACTTGTGTGAATTATGAATAAATTGCAATGGAGTAGCCGCATAGACGCGCGTAGCCACCTTCCAGAGAATTTGAGTGAATTATGAATTAATTACCACAGAGTAGCTGGGTAGACGCGTAGGCACCTTCCAGACAATTTGAGTGAATTATGAATAAATGAGAACTGTAGTAGCCACGTAGATGCTCTTGGCGGCTGCACCGTGTAGCTAGAGATGCGGGCTATTCTGCAATTGCTCTCTGCATTTCTCACACCTAAACCAAATTTAACACTAAATGCACAGTTTTCTTTGAAATTTATTTTCTCTTTTTCATTGCTTTTCTGCCTTCCTGGCAATTTGAGTGACATAACTTCTTATAAGTTTAGGCAGAGTGTCTTTCAACAACTTGATGCTCTGTCGTATTAAAAAAAGTGTTAATATAACCAAGGGCCGTATTTTAAGAAAGAAAGGGTCATTTGTGTAGTTTTCAAATTTTTGGTTCAAAAAGATTTTGTTATTTAAGATGTAAGTGCTGGGGCTGCGAAACTCTTTCGCACCCACTCCTGTTATCCCAGTTAAGAATTAATTTTAACAGATATTCAAATAAGTCTGAATTTGGCCTAAAACAACATAAACTTTGGAATTATTGCAGTTCATTGAAGAGTTAATGTTTAAAAGTACTGACCAATAACCTTCTGTTTTCCAAACTTAGGAAATGACATTTCTATTTATAGGAACCTTTCATTCTTTGTCAAAAAAAACAGCTGCATTAAAAATAATGTTCACAGTTAAATTTGCATGAAAATAATGTTATGTTATTTCTTTCTTACTGTAAGCAGAAATTTCTACAGTCCTCTATAAGCCACTCATTTTTTCTTTAGATTAACAGGGGTTTTCAATGAAACTTGTGTAGAGCAACCAACTGAATACATGTGTCATAATTGTAAGTTGAAAGTGAATTTGAATCTTAGGTTTGAAAGAACCTGTGTTCAGGACTGCAGTTTGGTGATAAATGGAAGCCTGTGTTTTTCTTTAGGGAAGTCGTACATCCTGGTACTTTTTGTGATACTTTGGAAAAGAACCCCCCCCCCCCCCACCTTTGCAATCATCAATCATAATTATGTGATCTGAGTTTCAGTTGATCTTGAGGGTTTTCATCTCTCAGCTAAATCACCAATCACAAACCATAACTATTATAGTGGCTACCAGAGGCACCTTATCTATGGTTCCCACTTGATTTCATTGTGCTGCGCATGAATTTTGTAATTTGGTCCACAAGACTGCAAGTAAATATGTCTAGCTGGGCCATTTTCTCTTTCCTTTATCATCATTCGTGAGTGGGTCCACATCTGGAAAAACTTTGCCCAAGGCTATGAGTATGGCCTGAGGCCATACATGTACATGTAGGTTGGATGATTTTTTCATGGCTTAAACTATGGCAGTAGCCCTGTAATTTCCATTTAAATTTTCTCTTAAATTTCTATTTAATAACTTCAAAGTACATCATCAAAATCATAATGTTTTACATTGTGTAATATTATCATGCATTGTATTAAACATAATGATTTTTCAAATTTCAATCACCCAGAAGCAAGGGTGGCACAGTCGGTTAGTGCGCTGCCTTGGTGCATAAGGTCCCGAGTTCGATCTCCGGATCTCACATCCTTGTTTCGACTTCTTTCCTTTCAGTGTAGCCTAAGTAGCTTTAAATACCCTTAAAACAGAGCACTGATAGAAAGAGGGGGGTAAAATGAGCGCACCGTCGGCTTCCTGGGAGAGTACTCTCTAGAGAGTAAAGGAACTTCGAACGTTAAATAACGTGTACCTTTGCCTTTACCTAATTATTATTCTTGAAGGACTCAAAGCACAAAATGTATAAAATACAATGCAGAGAAGTTATAAAAATATATTACATTATTAGATTAATAGTTGAAAATGAATTTCCAACTGTGTAATTTAAACTTCTTGAGTACACAGCTTGAAGAACAAAACCAAACAGAATCTTTGTGTCTACCCAAAATGTCTCTGCTTTGCAGTGTAATTGGCCAGTGTTAACTTAATGTTATTATTATTTTAATGCCAGTGGATACAATATTGGGTTGTTATCAGAGGAGTTTGGATGTTGTTTTACACAGACAAAGCCACAAATGTCAGGGACAATGTAAGTATTCATTTTTAACTTTTTTGTGTCCTGACCTTCAGTTATGTCTAATAGGAAAACTGATCATTAATTATTAACCATTCAACAGTTCATTTGTTGAGTGATTCTGAGTAGTTTCGATAAGTACCGACAGCCAATAAAAAGTGTCAGCTTCTTCACTTAGAGAAGTCAGCTACGTGTACTGTCTCTCTAAATTGAAGTACAGTAATTTAACTGTCCTCCCAAATGTTTTAACGTGATGTTAAAACGTTTGTGAGGAAAGGTTTTTGATTCTTATGAGCTAAGGCTGAATCCAAATTAGTTTAGACACAGAGGACTTTCCACAGATAAATTACTGGTACTTACTTTATTACTTTAATTTAGAGATTAAAAAAAAATAGATACTTGAATATTACTTTTATAGATAATAATTATCTACAATTTGTATAAATTATGGAATGTTATTTGTTACTTACACTTTAACATGATGAATGTAGAGCTACTCTGTAGAAAATTCAGTGCTTGAAATTAATGGTCTTCTGGGTGTCCCAGACAACCAGAAAGTTAAATACTGGGCGACCAGTTTTCGGTAAAATGAAAGGCTTGGTAATGCCTGTTAGTGAAGAAAAAACAACCGCAAAACAAAACAGAAAATGAATAAGCAGCAACCAACTTACCTTTCAGTTTTCTAAATTATGTCAATGTCTGAATAGTAGTGTGAAGTTAACAAAAATTAATTTGCCGCACCTGAGCGTTTTCCTGTGTTTTGAATAATTTATCTGTGGCTTTCACAAAAAAATTGCATGTGAGAGACAATATCACAAACATGTGCGCAGTGGAGATTGAAAATGCTCAAATTTAAACCCAGACTTCCCCAACGGAGAGTTGGAGTATCAACGACTTCAAAGTTTACGATGATGATACAATACAACAGCAACTATTCGATTTCTGGGATGGCGTAGTCAGTGGTAAGAGCACTTGCCTCCCACCTATGTGGCCCGGGTTCAATTCCCAGGCTCAGCGTCATATGTGGGTTGAGTTTGTTTAACTTAGTTCTCTGCTCAGCACCGAGAGGTTTTTCTCTGAGTACTCCAGTTTTCCCCTCTCCTCAAAAATCAACATTTGACTTGATTTGCATTTATTTAATTGTTAAATTATTTCAGTCTATAGTGTCTCCAATAAGTGCCCCTGCTCTAGAATCACTAGACTTAAATAAAAGTTCCTTTCCTTTCCTTTTTTTGTGACATGTTTCTGTAAACTACAAACTCTTGAAACTGAACAAATATTGATTAATGTTCAGAAACTGGTTAACTTAAACAGCTGAAACTTGTTAGTGGCTGACTAACATCCTTTCAAAAACCTTGCTATTAACTGAACTGAAACTGAGCCCTATTTCACTGACCGGTAAATGAATTATTTGAAAATGTCAATCATAGTTTTGTGCACTTCTGGTAATCAATTAAGTGATCAGTTTCTGTCGGGGTAACGTGTACCCAAAAAACCACAGGCACACACTTGGGACTATAGGATACCTAGCTTGAATGCCATGTGCATCTCAACATATAAGACCCTGATTGAACCCACAACCTCTCGCATCAGAATCCGGTGCTCTCTTTGTTGGTTCTCTACTTTGCTCTGAGAGGTTTTTCTCTGGGTTCTAGTTCTGGTTGTTCCCTCTCCTCAAAAACATCTACGATTTGATATGAGTTGATGTAATTTTTTTTTTTTGTTTCTGTACACTGTCCCCAGTTTACTACATTACTCACAGTGCCTCAGCACTACAGTAAATACAGACTACTTGACACTTAAATAAAGTTAATTATTATAATTGTTCATATTAATTTTTTTAGCTAATAATGGGCAATGGTTTATTGTCCATCCATTGGAAGAATTAATTTTGCAATTACATTTACACATGTTGCTTTACCCTTTGTGCTTGTGGATGATGTGCATTCAAGAAGAATTTTTTTAATTGTATTTTATTATTTTTTTGCAACATTTCAGTGTTGGGAGTTACAGCACTTACAAAAAGAAAACTACAAATTAGAACTAAAAAGTGCATGCTGACAATCCCCCCCCCTCCCCCCCCCCCAAAAAAAAAACAAAAACAAATTTCACCCTACACGATGCGCACACACGCACACACATACAATAGTGCTAAAACTAAACATAAGTCTGTGTTAGAATATGAAGAATGCACATTTCAATGTTATACATCTCCAAAGCCACTCTTACCCTATTTGCTTGAGTGAACTTGCCAATTATTGTTCCATTTAGCAATCTTGCATTCAAGATCAATTTGCCTCCTAGGGTTTTGGTGTTTGTTGAGCAGTTTTTGTTTCAATAACAAATATTTGCACTTGGACCTAGACCATATGCCTTCCCTACCTTTTTCTACATGTTCTAATTTCATCAAATTGATGCCCCCCATCCCCTCCCATGTGAGCATTCATGCCTATGTTTCCAGGGTTTGCCAGCTGTAGGTTGGATAGTCACAGTTAGCTGCAACTATAGTGAAAGCTTGTGGATGAACTAGATACATCCAACAGCCATTTTGTGAGCTGTTGCCAATCTTTTTTTTTTTTATGGAAAAACTTTTTTCTTACAAACGTACAATGTATTTTACACGCACATTCTCATCCGAAAAATTGTTGATTATATTCATATAGATATTTGCGTGCTATAAATTTTTAAATTATCATTATTATCATTATTATTATTATTATTATTATTGTTATTGTTATTATTATTATTGTTATTATTATTATTATTATTATTATTACTATTATTATTATAGTTAAATTTTTTATTATTACCATGCTGGTAACGTTTTGTATGATTTGTGATGTTCCAAGTGGAAAGAAAACCTTGCATGTCTTACTAAATCTGATTGGCCCCAGTCACAAAAGTAACTCTCTAGACTCCTGTGTACCCACGTTTGAAAACGATTAATTCTGTTTTCAGTGGGCAATTAACTGAGAGAGGACCTGTGAATATACATGTACATGTATTTATATGTGTTGAAAGTGGGAATGGAAGGCAGGGAAAGAAAGGAGAAGAGAGGGGTATTACACTACAGGTAGTCTACTTCCCTGGGGAAGACTAGTCCAAGTGTAGCATTAGCTGAAGAGATTGTCTGGCCATGGGTAGACAATATAAACGTTGATTTCTTTAACTTAGCTTCATCGTTTAACACAGACATGTGCAAAGTGAAATAACGATATCAATGCGTGGACTCCACATGTCAGCACATGCTAATTTGTAAACATACAGAAGTCTGTTGATCAAGACTCTCAATCAAGTGTACATTACGAGATGTAGTAGAAGTGAGCCAGAAATCTTTAATCTCCCCTTGTTGACTTTTATGGTCCCTCTCTTTAGTCCATGGGCCAAAAGACAAGCTCCCCCCCCTTCCCTCCTCGGAGACTTTTGGGGACATATATTGTTTGAAGCATAGTCTTCAAGTGTTTCAAATCAGGTTGTTCACACTTCTCAAGTGGAAAGATTTGGCCGTACGGCTACATTCTTTAATCTGCGGCAAAAATCACAGGGTAACCTGTTTGCCGTTTTTGAAAATTACACCTAAAATGCCCAGAGAAGACACGTGACCTTCAAAATACTGTACGTGTATATTTACTCAGAATGTCACAATTGACACACATTTACATACAGATATATCTCTCGTTAGTGAGACCTCAGAAAGTCTCGGAAGCCATTCTCTACGTGTTCGAAAGCAGTCGAGCATCAATGCTGTTCTCGATCATAGTCACATGCAAAACATCGTCCAATTCGGGAATATAGTAATCGTTATCATCGACAAAAAATGTAGGCTAATGTTAAGAATCAACCGATTGAATACATTCAAGTTTAATGTTAACACTTCACTAACTCCAAAATAGTGGCATAATTTGCAAAACAGATAAGTTCCGTGCAAAACAAGAACCGAGATGATGACATGTGCATAACGAGAGCATCACAACACGGTGGAAGCAGGCTCATATCCACTCCACAGTAGCTGGATAGCAGCTGGTCTCCATGCCTATACTGAAATTTTGCACACCTCATCAAATTGATATTAGAAAGTCTACCACTATACATTAGGCAAGTGAAGCTCTCAAGACGTTTCAGTATTTCTTCAGAGGATAGATCCGGATACTTGCCTCCGGATACTTGTTTCTGAAGGAGTTTAAGTGGCTTTAGTTTGCCTTTCTGGACAAAGGCACTAGTGGTGTCACAACCAGTGAAGCTATGAAAGCCAAGAAGCGCTCGACACTTCCCCTCACCGAGATCGCAGGCTACTGCCTTCAAATCAATCAGCCATCCCTTGTTACCAACACCCGTGCCAAAGAGAACACTATTTGCAATGCTGAATACGTTGTAAAGAAGGAGAATAAACACAGCCGTGTCTGAAAGGGGCACCCAACGAGAATATTGTTCAAACCCACTTAAACATAGCATTGTTAAACGTATTTTGGTATTTAAACGATAGATAGGGGCATATTTTTATCCCCTAAAAAATTTTTCTCTGTTCAGATTTCCTAGCTGAAAGTGTAGTGATACGAAAATTATAGGGATCAAAACTTACCTTTTCGAAATTTCAGCCAGAAAAAAGGCTCCCGAAAATTCTAGGTGAACTTTTTAGAATAAAAATCTGTAAAAATGGGCAATTATTCCATTTTTCAGATGTTCGAAAAACCTTGGACAGGCAGGCAAGCAAGACATTTTAGAACAAATGTTCCGAAAATTCTAGATCTCAAATCGTCTTCCGAACAGATATTTTCCGAAAATTCACGTTGGGTGCCCCTGGAAGATCTGACTATGATAGACTTGTCGGCCGGTGTTGTTTCTGCAATGTGAAGAATCTGCAAAATTGGGAGAATAGACGCTTAAATAAAGTTCCTTTCCTTTCATTTCCTCTTCCTCCTCCACAAGGCCTTGGTTGGGACAGAAGGGGAATTTGATGTCTCAAGAGCTTGTAGATATTGTAGTTTACTCTTTGATGGAGGAGACAATGAAGAGATTCCTGAGATGGACAGTAATGTAGATTTGATTTTCGAGGCATGATAGAAACGTCGCAAACGTGTGTGAGTTTTAATAGTATTCACAAAAAAGTTGTGACAATATGATTTTGTTAAAAAAGGTAGAGGAAGCTGCAAACATCAATGTACCCAGATACCTGCCAAGCAGGAATTGATGATGACAATTACTATATTTGGGCAATGTTTTGCATGCGACTATACCGGTAATTAAAAATAGTAGTGAGGCTCAACTGGTTTCGAACATGTGGAGAATGGCTTCTGAGACCTTCTGTGGCCTTTAATATTAGCAAGAGATATATATCTGTAAGTATGTCAACTGTGACATTCTGAGTAAATATACTCTATTTTGAAGGTCAAGTGTTTTCTTTGGGCATTTTAGGTGCAATTTTCAAAAATGACAAACTAGGTACCCTGTCGTTTTTCCTCAGATTAAAGAATATGGCCGTACGGCCAAACGCCTCAACTTGAGAAGTACGGACAACCTGATTTGAAACACCCTAAGGCTACGCTTCAAAACGATATATGTCCCCAAAATTCCCCGAAGGAATCGTCTCTCGGCCCATGGACTGCTTGGTATTGCTTCTGCAAACAGTTCACATCCTAATGCAAATTATTGTTATTTCAGTTTCGAGGGTCAATTGAGTTGTCTGCTGGTACCAAATGTAACATAGCAAAGAGGGGAAACTACAACTTTCCTTTTTATGTCAACACAGCACGGGGAACACATCTGTTTAAGGTGATTTTGTAGTATTGCACTGTGCATCCTGTTCTGCGCATAACACAGCGTAGGCCACGTTCGTATTCATGGCATGGCTAAGAGATTTTATGATCAAATTTTACGGCTCAGTTCTGTTTTCTTTGTCTCACGAGTCTCAAGGGAGATTTCTGAACAAACAACGTTTAAATTTAACCATAAAGACTCGTAGCCATGTGTGAATATTGGTATATCGAACTTTGGTAGAAAACATTTCAAAATGGCGGCCTTTCGTGAGGGAAAGTTCGCTAGAAAGATGGAAGGCCGTTTTCAGAGCACAGCAGTAAAGAGCAGAACGGAAAACGTTTTAGACTCTCGCAAAAAAGGCCTTGCTGATGCTAAAGTGTCATTTCAGGCCGAGAGTGAAAGTGAAACCGTGCTATCGGGGAGACGTGTTGTCGAGGGGTCGAGCTCGGTTTGCTTTCTGTTTACTCCTAAACGAGGTGGGTGACCTATATCTTTTTTTTGGCATAATTTTATACTCTTACTCCTCCTCTTTGTGCTATAAAAAAAAATAAAAATTTACGCCAGAAAAAAAAGTTACAGGGAAAAAAGTATTCGTAGCCATTCACTCGAGGACACAAAATTGTCTCCTCGACATCACGCACCCGAGGAATATTTGTAGTCAGTGCCTTTTCATGACGTGTGCCTGTGCCTTAAAACAAACATTAAATATTCCTCTTAAACAATACAATACAACTGTTTTTTTTATTTCAAGAATTAAGTCAAAGCTGTGCTTCCTGTTCCTGGGAAACGTAGCGTGAACCGATGGAACAAACTTGTACTTGATAGATGAAGTCACAATGATTTAATGAGGAACTTGAGCAAGTTATATCTCCCAAACGAGCTTGGTGACCTATTTTTTTTAATTTCACATTTCGAGTCACCATAATGTAGGGAACAATCGAGAAAAGGTCAAAGAAAATCTTACGACAATTTCTGTTACTAAAGAATCACCAAAATGTAGTTGCGTCCTGCGGACGTTTTTCATCTTTGGTGCCAATGTCATTCTATCAGGAAATGGTTTCCTCCGCCCTCAGGTAGTTTTCTTTAAAACTTAAACTCCCTATTGCTAAAAACAATTTCCAATTTTCATGGAAGGTCTGGCAGCAGTTAAGGTTTCTAAATAGTTTCCTTCAGTAACAATAGGAAGCTTAAGCACGAGATGTCGTTGAGCCAACCTGCATGCGGAAGTCAGCTGCTTTGTTTTTCAGTCTTTGACACTACGCCTTTTTTATCGCTGAGTATCTTTTCACAATTAGAGACGATTTAGTTTAATAATCTGGTAGAGCCTACTGACCTGGCATGCAAAGTGTTCTGTTTCGGTTTCCGTCCTTCGTTGAAAAACGTTTCCTGCTTAAGGCCTGGGCCGCGGCTTCAACATTTTGCTTCCACGTCGTTCAAATTTGGTGAATGATATTGACTGCTGGAGTGGGCAAACGGCCTTATCACATCATCAACATTTGATTCAGCAAAGCTCACGAGAGGCCTGGCCCCAGTTGTTCAAACGATGTATAGCGCTATCCGCCGGATAAATGGCTATCCAGTGGGTAATTCATAGCGGAACCAATGGGCCATTTCCGAGTTGCTGTTTGTCTCGGTTTCGAAATGAGTCTTGTTGCTCAACTATTGTAAAGGAAATGAGTTTGATTTGCATAAGAATAGGCAACTCATTTCCATTTGAATGGTTGTGCATCAGGACTCGCTTTGAAACCGAGGCATGCAGCAACTCGGAAATGGGCTATTGCCGGTTTTCACTGTCACACCATCGTCAAAACCATTCAACAAATGAAGTCAAAAATCAAAGTTATAAAAGAAGATGAATATTCAAACAGTCTCGCAAAGGTTCAGGTCTGTGCAATTTTTCGTGCGGGAGATATTCGAAGAAATGTTTTACTCAAATTTACAAGGCTTTGTATGGAGACGCCAGTAGTCGTCTTCTGAGGGCTCATAAACATCTATATGAGTACTTATTCTCATACAATGACTGTTCAGATTGCGAAATCTCAGCGCGAAAGTCACTGTTTTAACCTACGTGATAGTATCCTCGACCGCAATTTTAAATATCGTGTCACGCAAAAGCTTAGAAATCCAACCTTACTTTACCACAAGACGAAAAACCCTATCAAACTGAAAATTTGTGAAAAGACAAGTCTTCAGCTGTTCTAACAACTAACTAAACTAAAATCTCAAAAGGATTTATAATTCCTTATTTTTTAGTTTTGAGGACGTCACGTGAAAACCGTGATTTATCCGGTGGAATATAGCGTTATCCACTTTTTGAACAACTGTGGCCTGGATAACAGTCCCAGGCTGCAGCCGTGGCTGTTACCATGGATACGTACGTGATGCGCTATTGAGAGACGGATTAGTGCGCATGCGCATACCCAACATTCGCGAAAAAAAAAAAAGAAATGTCAAGTGGTTGTTGAAACAAATTTTAAACGCTTTTAAATTCATTGAACGTAGATTCAGCTGATTCAAACATGTTTCAACACGGAGGAGCAAACGGTTCCATAATAATAATAGTCAAAATACAATAAAAACATTTGGGGGCTGAAAATTCAGAAAAGAACATAAGCTTTCGGCTGTCGATCTACAGCCTTCGACGGATAAAAGTGGAATGCAGGAGAATAAAATATATGCAAAAAAAGGCGAGATAAAAATAATAAGAGAACAAAAAGAAGTAAAGATGTGTAAATTAGGTGACTATTGTTTAAGGTGATTCCCTTGTTTTGCATCGCGCATCTCATACTGCGCATAACATTGCGACTTCGGAGATGGCGGGGTTTCACGCCGGCCATCTGAAGAGAGGCAACGACGGTCGCATTTGCTGTTCAAGAGCTTTTAAGTGCAATCACAACTCATAAGGAGGAAGGATGGCACAGTCGACTTCTTTCCTTTCCGTGTAGCTAAGTAGCTTTAAGTACCCGTGAAACGGAGCACTGACGGAGGTGGGGGGGGAGTAAAATGAGCGCACCGTCAACCTCAGGTTTGTCAGTTGAATTACTGTTACGAGTTATTGACGTTAAATATGGTTACTTTACTTTACTTGACTCATCTCGGTTAAGAAGGTGTTGTTTTGGAACTCACCCCCGTCCTTTCGCGGAAAGTGATCATTTTGAAGCCGAAATTACCCCTTTGCCATCCATTTATCATCGTGTTGCGAAGAAACGAGCACAGTGACCCCCATTTGTAATGGCTTTATTTGCTCGTAATAGATACACGGAAAACATTTTAAGGAGCAAAAAAGTTGGACAGTAGAAGTTGTAGTATTTACCTATAAATGACCTGAAACTGCATTTGGAGCCTGCCACTGAGTGCATGGTGATGACTGTAGCGGTCCAATTTAGTTACATTTCTTTGCAAGATTGAGCAAGTTTAAATCACTTAACTTAAAGATTACAGCCGGGACAAACAAGCACGTTCCAAGTTTTTAGTAATATTCAGTAGCTTTTGCTACATAACAATTTTTCCGGTTGATCTAGTTTCGAATGCTTCTTGCGTAATTCGGTAAAAAACACTTAAAATAAAGGGCATACAGCACGAAAACAAGCACAGTGACCTCACCTTTTTATTGCATTTTTTTAAAGTCCTGTGTAAGAATAGTTTGAAAAAAATCTGGATAGTACGTCATTTTCATTGGAATTACCTTAAAAATAATTCTATAGAGGTTTTGCACGGCAGCCATGTTGCATGGCAGGAACAATGAAAATGTTTTGTATTAGAAAGAACATTTATTCCCATAGGAAAAAAATCTATTGTTCCTGCCATGCAACATGCTGCCGTGCAAAACCTCTATACTGGTTTGCAAGCTTAGAATTATTGTCAGCATGCTTGGTAGCAGAGGTGTGCCAAGTCTCCAAAGTTTTCCTAGTGCAAAAAGAGCCTTAGTCGATAACACAATAATTATCAAAATCTATGCGATGGTCGAATGACCATGAATGTTTCGCACTGTTTGATCCATTAGCACATGTTTTGACATTCCGGATATGATCTTTCTTACGAACCGCTTGTGATTGGTGTTATGAAACTCGTAAGAAAGAACATATCAGGAATATCAAAACATGTGCTAATGGGTCAAACATTGCAAAACATGCATGGCCATTCAACCTTCGCATAGAGTGTTATCGACAAAGGCTCTTTTCGCACTAGAAAAACCTTGTAGGCTTGCATGGCACACCTCTGCTACCAGGCATGCTGACAATAATTCTAAGCCGATTCCAAACCAACATAGAATTCTTTTTTAAACAACAGTCACCTAATTTACACATCTTTACTTCTTCTGTTCTTTTAATCTTTTTTTCTCGCCTTGTTTTGCATATATTTTTATTACCTTGCATTCCACTTTTATCCGTCGGAGGCACCCTTCCCCTTCACCCTCCCCCTAGATCTGCCCCTGATAATACTTGGGGAGGGGTAGCTGATCTTATATTAACCCTCATCGTCTGGTCTTAGAGAAAGTAAAAATAATCTATAAGTGGCCACTGGGAGTTAAAGGGGGTAGTTTGCTCTAAATTTTGAGCTCCTAACGTTTTTTATATTACCTTTTTTTTGCGTGTTCTCATTGCAGTGTGAAACGAATTTAAAGCGGCATCAATGGATGGTTCTGATAGAGCTAGCCTCAAAGGTGAGCTTCAGTAAGAACTAGTATTAAGTCTTGAGATCGTCATCACAGTTGTGAGCACTACTTCAGCACCAGCGAAATGAAAGCGTGAATATTTCAGGTTGAATGGTTCAAACACCTGAATATTTCAGGCTTTCATTAAATTTCAACTGTGGCTTTCATATCTTCTGTACTTCATGTATAAATACTGTCACGCTAATCGCCGTCGCAAGTGCAACAACGACGCAGCTCAACAAGGTCGAACCGAAAGCATACTATGACGCGTCTGGCTAACGCTATACGGTCTATGTATGACCTTGGAGCGCAGCTTACAGCCAGCTGGAATCAGCTGTATGCTAGTTTTTGATGAGGGAGGAAAACCGGGGAACCCGGAGAAAAACCCTCAAAGCAGAGTAGAGAACCAAGACAAATTCAACCCACTTATGGCGTCGGCTGGACTACATTGGTGGGAGGCGAGTGCTCTCACCATCGCGCCAACCCATGTATATCCATCTTTATTAAAAACTGGATCATTGGATAATGCAATTCGAGAGTTTTGATTGGCTGAGCCATCATGGGTTATGAGCCATTATACCATGATCTACAAACACGGCAAGCATATGCGTGATTTTTTGGGCCTTTTTATTTTTATTGTAGTCTAGTTTTCTATATTTTGGGGGCGTTTTTAATAAAACAGTTATTCCACTCGCGCTTGATGGATATGAGATGATTATAGCCAACTCGGCGCTACGCGCCTCGTTCGCTATCTATCATCTCATATCCAACGCGCGCTTATGGAATAATCGTTAAATATTTTTGACGGACAACCGATTCCGAAAACCGTGGTTCTGTCCGGGACTGCGTTGAGCCTGTTGTGACGACTACAAAGGGGTATCGATCAAGCAGAACACATAGGAGCTTCAACAAACGTTCGAGAAAGACATATTTTCAAAATAGATTTCAGTAAAAAGGGCGTTACCTCAAGGCGATATTCCTAACCTTTGTTTGGTCTTTGTATAGAGCTTGTCAAAGTTTCTTTTGCTGCGAGAGTACGGTGAATAAACTAACTATACAACTTTTCAAACGTCATTCGGCCCAGTCTCCCAACCATCTAATAGAACCTCAGAATTTAAAAAAAAAACATTTTTTTGGGGGGGGGGAGGGGGGTGTTGCTTTGAAAGATACATAGATGTTAATAAAGGTACTGACTGCAGCCGCTCCTAGTTGTTAACTCTGCTAAGTTGCATTTAACCAAATTTTAAAAGGTGCTGATAAATGATTGGGATAAAAAGTAGTTTGTTTACTGTCAAAACTGAAATACACACACATCAGGGTTTTCGAAAGTTTTGTAAAGTAGCGGGCACTTTTCTGAAAGCACCGGACGTCACATTTTAGGGCGTCACAAGTGCCTTGGGAGCGCCGAAGGCACGAACTTCATGTAACTAGGGGGGGTCTGGGGGCATGTTCCTTCCCCCCCCTTCCCCAGGAAATTGTTTAAATAGAACACTCAGAAACGCTGTTTCCAGTGTTTCTGGAACCAAGAATCAGTTTCCCAGGCAAGGCTGGAGTTCACTCAAATTGTCTTCAATAGTACGTTAAAGAGTTATAATAATAAAAAATGAAACAAACCCCTTAATTATTAGCATAAAGGTACCGGGCACGGAAAAGGAAACGACCAAACGAAAGCCCTGCACATATACAGGTATTTGTTGAATAACCGGACAGAGGAAAGAAAAAGGTAACACAAGGGTAATAATTTCTTTTTTTTGTACAAGCAAATTACGCCTTTCCGGGATGAAAATCTCACACCGCGGCGTTCTCTCCGAAAGGTCTTAGGGCCATGCCCGAAATTCCTAGCATGGTTGACGTATATCAGAAAGTAACGCAAGGATAAAAACCTAAGGCACTCGGGTTCCGTTACAGTTAGTATTATTGACCTATACGAATATCGTCATCATTATAATAGTCAACATCGTCCTAGTAGTACGACGGATAGATAATGTTTAGAGAGGGGTGGGTAATTTACCATGCTTGATATAAACGCAACCGTTCCTCGTTGTTTTTTGCTAGGGTGCTCCGCCAATTCCAGCACCATCCACCATGCCAAGTTCAATTCGTCAACAGAATACACAGATTCGCCTTGAAACAAGCTCAGATCGCTCAGAATTAGAAACTCCAGACTCAGAAACAGACGAGGATGATCCTTCCTTACCACCTGGCGTGACGCTGGTAACGACAGTCATAGATGACTTGTCACGCAACGAAGATACATTACATGTGAACAATGTTTCAGGTTCAACTATAGGTAAGAGCGTTTGATGTTAGTAAGGTGTTTTTTCATTTTCAGGGGAGATTACATAGAATTGAAGACTTCGTGTTCCTTTGCGGTTATGACTCGCATAAGTTTAAAAATTTTTTTATATTCTGCTTCCGAACCATCTGTTACTTGAGTCCATTAGCTTAAGTCTTTTCGTCAATTAAAAACCAAGGCTCAACATTTGTTGCCTGGCGATTTTGGCAGTGGCTAAATGAGCTAAAGAATATTGGCTAGTACCATTTCATTAATAGCGATGTAGGACGCCGCTAAACGTACTAACAATATTGGCCAACATTTGATGGGTGGTGTTATTGGACGCGACTAAAGGTACTAGCAATATTAGTGGCCAACATTTGATGGCTGGTGTCGTTGGGCGTGGCTTAGCGAGCCAGCAATATTGGGAACTATTTGTTAAGTAGTCATATTGAACGCAGTTTAACGTACGTACCAACAAAATAGGTGGTTTTCACGTTTCACCATACACAGATTCAGTCCATTACCGGAAATTGCATGGAAGCGAGGCCTAAGGGCCAAGGTGAAAAATATGGCAGAAGCTAGTATAGAGCATTTAAGTCACAAGTGTTGCGCTACAGCATTGTGTAACAGTTGCTCTGATAACCGGAAAGATCTAATTTTTCACGCATTTCCGAAAGATCAAATTCTAAGGAAAACATGAGAGATAAAGATGAAACGTGTCGACAAAAAATTCGCCGCTCCAACAGAGCCCTCTATTGTTGTTCGGAGCACTTTGTCGAGACGGACTACAGAAAGAGTTTGACAGGTGTAAGGCGAGATCTTGTACAAAATGCCGTTCCTTTCATTTTACATGGTCAGATCATAACTATGAAGTGAGTCGGAGGACTGAGAGATCAAGAATTCGCGGGGACAAAACGACTACGCCATTCGCTGGTCCTTTTGATATGGAAACCGAGAGCACGACTGGTACGTTTGAAGCAGTGACCGCGTCCAAAAATAATCCCCAGGAAGCGGATTTGGACTGCAAACCATAAGACAGAGATTTAGTTGCTGAGATTTGTGATCTGACTCTCTCTATCAAAATTTGGCTTGGAACGATTTGCATCCAGTGACGATGACATCTTCTTTTACACAGGATTTCAGAGTAACAATAGACCCTTTGCATAAATGGCATGTACATCCTAAGCCTCACATTCATGTGAAAAATCCTTTGTCTAGAAACATAAGTACGAGGCTAAGGATGTACAAAGTATTGTTATTCAAATTTAAGCGCCATTTATGCAAAGGGCCTATGCTTTGATTGCATTTTGGAACTTCGTTAAACCATGCTCCGAGTCTCTGCTTAGCTGGTACAGGGCACTTACCAAAGTGAACAGAAATCTTGCTGACACTGCGTTTCCTAACTTACAAGGCCAGACAAAAGAAAAGGAACGAAAACGAGAAATACAACCCATTGATTAGTTATGGATGTTTCTGACAAGGCTACGGCTTGAATTATTCGAACGTGACCTGGCACACAGATTTGATGGGTCTGTAAGTACTGTCTCTGATGTGGCTGTCACATGGGCAAACCTGTCTTTACAAATTACTGGGAAGTTTTCCTGTGTGGCCTTCCTGTGTGGCCTTCGAATTTTAAATTGGTTAACCTCGAAAGCATCCATCGATTAATCTCTCATTAACATCTTTTGTTAATCCACTAGTATTTGTCCATTACACCATTTTTATCTGTGTCTGGAGATTGATTTCAAACCACCTATTTGCAATCATTTTTTTGTGGCCGTTTGTACGCGAAAGGTTCTTCTATTGCGAGACAAGTTGCTTGACGGGCGAATCACTGGACATCGTTTTCTGCAGCTTGACTCGTGTTGATGTTCATGTAAGGTCAAACCCACATTTCTTTGGCTAATCAGCCACAAACCATTACGATACAAGTTGCAGAATAGATGTTACCTTTAGCAGCCGAATGTTTAAAAACACACCATTGCAAGGTTGCGAGAAGAGCTGCTGAAAGCAAAACGCGACTTGTTTCACATCGTTTTTGGCGCTTGCAAGGTGTCTTACATCAGGAAATGGTTTGTGCAACTTTCTTAGCAATTCATTACTTGCACAATCTCATAATACACCTCTATTACACCTCTATTAACCCCCAAAACTTCTGCATAACCATTGTTTGCAATTTCTCCTGGGACGTGAAAATGTCTCAAGAGAAGTCGAAACCAATGCCTATGCAGATTTTTCGGGGAGTAAAAGAGGTGTATTATGGGATTTGTGCAAGTAGTGAATAGCATTGCCAGAGAGGTTGCATGAAAAACTAAAATTAAGTGCCTTCTGTGCCAACAAATTGTACCAACTGTGAAGGATCAAAACGCTACTTGAGGATTCATGCAGTATGTTGCGTGGCTTGTGCTAGCGTCGCAAAAGAAAACCAACCGTCAAAGTGAAAGAATTTTGCAACGGAGTGAAAATATAAGTAGATTAGCAATTGCTTTTTGCGGCATGTTTGCCTTTTTCGGTTGTAACGATAAACTGGTACTCTCGGTTTTCACATGATGTCACGACGGGGTCACGACCGCCATGTTGGTGTCCCCAAACAAAGAAGCGGCGGCCAATCCTCCCGGAATTGAACGCTGTTATTATGCAAACGTTTTCTTTTGTTTTCGTTGAAAAACATCGCTGTTGATCACGTGCGTGAAAACCAACGATAGGTAATCACATGAATTCGATTGCAGTTTGGAATAGGGAGGGGACGAGTAATTTTTTTGACAGACGAAGGTCGACGTAGGTCGAATTCAATTTGTAGTCTTAGAGCTCATTTATTCCAAATGCTCGAGAAAAATGATGAGGTCACTTGTGATTTCATTTTTTGCACCAAATTGCCTCTTTTCTGCACTGTGTTACCTGAAAACTGTATTTCTCTTAGCCAATCCGAATGGAGAATTTTTTTCATGTATATTATCATTATAGCTATTATAAAACTTGAAAGGTAATGAACGGACCCCCAGTAATGACTTGAAGTTTTGTTTTGTGCTGTTTTACAGATAGATCAGTAATCAACCGAGCTGTCCTTTCAACAGGAATTGGCGGTGCAACAGGTGACAACAATAGAGCCGTTTAAAGAAACCTTAAGTAGGAACATAGCCTCCAATAGGCTTGTCACGAAATCCTCACCAGTGGTGTTGATATCGTGACAGGAAAAAAAGAAGGTCTGCAATGCAGGTTTTATTCCCGTCAACAGCAGTAAGAATACAGTTCAATTCCAGAAGATACGTTTGGGATGCAGGCATGGTCATCGTGCATTTTTTATGGCCAATAGATAGATTTAGCAAGCGGGAAATGGTAGGCTTGCAGGCTTCTGCTTGTTACAGTTTAGTAAAAATTCTTAATGGTGTTTCTCTTCTGAGAAGGTACCTGATACCTGTAGGCTGTAGCTACCAGGAACGAAATGAGCTTTTATTATATACGGATTTTCCGGGCAGGTACGAAACACAGGTCTCGTTCACAGGTCTCTGTTTTACCAATACTGAAACAAACCTCAACATTCATAAAAGCCAACCGTAGGCCTAAAAAGTCTTGTTTAGGTCTAATTGGGCCTAAGCTTAGCTTTAACGAAGGTTTAGGTTTGTTTCTGTATTGGTAAAACAGAGACCTTTGAACGAGACCTGTGTTTGTACCTGCCGGGATTTTCCTTATTCTAAAAAAATCATATGTTAATCGCGCGCGGTGACGATATTATTGTTATCTTTCCACATGTGTACGAGCTTTCCCTTCTATTAAGATACACTTTCGTACCGTAAAATAATATAATTCTTCTCTACTGCATTAACATTTTTGACTCAATTTAACATCATCATGATTTGTTTTTCATTTAAACTTTCATATCTAGTTTCATGTTACACAACTTGCTTGTATTTTAGCGGTTGATGACCACTTTTTCGGCATTTCGAAGACGAATAAAACAAGTTGTTTTTAATCGGGACATTTCACCAGTATCTATAGACCCTATGCAAAAATGGCGGCCTTTAAATTATTCTTTGGTTCATATTCAAAATAGCCCAACTAACCTCGTTCGGGGTAACAAATTCTTTAGAATTTTTGTCTCAAAAACGAGGTTATTAGTTGGGCTATTTTGAATATGAACAAAAGAATAATTGAAAGGCAGCCATTTTTGCATAGGGTCTATATCATAAGCAGAACATTACATGGCCGCTTGGGGATACGAAATGTATCTTCTCGTGCTGATAGCATCTCTCACTCGTTCGCTGCGTTCTCTCGTGAGAGATACTATCAACACTTGAAGATAAAATTCGTATCCCTGCGCGGCCATGTAATATTCTCTATATATCAAACCAGTTTCTTCCATTTTTGGCGAGACGCACATTGCAGCATGCTGTTTGCCGTGAACGCGATGCTCAGGCCCGATTCACACGGTACCGGACGAATTTTCTACCGGTTGAAAATTCGTGTCTTTGGGGGTTCCGTTCACTGGTAACCACGCTAAACGTAGGAAAGTTTAGACGCCTCGCCCGTTCAAGAATTTGAACGCCCAAATTGGGGACGAATTTTTAGCCGGTGCGGTCGAAGATTTAACCGGCGTGCTGTGAACACCTTGACCGTCTGAATTTTTTTACGGCAAAGGCGTGGTTGCATGGATGCGTGGTAACTCAGCTACTATCGTTAGGCTTTCTTTTTCTTGACGCCATTTTGGATTTCGTAAAGTAGCTCTCTGCGCATGAACAGATGGTAAAACCACTGACAAAGGTTAAACTTTAACCCGTTTCGTCAGTTCCGTGTGAACAGAGCGAAAATATTGCACGGTTCCGTGCGAACGAACTAGCTGGTCAAATTTTTCTACCGTTAGAAAATTGCGTCCGGTACCGTGTGAATCGGGCCTAGCTCTCTTCATTATATCGTTCGCTATGACGTCCTACGGTTACAAAGGATTTAAATGATTGTTGTAGGTTTTTCATTGATAATTTAGTTATTTGAACATGTTTCTTGTCTTACTCTTCCCTAAACCATTGAGATGCAACCAATGTTGTCTGTTATTATTTTTCTTTGTAGTTCTCCAGAATTCAAGATTATCTTCTGCTTTACCAAAATCTAATGCTGAAACGTTTTCACCTAAATCAAGCCACAAATTGCAACCTGTCAGAGGTAGGTTACTTATTTTCCATTTCAGTGAAAACCACTTTGCAGTTGACTCCAACCTGTGCCTTACGAAGTAATGGAAATCCAGAACCTCTGCCGCACGGCCAGTCTTGCTTCTTTGCCGCCATGTTGGCGTCCCCAAACAAAGAAACGGCGGCCATGTTGGTGTCCCCACCCAATCCTCGCCGAATTGAACTGTATTATTATACACACTTTTTCTTTTGTTTTCGTTGAAAAACGTGGCTGTTGATCACGTGAATGCAAAGATGAACCAAGAATATATCCAGCAAATAGTCCAGGGCACAAAATTTTAGTTTCTAAAGAAACTGTGGTACTGCGTCGGTGGGAGATTGAAACAGAAATTGATTTTATCAAACGAGTTGATAAAGGTCGAATTACCACCATGAAAGATTTGGAAAGCTGACGTTTCGATTGTTAGCCCTTCGCTCCGACGAAGGGCTAACGCTCGAAACGTCAGCTTTCCAAATCTTTCACGGTGGTAATTCGACCTTTATCAACTCGTTTGATAAAATCAATTTCTAGTCCAGGGCACAGTTGATCAAAATCCGCTCAGCACTAATCCGCGATTATTGAAATACCGAACACGGTTTGAGTTTTGCCGGTCAAAAAAGCCCTTTGCAATCTCATTTTACGCTGCAGGAAACCAGAAAGTCTAACTCTAAATTGAAGGCTAAAAATCTTGTGGAAACACTTTTGAT
>NC_090888.1:25920238-25930238 GCF_036669925.1 Montipora capricornis | reverse complement strand
GGACAGTGAAATCTTGATTTGATTGGTGCATAATTCCCAAGAGAAACTGGAAACAATGCTTATGCAAAATTCTGGAGGACAAACAAAGAGTATTATGGTTTTTTTGATAGTGGCCAATTAGAAGTCTGGAATCTACCCTCTACCCAAAACTTATGACCTCTGCGATGCTGGTGCAATGCTCTACCAACTGAGCTATATTAAGCCACTCAGTGGAGAGCAGATAAGTTTGTTCGGCTCATGTGTTCTTATGCCAAAAGGACTTGATGAATGAAATAAATGCATGTATATTTGAAGTTGTCTACATAATTGCATGGATCAACTTGGATCGCTCACCTTGGATCAAGCGAAAAACAGATTTGTAAGCCAAAACTAGTTGATGTTTGCCCCAATTTCACCAAGGTTAGCTTTAATTAACAGTTAGGATTAGGGGGATTTCTCAAGGCCTTATGATCATATTTTTACGTCGACTCAAGGTGAGCGATCTGAGTTGATCTGATCTGACTTTTGTACCTGCCTCTTCTCTCTTTTGTTTCACCATTTTCCGTTGATATCAATGGGAAAGGGGGTTCTGTTAAAGGTTTTTTTTTTGATAACTTTTATTTAATTTGTTGGAGGACTTGCTGCAATAGTCAAGTTTCTTGTTTTAAGTTTCTTCAAAGGTCATGCAGATGAGTTTCTTCGGGTAAGGGAGCAGGATCTACCTGTAGGTCAAATTTTCCTGGAATGGTGAGTAGACCATGTGCAAAGAACATATTAGCTCAAAAATGCTTAGCACAGAATATTTCTTTTGTTTTTATATATCAAATCCTTTTCAAGTACATTGGTTGTTCACCGTCAGTTTCATAAAAAGAATGTGTAATCATTCACCAGCTGTTGGTGTTTTCAGGGCTTGCATTCTGAAACTTTGGCTTTCTATTCTGAAAGCCATTATTAAAATATTGTTAGATACATCAATTTGTACCGTATGCATTCTTGTTTTTATCTCAAGGACAGTAACTGACTTCTCATTGACTTTCAGTTTCCTTCATTGCTTCAGGGTTTATTTCATACATTTATTAGAAAATACATCAATCCAAGTTTGAACTTTTTAAGGTCTTTCTACTATGTGTGTGAAAATTTGCTTCATAAGCTTAAATAGTTTTTTCATCTGCACTACTGTAGGATGATACATACCAAAAATGGATTAGAAACCCTCATTTTGAAATTCATTGCACAATGTGTGGGTCTCGTTTTCTGTTTACATCTGACTTTGATGTTCTTTGAATTGCTGTATGGATAACTGTTGAAAGGGTCGTGTTTTCTTTCCTTTTTGGTGACTTGATATATTAAATGGAAAGTGGCATATAACTCTTCAAATGATTTGTTTACAAGTTGCTGTGATACAAAAATTAAGGTGACTAATAAGACTGAAAAGAGGCCAAGAAAACGTTTCCTTCATAGACCGAATGCATAAATGGCGGCCCAAAAAATATTGTTTTGTTTATGTGCTAATTAGCCTCACTAGCCTCGTTTGCATGGACAAAATACAAAACAAAGGTTGCTTGAGAGCGAGGCTAGTGAGTCTCATTAGCACACATTCAAACAAAAGACTACATTTTTGGCCGCCATTTATGCATTCGGTCAATACATCCACTTTTCATACACTTGCCTTCAATTTACTGTCTCCAAACTGTGCATGAAATTTCGTTGTCAAATTTAGTTAGTATTATTTTATTTCTGCAATTTAATATTTTTTGAGATTTTGACATAATAACCAAAATGTGATGAAATTAATATGACTGAATGTGATACATGTATGTGCAGTGCATTGTATATAAATTCATTTAGCATTCCATTGTTTTAGAATTGAATGGAACATATCTTTTGGCAGGTGTACACAATATGGTAAGATCCTTGTTGTGTGGTTCTGGCACAATCCAGTTCTCCTGGTTGCTGATTCAGATGCTATTAAGGTAGAAAACTCTATAATAATCTTTAACATTTTAGGAAGCACCCATTAATGAACTTTTTTGGGATTCTAGCATCCTTTTTGAATCATAATGCACTGTGGGACAACATGGACAATAGTCCGAGAGATTGCCTTTTTCACAGAAATTTGCATTTTTGCTTCTTCAAATAATGTTTTTACTGAAGAGGTAAAAAGTACCATATATTTGGGAGTAACCTCTAATGGAAATTTATTTCCTTGTTTAAAAAACTAAGCATAATTCTTTGATCTAAATTAAAAAGTCTGTTTACGAGCCAAGTGGCCCATCAGAGCTAGGGGTGATCCCGGTTTCTGTGGCATGAAGCAACTAGGAGTATTTTTACTTCCCCCTGGATGGGATGCCAGTCCATCGCAGGGTTACCCCAGCATTTCGCCGGTACCCATTTATACACCTGGGTGGAGAGAGGCACCGTTAGAGTAAAGTGTCTTGCCCAAGGACACAACACAATGTCCCAGGTCAGGACCCGGACCACTCGATCTGGAGTCGAGCACACTAACCATGAGGCCACCGCGCATAGCTAGAAATCCATGTACTCCCAAACGAATTTCTCCAAAGCCGCGAGTATTGCCGACTTTTCCCTCTCACATCCTCTCTCATGTCCAACATCATTGAAACCAGGATGACACCCAGAACACCAGGGACTGGTTGCTCGAAGCCTGGTAAGTGCTAACCGTTGGTTAAGAGGTATCAAAACCTATAGGTTTCCATGGTATTTAACGCCGGTTAGCGCTAACCATGCTTCGAACAACCCGGGCCAGAAAAGTTCACTGAAAGGGCTATTGAAATTTACATGTGCCAAACGTTTTAGTTCTTAGTGTCAATAGACCAATTCGGCTAACTCAGTGTTGTACCCAATTCAAATCTTTTGGGAATAAAACGTTTTGTTCCAAGTATTACCATATCATTTAAATGTGAATGCTACATTATCATGCAAATGTTGGGTACAACAATGAGTTAGCCGAATTGGTCTATGTTACTCAAAAAGTTGCAATTTCAAGTCACAGTTGGTATGGGAGTAGTGAAGGCTTTAAAAGGTCGGCACACACCAGGGGACATGAAGCGGAGATACGCCCCTTCGTGTGTATCGACAGGCGCCTGTTGCAGGGACAGTACGCAAACTACAGTCGTGCTCACGAAGCGGATTACAGAAGTCACTGAGGGAGCCGGGGAACTCGATTTGGTACAAAAAAAAAAAAAGGATGGCGGACGCTGAAGTTCGGAAAAAGGATCTTTTAAGATTACTGAATTGGTTAACATAATCGTTCCTTCTATAGCTAGGGAGGACGCGTGTATTTTACGTCTTGTCACTGTACAGGATTGTTAATTCCTCCAGGTGAACGGTTCGCTAATAGCGCTTTTTCATTGGCTCATTTCTATTTGTAGCAAGAACAGTTTGCAGAGCAGTGCGCATGACGCGACATTGAAAATTGGGGTCATTTTGTCCCCGCTTCATAACCCACGAATTCAAACCAGCTGAATTTCTTGCAGCATGTTGCGGGGACAAAAATTTGTCCCCGCAAAAGAAGGGCATGTCACACGATGAAAACTATCCGTGCAACATGTGTTGGCTTCATGTCTTTGCAACATGCCCCCTAGTGTGACCAGCAAAAGCCAATACTCCTGCTGACTCTCGTGTTCTTTTTTTAAATGTCCAGTTAATGCAGCCTACTTTCTTAATGTAAAGGCAAAGCCTCTTATAAACTAATAACGTAAACCAAGGAATAGTTGGGGTGAAAACTATTTCAATGGCCTCATCAGGTGGTCCTTCCCCCCAGTGGACCCTTGAAATGCACCCTTGAACCAAACGGTGGACCAAATTATGTGCAATAGGTCTTTAAAAAAAATTTACTACACCTCTTATTTTCCCCGAAAAAGATACCATTTTAAAGAGAACAGTTCGTAGTAGTATAGGTTACTTATTGTAATATACTTAGGTATTGTGCGCCTGAATTGTAGTTTGTAAGTTTGTAAGTTTGGTTTACTTAACTGGTAGAAATGCTTCCGAGGGAAAGGGAGATGTTTGAATTTAACGACTGTTCGGTACAATAGATGGTTTTAACAGTGACGTCATCAATTTCTAAACTCAAAGTCGCAAGGTTTTATGATTTTTTTTATCGAAAGGATGTAGAAGATGTCCTAGAAATAAACCTTTTTTTTTTAACTTTCTAGTTCTGTGACGTCTTTCTTTTCGAAAATACAGCATTTGAAATTTCCGAATTGTCACCTTGCGTGACACCACGATACAAAGCTATTTGTGCTCATACACATGCATTTTATCTCATGAGCGAGAAGTGAGTGCTTTCATCGCAAAGTGAACTCCAGATGTTTTCGTTGATTACCGGGCGCCGTATTGGTAGAAGAACCACATGGCGTCTCCATACAAAACTCTTTAAAATTGCGTGCAACGCTTCGACAAATAACTCAGAAGTGATTTACCGCATAGTCCTGAGAATTGGAGAGGTTGTTAAAAGATTTGTTTCCCAGAACATTCCAAGTTCTTGGCCTTTTCGAATTTATTTTCTTGTTGCGTGTCAGTGTAAACGATACGAAAAGCGAAATGAAAAACGGAGTCTGTGTAACGACATCATAGCGCGTATCTTAATTCCTCTATTCGCGCATAACCACAATTCATTGCGCCTTTGACCACAATCTGCGCACCGGTGACTCAGTAGGTTTAGCACTGGGCTGCCATGCGGGAGGTCGGACCAACACTCAGGGTCTTTAAATAACCGAGGAGAAAGTGCTGCCTTTGTAATGTAATCTGCAAATGGTAAGACTTTCAAGTCTACTCGGATAAGGACGATTAAAGAACCCACACACTATTTGCAAAGAGTAGGGCATATAGTAACCGGTATTGTGGTCTGTCTTCTGTGGTATATCATGGTTGAGAGGGTAAGTGCTCGAAGATGTTAGCTACACCAAGCTACTCTAAAAAAACCGAAGGTAAATAAAGATATGAACTATGAACAACCCCTTGCGTTTCGAAGAAAAATGTATTCTTCACCCTATTAGAGAGATGCCTTGATCGTTCGCTTCAGTCTCACTCACTGCGGCAGCAATTAGCTTCACGAGATTAATATATAGTAACTAGGGGCCGGTTGCTCGAAGCCTGATTAGGTCTGATTAGGTATCAAAAGCTGTAGGTTACCATGGTATTTAACGCTGGTTAGCACTAACGATGCTTCGAGCAACTCGGGCCAGGGGCCCGTTTCTCGAGAATCCCGAAAACTTTTCGGGCCCGAAAAGCCATTTGTGAAACTGCCAACCGCTTGTTTTGGAAAGGCGACCATTTAACATGTTTTCAAGCTAACTAAAAGAAATTTGTCTGTGAAGTTTGACGACTTAAATCCTCTCCGTTCTTAAGATACAGAAGGAATTGTGACACCCGAAAATGCCCCGAAAAGTTTCGGGACTTTCGGGAAACGAGCCCGAGGGGCCCGTTTCTCGGTAACTTTTCGGGCTCGAAAGCCATTTGTGAAACTGCCAACCGCTTGTTTTGGAAAGCCGATCTTTTAAAACGTTTTAAAAGTAACAAAAAAAAAAAAAATTATAGTGAAGTTTGACGACTTATTAAAATTATCTTCGCTCTTGAAATGCAATAGGGAATTGTGACACCCGAAAATGGCTCATAAAGTTTCGGGACTTTCGAAAAACGGGCCCCAGGAGCGTTCAACTTCATTGTTTTTGTTGAACGGCGTTTTTACAGACCGAGTTGCTTTTAGATTGACTTTCCGGCGAAACCAGACGTTTCCAGCTAATAACAACTCTTGCATGAGAAATTGTACTGTCCAAGGGATTGAGAATTGTCACTCGTGCAAGCCAAATCGTATTTTGGAACTCGTCAAAGAATAGCGTGATCTGTGAAAATGCCGCTACATGGACCAAGTATTCGAGTTGTAGATTCCTGGTTATGGACTCCTGATAGAGCGGTTTTCAATTGAGTGTCGAAAGTAACTCGAGAATTGCTTTGGTTTTGCATCACTTCACTCAGTGATTGGTTCAAAGTTCTTGCGCTTCTCTTTCAACCAATCAGAAGTGAACCAAAACCGATCGTGGCTCGCGCGTGCACATTTTCCCGCGCTTTGTGTCGGTGACGTGTAATTACTTCGAGTTTTGATTGGTTTACTGGATTGTCTCCGTCCTTTTTGATTGGCCAAAGTAATTACTTTGGTTTGGGTTTTACGACACTCGATTGAAACTCGCTCTAACAACTGAATACTGGGATTCCTCTGGCTGTCCCTCTTATGAATTATTGATGAGTTTTATAGTGAATACGTGAAGGCAAGTCCAAATGGGACGTTTTCAACCAACCTCGAGAGACACCAATAACAACAGAGACATGTGCGACTTCCGGTAGACTAAAAAAAGGAGCTAAGGCTTGTACATTTTGTTTTCCGAAAACAAAATGCTTGTGCAAAATTTGAGGGGAGAAAAAAAACGTATTAGAATGTTTTCTGTAATGGCCTGTAAGGTCTAGTTGTTACACTTGTCAAAGATGGACCTAATATTGGACATAAACTTTAAGGATTTCTTATTATTTATTTTCAAGGAAATTCTCGTTGTGAAAAATCTTCCCAAAGAGCCAAATTCGTACAAAAACATTACTTGCTTGTACGGCCAAAGGTAAGTTTGGTATAAATGGTCTAAAATATGGTAAAATCAGTACTAAAGTTTCATCAGCATTCTTAATAAAAGTGTATTCGCTAATTAAATTTCGCTTACGTGCGAGTTGTATAAAAAATTGCACAAAGTCCAGAAAATGAATGGCCAACGTTTTCGTTGTATTTAATCCATCGCAAAGGTCGAGCCGTTGAAATTAATTTTTGGTCGCCATTATAAAGGGACGCTTATTTTTGATACGGACATCTACAAACGAAGGTACATGTTTTGCAGACTTCACCGTTTATGAACAATTCTTTTGTGATTTAAATTTTGCCAACCACAGAACAAAAGATTCCTCTGTTTCGACAGCCAACAGCTCTCTGGTTGGCACATTAATGACAATAGGTGACGTAACGGTCACTATCTCTATACAATTCTGAAAAAAGGATATGTCACACAATTATTGTAGATGCATTGGTTGTAATTGAACTGTTGGTAACTTGTACGTGCTGTAAGCTTAAAGTTCTGCAAGGGAACATGAGAACGGCAGCTGTACACAATGAACTCGGACTTTTGGCCGAAATTTTACAAGAATAATTAGATGAGAAAAATTCTGACGACTGCCAAATTGGACTCGGCCTGCGGCCTCGAGGAATTTTTTGAATCCAGGTATTTCCAAATTGGGCAAGCATGTAGTCGTGTTACCTATTAATTATATAGCATCCAAAAACAGATGAACATGGCAAATATTTGACACTCAAATCAATAATATACATGCAGCATCATGTATGAACCTTCAAATTGGAGAAAGCAGCGGTTTAATAGCAGTGATAATAGCTGCAACCTGATTGGCCAATACTCGCTTCTTTTATTTATCTTGACGTTTGATTGGTTGATGGAAATAATCCAGATTTTTCTCAAATTGGACGGTTTGTTCAAAGCTGAGTTGACGTTCCAGCAAAAACTATCCAATTTATTTTAAATTCGGACAGTTGGCGAAAATTTATAAAAATAGATCTGTTGGTACCCTGGTTGCCAATGGGTTTTATTTTTCTTTCGCGGGGAGCAGTGTATCGCGGCTTTGCCGCTCATAGAGATCTCGCCAAAGAAAAAAAAAAGCCCCTGGTACCCAGGGTAATCTGTTGGCAATATTGGATTTTGATGCAGCTATATAATTAAAATCTAAATAAATATAACCGAGTTAAGTGTTTGACTTAATTGACTTTTCTGCTTCGTTTCCCCTTCTTAAAAGACTTTTAACATTGGGCCTTGATAGTAGCAGACAAGTAAAGAATTTTAAGAAAACGACGAAACCTTTGAGTTACAAAGTTATAGTTCAGACTAACCGAGGATAGCAGAAGTTTCTGTCGAAAGATGTATTACAAACTCAAAGGTTTCGTCGTTTTCTGACCTGACATTGACCTGACTCAGTAAAATTTAATTCTTGGCTAGTAAGATGCGTGTTAATTTGAATTTTTTGACTATGGTTTTCTCGAGTTTTTAAAGACTGTAATTATAATAAGATACCTACTCTATCCCTTTTGGTCCGGCGGCTGTCATAGTGGTTCAAATGTGGTCCGTCAGAAATTATAGTTTTAAATCCAAATGACAACACGACCTTCAGGAGGCAGATATTTCGACGTTATCAGTTCAGTTTTAGAAGAAGGAGTCGTCAAAATCTTCGCCGCTGAAGTAGTCGAACGTTTGTGAACGCTCCCATTGAGCTTCCCTGATTTGCTTCGCATCCGCTCGGCGCTTTAGCTCTTTACAAACTCTGCATTTTTTCTCTCCTTTGCGTTGTTGTGTCTTACTGAACTCTTCTCTGGGAAATTGGCGATGGCATTTCGCACATGGAGTATCAGCGACCATGTACTCTGAAGCACCATCATCAGGGATGATATAAAGTGGAAGCAAGGCGTTCATTTCGTATTGGTCGAAATACCTTTGGGTTTTTCCACGATACAGATCTACATACCTTTCAGAAGCAACTTGAAGACGAGCCTTGTCCCTTTCTTCCGCATCCTTCAATTTGTCGTACAATTTGAACATACCCATTGTATCCACAACACAGTAATGTAGAAGCTCCGTAGTCAAGGGTCGTTTCTTCCACGCTTCTTTGTCCCCACGTTTAAATGCTTGCGATCCCGTCTCTTTAATTTTGATCATTTCTTTATCTTGTACGTACAGCTCAAGGCAACGACGAAAACCATAAATGCTTTCAACTTTATCTGTTCGTTGACCTCGGGGATTGTGCTTGATCGAGCTCTGGCTCCTTGCTGCGGGGCTTCTACGGCGATGGAGGATTTCAAGCAACTGAAGATCCAGGACTCCCGTGAGTTTCACACCGAATTGATGCCAAAGGGCATCTGAATCTTCTCGGCAATCAAACATCAGTTTCTCGCGGAATCTGTCTTCCAAGAGTTCGCTAAGGCCTGCACTGAAAACAGCTTTTCCCAATTTCAACACATCAAAGATGTAGGTCTTCTCCTCTGTCGCGACTGTGATAATGGTCAGCGCTCCCTTTCTGCTCAACGAAAGGCCTTCGCAATCGACAGCTAAAGGACCTGTGTTTCGTTTGAGTTCAGGGATGGCGTCTTCGAGACCAGCTTCATCATCTACCAGTCTGTAATCATAAGCGTTTTTGTGAGCCATTTGATATTAATCTTGGTTTATTTGGGAAGCAATGGGAATATTTTCGTCCTTCTTTTAACAAATGTCTGTAAACGGCATTCATTAATCGTCTGGTTCGCAGAATATTCCTTCCTTTTCTGAGAAACAACCACACCCCACCCCACTCCCTTGTGCTTCTTTTGCTCTCCTCCCCCATGAAATCTTTTTGAGATATTCCTACCTCTCTCAGCGTGAACAGAGCCTTTCTTTATTGTAACGGCAAGTGCTGTTAATAATCGTCAATGCGATGAGCAACTTTTATGTCCCGTCTCCGCCTTCAGTTTCCATTTATCAACTGTCAAATGAAAAGCGAAGATCGAAACGCCACCAAAAAGTGACACGGGGATTGAGAAGAGAAAAAGGTTTCGATAAAGGAAGAAAAGTAGGCATGCGCTGTTGTCAAGGGAGAGCGGCAAACAGAGGAAACAGTCAAACCGGAAATAGGATCTAAAATTCTTAGAACTCTGAGCTTGCGCATTCATTTTTCTCTGAAATCCTAAACAAGAAAGGACCAACTTTTTTTTCGAAGAACTCTCAACTTGGGGTACCGTTTTTCTCAGAAATCTTTAACCAGGATCGGGATCTACTTTTGTCTAGAAGGCAAGTTGTATGCTTACTAAGTAAATAGCAGCTCAAACCCCTCACGACAACAGGCTAGTTGATGATAAAGGTGATCTGAAGGAAACTGTCACTGAGGTCAAAAGTAAACTGGAGCGACACTGTCGTAGCAGTTGACTGCG
>NC_090888.1:25907738-25915238 GCF_036669925.1 Montipora capricornis | reverse complement strand
ACCTCTCTCAGTGAACAAAGCCTTTATTGTAAAGGCAAGTGCTAGTATTAAATGTTATCGATGTCGGATATTGCATTTCTAGCTTTCTTATTAGCTCACTCAATCTTGGTTATCAGCTCAAATACCATAATGACCTTATATGGAAACTGATTGCGTCGGTCGTTTTGCAGCATCCTGTCCCTCTGTAAGTAAAACAGTTCAGAATTTAATGAACGCACTTATGGTTGTAGCTGGTTGCAGCCAACTCGGCGCTACGCCCCTGGTTGGCTATTTAGCACCTCATATCCAACACGCGCTCACGGAATAAGTAGGGACTTTAAGATTCAAGGACGCGACGTCTTCTGGGACGTGAGAACCGGGAGTAGCCTGATACTAGAACGCCCGTCCAAGCGCGCCAAATTCAACACAGTTAAAGGGAAACGGTCAGCTGTTGCACATGCGCACTGAAAACCATTGCTACTTCGTTGGTCAAGTTAGGAAAGGTTTATTATTTAAAAGGTTGACCGGGTTGGGGGAAAAACAGAAAGGGCTTTGAAAAATGTTCTTGCGTTACGACGCGCGTTGAGTTTTTTTCCTGGAACAAAGTGACCAGGTTTTTAACAAATGTTGACTTATCTATAAAAGTTGCAGCAGAAATGCAACAGTTGTTTGGTGAGAACAACATGAGGGAACTGTATTCGTATTGAAATTCAACCAATAATTTGCAATACGTTCATATCAAATAAATATATAGATGTTATTTGCTAGCTGGGAGGTCCGTATAGCGAAAAACTGTGACCGCGGTCTTCAAAATGGTTTTTTAAGACCGAGGTCACAGTTCAGGCAGTATCAAATTTGTAATGTGGCAAAGAATAAAAAAAAAACTCACCAAAGGAAAGTATAATTATTGAGGAATTTAGGCCAAAAATAGGAATATATCTGCCTGACATTAGATGTGATGTTGCCATGGTAACGGCCATAATACAAAAGTTGACACCCAAAAAATAAGCCTTATTATATCGGTACCAACACTGGTAAATCTCTACAGGGAAAACTTTAAGTGAGGTTAAATAGGTTTCCTTTTGTAACTAGTGCCCTGTAGTGAGGGTATTCGCAAATACTCTAGGGAGCCACCTTAATTGCGACTTACAAACTGAACGTTTAAAAGAGAATTTTTTAAATTTAAATTCTATTTCCACGTCTCTTGTATAATAAAAATCTGCTTTGAAACACTTCTGTATGTAAACGGATTCGGTGTCCAAAAAATGGAAATTTAAGGTCATTACACAAGCTCATGCAACGGCGCTAGGATTCCGCCCGGATTGGCAGGTAAGATAGAAAAGTTCCGCCCGCTCTCAGAGCCAATCAGATTGCAGGATTCGATGAATTCCGCCCGCTTGCGCATTGAGGGCCGGACGGGAATATATTTGGTCCGAGGTCATGGCGTACGGACCGAGCGCTGCGAGGTCCGTGCGCCAAGACCGAGGTCCAAGTATTTTCCTGGTCGGGCCAACCTAAGCTCAGTCAATAAGCAATTTATCACATGGGCTTTTTACACTATTCATGAGCACTTGGAATATGAAGTTTGGACAAAATAAGTAAGAAAAATTTGCGCAGAAAATGTATCTAATATGTTGTTTGCATTTGCTTTTCTGGTTGTAAATAACTTGGATGTGTAAAAGCGACGAAATAGTCTAAGATGAGTACGTGTTCCCAGCAGGGCCTGGCCTCACTGCAAGAGTACGACTCTGTATGACTTCAATATGTCTTCGTCTTCTTTTAAGAAAGTTCAAGAAGCCGTTCTTAAATTTTATTATGAGGAAACACTTGATGACGAAGAATTTCTTTTGCTTTACGAAGCATGCAGTCCTGCAAATTTGTCTTTTCCTCATGATAAATACGACCGATTTTTCGTCGTAAACAAAGACCCTGATGAATTTAAAGCAGACTTTCGTTTTGAAAAGCACGATATTCCATTTTAGTTCAAGCTTTGAAAATGCCAGTAGCTATGGAACGCCAAGGGTGACAAAAGTGTTTAAAAAAAAATGTGGGTTGTGCCACTGAATACTGTAATGTTATATAAATGGGTTGAGCAAAACATGGTCTACGGAAAATCCTCGTGACACGCGGCCGCTCGCGTGACGTTGGACAGGTAGAGAAAGCTTTCGCCATTTGGAATTGATCAAATTGATCATGGACAATGCTTATCTCGATAACGTTTTCGATGGGATTCTCGGCTATTATTTTCCAGGCTCGTCGGCTTACACACAACGCTGAATTTGAGGTCATCCAGCGAATTCATAGAAGGTTCGGAGATGCTCTTTATTTGCTAAACTTTATCTTGCTAGTCGAGCGTGTTGTTCAACAAGTCCCCTTGATTTGGACAAATAGGATGATTTTTACTCTCTTATTACAGTGCTGCGATCGCTCTAAGAGACATACACGTAATATTTCTGCCAATGATTCAAGAGAGGATCAACGAGAAGCATTCTATTATCAACTGGAAACTCCGCGTGGTCGTGGGAGGCCGAGGTTTTTGATCACCAATACTGGCTAACGATCGAATTGACGTATTAGCTACTGGGCACTTCTCGTTCTCTCAGAGGGCGAACGATCGAGTGTCCTGTGATCTCAAGGCCTCCCTCTTTTAAAGTTAGCTTCTTCCTTCCCCTAGGGACCTTATCATTTGAAGGATGCGGTAGAAGGATCACCTCCTTCAAAACAGCATTTGACCCGTCATTTGTTGTCATTGTTGAAGTAACTGTAGTCCGTCTGTTTTAACAGACGGAGACAGACCCAGAACATTCATAAAATGATGTTCTGGGTCTGTCTTTGGTAGGGAGTTGAATATCTATGGCGGTTGACATAACTCGGGCAGCGAAACAACTGTGAAAGGGGGCAACCCATTCTCTCACAATAGGAGTTTGGGCTGATGTCGAATGCGATGGTCCACCTGAACCTGATTGCCGATTTTTCCTTGATATGACAACTCATAATGCTGTGAAATATGAGGGAGAGTCGTCCGCAGTCTATCGACTGTACGCTGTATATCTTAATCAGAAAGATTTATTCTTCGGGAAATAATTCCAGCGGTGAACGACAACCGATTGTTGAGTAACAAAATGACATTTGGCACGAAAGATAATCTCCAAGGTGTTCGTGGGACCCACAATTGTGTTGTCGTGGAACACCGGCTCGGCCGCGTGTTACGAAGATTTTCCGAAAACCAAATAAATCGATAATTTCAACCTATATATTTGACGCTGCAACGACATATATATCGAGTTTCAAGATGCCCATGTTTGCTTACTATGAAGCATATTCGTTTAAGTTTCAACCCATTTATAACACATTACGGCACATATTCAGTGTTACAAGAGGGTGCTAATGGGATTAACAGTTAACTGACAATTGATATTTGGCCAAAAAATTAGTAGTTAACTGATAAATGAAAAGTTAACAGTTAAGTGATATTCTATTAATTATACTAAATACGATTGTTGTTGTTAATAAAAGCAACAAATTTTTTCCTAACAGCAAAGCTATTTCGTGAGTTTTACCTGTCCCGCTGCATGACCAGGTAACATATTAACTGTAGTTAACTGACAATTATATGTAGCCGAAAAATTAGTATTTAACGGAAATACAAACCGGAAATAGGAATTAAACTTCCCAGAAACCTCAGCTTGGAGTATTATTTTTCTCTGAAATCTACAAGCAAGATCGGGATCTACTTTTGTCTAGAAGACAAATTGTGTGTTTGCTAAAGTAAAATGGCAGCTAAAACCACTCGTAACTACAAACTAGTGGATGATAAAGGTGATCTCAAGGAATCTATCGCTGAACTCAAAGGCAAACTGGAGCGAAGCACTCTCTTAGCGGTTGACTGCGAGGGCTTGTCTTTGAGCAGAAAAGGAGCGCTGACGATCCTCACGGTTGCAACAGAGGAGAAAGCCTACATATTTGATGTGCTTAAGTTGGGACAAGCTGTCTTCAGCGAAGGCCTTGGTGAAATACTGGAAGACAAATCGCGCGAGAAGTTGATGTTTGATTGCCGGCAAGATTCAGACGCCCTCTGGCATCAATTCAACGTAAAACTTAGCGGAGTCTTAGATCTTCAGCTGCTTGAAATCCTTTATCGACGCGAAAACACAGCAACCGGCAGCCAGAGTTCCACCAAGTATGAACGTCGCAGTCAAAGAACCAATGAAGTGGAAGCGATTTTCGGCTTTAAACGTTCGCTTGAGACGTATGCGCGAGATGAAGAAATGATCAAAACAAAGGGAGATGGCAAGAAAATCCTCAAAGAAGACGAGGAAGTTTGGAAAAAACGCCCCTTGTCGGAAGAGTTAATTCAGTACTGCGTTGTAGACACCAAGGGCATGTTCAAATTGTACGAAAAATTGAAGGATGCGGATGGTGGAGACAAGGCTCGTCTTCGAGTTGCTTCGGAAAGGTACGTCGATTTTTATCGGGCCCGAGACAAGCGGTCTTACGATGATTACGAAACGAATTGTTTCCTTCCTCTTGATATCATTCCCGAAAAGGGAACTCTCTTCTTCCCATGGGCTGACACAGAATGCACCCGTTGCCATCGGAAATTTCCTCGAGAGGAATTCAGTTTTACTCAGCTGCGGAAAAGAGAACAAAAATGCAGGATCTGCAAGGAGATAAAGCGTTTGGATGATGTAGAACAGAACAGATGCGATCAGTGGGGGCGTATGGCCCTCGAAGGATATGAAGATTATGAATTATACTACAGCGACGAAGAAGATATTAGCGATTACGGTGAATACTTTAGTTGGTCCGACTGACCCTTGCATGAGCTATGATTTCCAATCTTGTCTAATATAACCTCAGTGCACTTTCAATGTGATCGAAATTGCAAAATGCACTCAGTACACTCATTTTTTTATACGAACCTTTCTCTTTTTTGTTTTGTTTTTATTTTTGTGAGTGGTGTACTTAAAGGTAAAAGAAATATAAAACTGTCGTCTAACAGGGCAATTAACTCAAGTACCTAGGGGCACTCAGTTTTAAGCATCAATTTACCCACAATGCGGTTTTCGTATTCGCGGCATGATCCGCTGAAGGACAACTCGTTTGTAGTCGAAATTAGTATACCGCAAAACTTCAACGGCAACGTTAAGAACGTTTTCAAGCTCAAATCGCAAAAAAATAAGAACGTTCAGCCTCAGCCCGAAAACTAGACGTTCTCATAAAAAAAACGAGTGTCACATGTCCAAAAACTATCCAATCTGTCATGCATGGGAAACCAAAAAAAAAATCAATCGGTAGAAGTGGAGTAAATAAATGAATTTATCAATATACAAACCTAATTTACGGCATAAGATGTGTCTTAAATAGAATGTATAATGCTTGAAATAATTTGGTTCGATTTTGAAATGATCTTATACATCCAAAGGGATTCATTCCATTAAACAAGGTTCCCACCTATGAATTAATTGTACTGTCAGTGGCCGCTTTTATAGTAGAGACGTATAATACATCTGGGCGATTTTGGGCAATTTAATTTCATGCGTATTTTAGTTCGTCATTTAATTTGTCCCTTATAAAGACGGGCGAGAGACGCATTATACGTCTGGACGAACTAAATCGTTTAGTATAATGCGTCTCTCGCCCGTCTTTATAAGGGACGAATTAAATGGCGAACTAAAAGACGCATGAAATTAAATTGCCCAAAATCGCCCAGACGTATTATGCGTCTCTAGTATAAAAACGGCCAGTGATGTAGTCTCTTTTTCAGAGAAACAACAAATAAAACTATTAGTTTAGTTAAGTGGTGGAGATCATGTGCGAGACAGGATAGACATTTTTTTTTTTTCAGTGATTTTTTTTTTATTCTCTTGCGAAGATTGTAAGTGAAGCGATCCGATTTTCTGGGGGAAAAATCACCCCGGCGCTGGAGCCGTTGAAAAAATAACCTTCCACCCTTAGCGAGCTCGAAATCTTCCAAATCGCTCAAAATACCACTTGTGAGGCAAAAGAACGTCAGTACACTGCAGGTAAGGTAATAAAAGGTTTATTTAAGATTGGTTTGTGCATATATTTATCGATATATCGCTACAGAAGAAGCAAAGGGCGAATCCAGTACATTTATTATAAAATTACAAACGGTTACACAAACAGATTGTGTGGGCTCCCTGTGGGACAACGGCAACGTTAACGAAAACGTCACTCCAAAATATAAGTCAGCGCTATCGCAAGCCGAGTATTAGGCGATTACTCCGCGTTGTTCATCTTGAGCAATAGGGACGAAATATCATATAATTGGATTTATGGGAACGCTTCTACAGAGAAGATAAAAAGTGAACGATTTCCTGTTGTATGCTCACGTTGTTGTCAAAACCTGAAAATTGGTGATTTCACGTTGCTTTTTTGTGGACTACAGCAAAGAAATGCACTGAAATGCGTGCTGCACATGCAGCACGCATTGCAGCACGCACGTGTATTTTCTCTCTTTTAACCATTGATATTCTTGCTTTGTGGCGTTGTCGTTGCCGTTGCCGTAGCCTTCGTGGTTTCTTAGACCCGTTTTAAATGTCACATTTTACATGCGCCGAACTGTAATGCAAATTAGCGAAACAATAGATTTTTCTCATTTGCATTAGATTCGGTTAAATTTTATGCACCAATTATTAGACCTATCAAACACTTTGTCAATATCCTTCTGAAATTGAGGTATATCAAACTCAGAATGTATGATGCGGGTCAATTTGGTGTCATCTGCAAAGAGATTAGTCATAGTATAACTAGATAACTCGTTGGGCAGGTCATTTATATACCATCGTCTAAAGCTAACAAACTTAACATACCACGAGGATGGTGTAGTGTCTTCCTATGTGTCAGCTAAGAAGGGCCTGTCCCCATAAGGATCCTTAAGTCTAGGTACAAATTTCGTTGACATGTAAACTTTTACAGAAAACATGGCGCTTGGAGGCCTCCTTTCGCGACTTAAACAAAGCTAATCGCGGAATGGAAAGGAAATTAAAGGAACTTTATTTAAGTGTCTAGTCTTCTGGTACTGGAGCACTAATTACTGAAATCAACAAATTAACGCAAATTAAAACAATTGTTGGTTCTTGAGGAGAGGGGAAAACCAGAGGACCCTGACAAAAACCTCTCGGTGCGGAGTAGAGAAACAACGAACTCAACCCACATAAGGCGCTGAGTCTGGGAATCGAACCCGAGCCACATTGGTTGGAGGCGAGTGTTCTCATCACTGCGCCATCCCTGCACTCCCGTACTGTGATAGACAGTGAAGCACGGATTTCGCTGAAATGAAGGATACAAACAAACAAATGTGTGGTTCTTTTTGCAGATATTTAGGGCGTAGTTTGGTGACCAACCTGGATGACGAGTCATGGAAGAAAAGACGTGAAATTATGAATCCCGCTTTTCATCGCAAGTAAGTGTAATTTTTAATCTCATCTTGCAACATAAGTCAGGCGCGCTCAATTAACGCAATATTTACACGCGTGCCCGACTTCTTCGGCTGAC
>NC_090888.1:25875238-25902738 GCF_036669925.1 Montipora capricornis | reverse complement strand
ATCAAAACAATGGACTTGGATGACAGGGAAAGCGACCAAGAAGCACAAATCGAAGAAGGGTAACTCGTAGCAGCAGACGACGATGTATCCGGAGAAGAAAACGACCAAGAAAATTCAGATATTGAGTCGACGTGTTCTGACGGATGGGAGAAGAGACTTTAAAAGTCTGACACAAAGGCAACTGGGCCTCATTGAAGCTGAAAATGTAGCACGACAGGCTAAGGAGCGAATTCTTGTCGAGACTAGACAACATTGGATATCATTGGGAATGATTCGAGAGTACGATGCTCGCTTGATGGGGACGGTTGAACCCTCATACCATCCTAGAATTGAACGGTTGAGAGAAGAGTATTTCACGAAAAAGAAAGAAGAAGAACAGAGAAATGTGCAGGATAAAGCTTCCAAATATTACGAGAACGAGTGGGTTTGGGCAAAGGAAAAAGAATTACGTGAGCTAGAAGAAACTACTAGAGATGACGACATCAAAAGAGCAATACATTACCTGATTGGAGTTACCGTGGAAGCCCTCAAGTTGAACTTTAAGCGAGATGAGTTACCTGGTCTTTCGAGACTGGTAATAATGGAAAGAAGAAAAAGAGCGATGGAGAGAAAGTGCATGCATGGATTTCCAGAGAGCAGGCCGAGAGAGTAACAAGCGTATGGGCACCAATGCCATACCCATTCGACGGACAAGAAAGCGACGATCAAGAGATTTTCATTACGCTTTCTTCGTCCCAGACATCAACACCGAGAAGCACAAGCCAAACCGTCCAGAGAAGAAGATCTAGAAAACGGCCATCCCAAACAAGCACCCCAGTGCCCAAGAAAGGAAGAATAACAAACTTTTTTCAACCTAGCCAAAAATAAAGGACAGGTTATGTGATCATAAGTCTTCAAAAATAGAAAAAAAAGTTGAAATTTGTTACAAGGTGATTGAAATGAAAAAGAAAAAAAAAATCTTTAGTGCAGTCAACTCACTGTACGCCAACTGAGTTCAGTTTGTTCGAATTGATAAAATCCAATGTTATGATGACTGGAATTACTTCGATATGTTCGCAGAGAATTTGCTAAACTTTTATATCATCGGGGCACATTGGAAACGGATAGTTGACAACGAAGGGTTTTTGGTTATTTGTATGATGTTGACCGAGGATCAACTGAATTTCATCCGATAGAGGTAAATTTAATGTGGGTATCCTGCCATAAACATTACTAGATTTTTCTATGGTTTACTACATTTTGATCGAAATTTTCTGATCGCGCGATTTAAAAGAGAGTTCGGTTTTCGTCCTTTTTGAAAATGAAAATCTGGATCTCTAAGAATAGCTGTCCAATTTCCGAACCCATGGCGATCTAGTCCCATCTTTAAATATTTATCCTCTTCAGGAGTGAATAGTAGAATTTTCCTTCCTCTCAAAGAATCGGGCGTTTTTGAAGCATTCTGGCTTTTGAACTTAGTAGGCGTAATGAAAATATTGTCTTCTTCGGGGGTCGACCCATCGTTATTTTCTTGTTTTTCAGGCGAGGACGCGGATTTGTCTGAAAGTCTTGATCGGAGATCCATTTCTAACTCAGAGCCCTTCTCGCCATAAAGTGATTCCAAATATTCGTGCGCCTTGGTTGCCACCTCTCGGGATCGTTGCTTTTGATAATGCACTCTTGCCACAACAGAACTGTGCTTCTGATCCTCGGAGATTGTGCCCTGTGCCTTACTACTAAGTTTCTTGGAGCTAGCCGTCTCCACTATTTGTCGGTAACGAGTAGGGTGAACGTATTTTCCGATCGCGTCAAACACCAATTTGCTCATCAGCTCGCCAAGTTTGTTGTGTTAGCCGCCATTTCTTGTGACTAAGACGTAGTCACAAGTTGGTTTTAGGTTAGGCTGAATATGGTCGATGTAGCCATCGAACACCTGCATGCTTGTGTCGGTAAGGAAAAGAGAGTCGAAGCCATATTTTCCAGCGGTTTTAAACATTTTCTGATCGACAAATCCATCGTTGTTCTATGCTGAGCGCACTGTTTCAACAGTTAAATACTGGTAGGTCATTGGGCGTGAGCCTTTAACCTTGATAAACAGATATACCGCAAGGAATTTTGTTGCAAAGGACAACTCCAGTGGAGATACTGTACCCGGTTTATCCTTGCATGCTTTGAGAACGTTCTCGTATCGTGGCAAGTAGCGCTTAACAACCTCCAGAAGCTCTTCTAGTGTGGCCCAATGTCCCTTGGATTCTAAGGTGTCGATGTCGAGTTCATTTGTCCATTGTAATCGCATCATTTTTGAAACTGTTTTACGGACTTTTTTCAGATAGATTTCTGTAGACAACAAACCCCTCAACACAACCTCGGATGCCCCGTTTACTTTTCTGAAATCCATCAGTTCGACAATGGCGTCTAAATAACCAATCCGCCCCCCGTGCCCAAGTTTCCATTCGTCCTGCATTGTATCAACAAATTTGAAGAGTAGATTAGGTGAGCACAAACTAAAGTCAATTATGTCCAGAGAAAGTTCTTCTTCGTCCTCACAACAGAATTTTAGAAACTCAAGACATTTCCTAACGATTTGTTGCGCTTGTCGCTCACTCTTGCATCCTCCACCACTCCCTTTTAGCCAAGACAGAAGTTCTTGCACGATTACACTTGAGCGATCAAATGTAGGTACAGATCTTGCTGTGAGGGTAGGACTTGTGTCGTTTTCTTCCTTTTTGGGACTCGTTTCTTCTTGATTGGGGACGTGTCGGGGTTTTTCATCAAAATAAATAAACCAACCGTGTTTTCTCTTAACGTGTTTTCTGCAAACTCTTTGAGAAACAAATCCATCACTGTTACAATCTTCACTGGACAATGAAACAAACCATCTAAATCGTCTTCTTCCAAGTGAAGCCTCTTCGGTTTTGGAGATGCACTTGGAACTTTTGACCAATTTGTCTCTGTACTTCTTCGTTTGCTCATCTTGAATCTGGAAATAAACGTTTACTTACCCGCGACTTCGAATTTTAAGCATGTTTCCTGGCGGTTTGCGGACCAATCAGTCGGGGTTTTTGCGTTACCTGCCTCAACTTGCCTATTTTCGAATGCTTCTTTTTCTTCCCGGCATTGAAAACAAAAAAAAAGGAACAATAAATCTCGGACACCTTGCTAATTGTTCAGAATCAGGCAATAGACCATTTTACGGATACGGCGGCCATTTTGAAATCCATTGTTTCAAGTAGCTATTATGGGATTACAAGGGGGCAAATGCATACTAATTGCCCCCTTAGAATCCCATAATAGCTATTTGAAACAATGGATTTCAAAATGGCTGCCGTATCCGTAAAATGGTCTATGTATAATAATTCGCCGAGGCCTGCCTAAACACGCCAAGATAGCTAGTCATAAAGACCAGAGAGTATTTTTCAACAAAAACAGAAAAAAAGAAAACGTTTAAGAATCTTCATATAAAATCGGAACTTCTCGTGGCCTACAAGGGAACTGTGTTCCTAATTAACGTATAAAGGACCAGTATGATTCGGAACAATGGTGTTCCTTTGTAACACTATTGGGAACTGATAGCAGTTACATAGGAACAATCACAAAGCAGAACAGGCTTTATCGGAATAGCTGTTCTTTTTTGTCAAGGACAATATGCGACTTTATGTTAAATATTACGAGCAACGAGTTCTTCTTCGATTTAAGGGAATGATTAAAACAGGAACAACTGTTCTCTTTTGTTGTGAAAGAGAACAAAATGAAAAACGGACCGCACAAAAAAGGACCTATTGTTCCTTAGGAGACAAAAACGGAACATGGAGTTCCTTTTCAATAAACTAATAGGAACTTTGAGTTCCGAATTGCTACGACCAGGAACTCCGGTTCCCAATTAAGCAGATTTGGGTTCCTAAAAACAAATTTCAACGAGGCACAAAATTTCCTTTAAGTGCTCAGTTTACTTGTTCCCATGTTGATTACAGGAACAAACGCAAAAACGCGCGGAACACTTGTTTTCTTTTTTTAAAGTATCGTAATTCGGTTTGAAGACATTGAAATCATGCGAACAATAAGTTCATTTACATGCTAGCTTCAAGTCGCCCACGACAAGTTATCGGGGAAATATAAGTTATATCAGGCCAGATTTTGGGTGTCATTAATTTTGGGAAACGTATATCATTAGGACGACGATGATGATGATTTCGATGACGATGACGACGACGACGAACACGATGATAACGATGATGATGATGACGACGACGATGATAATGTTGATGACGAGGACTATGGCAATGACGATGATGAAAAGCTTTACTAATTGCATAGAAAACTTACAAACTCAACCCACATGGAAATCCAAGTTGGGAAGATAAGCCAGGGACACACTGGTGGGAGGATAGTTCTTTCATTACTCTCTTACTCAGAATTGTCGTTTTCCAAAATTACCGTAATTTAAGGCCTCAACAAGTCATTCGTTTCACTGCAATTCGCTTTTTTCCTGAAATCTTTTCATATAACAGCTTTGTTTAGATTAGGAAAAAATGGAAAATCCCAATTTGAGGAAGGAGATTACAATAGAAAGCACGATGGTTCAGTCTGCCATAAATGTGGAAGAGAATTTGGGAACAACGAGGTATTCTGCCGTGGATGTGGAACACTAAAGAGACGTGAGCCCATGCCAAGTCGCGCTTGATGGCCCCCGTGAGAAGTATGATCGACGTTGAAACTTCCTAGCCTTTCGAAGTGCGAATGCATCTGGGTCCAACGTTCGTAAAATTTGCATGACCATCTCTCTCGAGGAACAGTAACATTGCAGATTCTCAGCTCTTCTGGGACCAAGACTTAAGAAAAACGAAATACTTAGGAATTTTTTTCTTGCAGGTTGCTTTTGGAATGGATGTGGATGCGATAGCCGGAAAAGATACTAAGTTTACAGGGGCCGTTTCACTGAGTTTCGAAGGAGCAGATAAAGCAGCTTTCGATCTATTTCACAAGGTTAGATGACGTCACTGTGGCCATATATGGCGACCCTAAGGCCTGGTTCTCACAGGCGACGAATGCACAAGCTGAAGCAAAGCACGCAGACTCAGTGGAATCTTGATGATTGGCAAAAATTAAAGACACTAATTAACGACAGGTCAATTGCGTCTGCGCTAGTTGCTTGTGCTTATGTTTGCGTCGCTTGTGCGAACCAAATTTTAACAAAGGAACCGCGACCGTTTTGGTATCCGAACTAATAACATGGGTGACAAATTACTCCTTAACTTTGGCGCGAAATTGCAGCGTTAATTTATAATTTCAAATGTGAAAGTACAATGTTGCCATGGCAACTTTTTCCTACAGTGCCAAAATGGCGTCTTATGAACGTAATTTGTCATCCATTTAATAGCTGATCAAATGGTATACTCGTGAATTTAAGGAATAATTTCACTTGCGTTTTGTCCAACCTTTGTGTAATATTTTAGGATTCGAGCTCTGGTTCTATCCAAAAAAACGCTTTGCCTCAGTTGTGGGAAAAAAGGGGAAGTTATACTCAGTATACAAAATACACCGATCTCGAAAAAAGACTTGATCGACCAACCTATTGCTTTTAAGCTGCCAAAACTGAAGTCCAAGGCGCCGCACTCTTGTTGGTACCACTTCTTTGCTTAAGCTTCGTTTAGACATTGAAGCTATGGGTAAAAGCGAAAACTTCTTCCATGTTATGCGGAAAAACTTTGAAAGTGGTTTTTACGACATTGTGATATTGCTTTCCTCTCACTTTGAACTCTTAAAGGCGCCCGCAAACGACGAGGAAACAATGTTGCGGAAGCAAATGTTTCCCCGTTTGCGGCCTCAGGAAACATTCCCGGGAAGCAAAAATCTTCTGAACTTGTTCAGAAACATCACGAGATCCTCGAATCTTATGTGTGCGCATGACCCGAGGCTCTGGGAAACTCTATTTAGGAGAACATGCGCCGTAAGGTTCTTATAGCCAAACGTTTGCTCCTCGTGCTAACATGAATGCACCAATTAGAGACGCTTTTCATTGCTCTTCACGAAAACCAATGAGAAGACACTTTCTTTCAGGGTTCCCCAGAGCTCTGCTTCCACTCCGAGGAAGCATTTCGGGAAACAATGTTTTTTTCGTTTCCAGGCCGGCGCCTTTACACTGAGGTCTCAACAAGATGGCCACCCCGACTTTGTTGTGCTTTACTCAGAATAGTAGATGCTCGATGGATCCTTATTTTGCGATCTTTGATCAAACGTCTTTTAGAGCCGAAACAAAAGAAAATACTTGCTTGTTTTTAGAGAGGATTAGTTTGGGTTACCGACATTGCGACACCGGTGACTCAGTTTAGGGCTGTCCACAAGTTGCTCATAAATGTGTGAAAAGGTACTCCAATTTTCTCAAAAAGTTGCTCCAAAACTCCAAAAGTTGCTCAAAAGTTGCCTAAAAATCCAAAAGTTGCTTTTTTGTATTTTGGTGTAAGAGGCTAATTATTAACTAAAATGAAGATGTTCATGAAAAATTTCACTTTGCATAGATGCCAGATACATATTGCATATTGATTTCATTATAATTGTGTGTAAGTTTAAGTTTTACATTGCTATCTTCTATCAACCCACATCCCAAAATCTGATTCTCTTTATTGGCTTCCTTATATTACAATTATTACTAGATAAATAATCACATGATGGTATTCAAACAAAACAAACGTTGCTAATATGCTTATTTGATACATAAAGTATCTCTGACGTACATGACTCATTTGCTATATAAAAACATATTCTTGTCTTTGAACTCCTTAACTCTATCCCACGAGAACACATTTGGATCAACTGATCAACATTTTCCGCTGGATTAGTTTGCACCTTTCTTTGCCGGGAAATACCAAGTGATCTTTCGCAGTAAGAGTGGATTTAATAAAGGCTAATTCTTGTTTTTTTGTTTGTTTGTTTTTTGCAGTTTAGAGTAAGTCAGTACCCTTATCAAAGACGTGTGGCTTCGGCGATTCAGTTCTTGCGTGAAACTGGCAAAAAAGTGATTGATGTTCGAAAGAGCATTATAAGGAGAAAAGAGTACGTTCCTAATGATATACTGCAGCGGATTATTTACCAAGAAGGTTGGATTATCTTTTTCTATTGTTTTAACTTTTACTACCAAATTTAACTTATTTTAACTTCTCTTATGCCTTTGTTACGCGCGTAAGTTTGTTTTGATCCTATTGGTTTTAATTTAAGATTCATGGCGTGATACATTTTGACGCAAGATGAAAATAGAAAATTTTTGTTTTTGTGTTAAAGGTTGGTTTTGTGGACGGCTTTCATTTTGAAATCAATGTTTAGGAGTTCGGCTGAACATCTATGGTCTGAATAAGGTTCTCAATTTATTAAGATTTTCTTCTTACTTGTAGAAAGCTAAGTAAACTTCTGGCAGCCATTTTGACTCGATACGCATTGTTAAACGTCTTGGAGAGAAACTGTAGCAGCTAAAAATCCGGCTTTAATTAGCGCCAGAGTCTTAAAAGGTCACTAACTGGGTAAAATTCAAACAAACGAGCTATAAAGAAAATCGGAAGCTCCACGAAATCAGAACGTGTCAATTTTGTTGTTGTCCAATTTTTCGAATGCCGCCTTCTGTTTCGAGCCAGTGAAAACGGGGTCGAAAGCAGGATCATGAAAGCAAACCAGTTATGGCGCTGATGGTCAAAGTTTTTTGGTAATCTTTGGGTTTGAGCTTCGCACTTCTTCTTCACTTCTTGCACCTGCGTTCTTTCGTGTTATTCGGGATCAGCATTTTCTATGGACCGAACGGGCGGGCGGGGCAAAATGCATGACCCATTCTTGCTGTTTTTGTAGTTTGGTTGTTTCCCAAGGAAGGTTGATTGTTCAGCATTGCAGTTAGAGATACGAGCTAAGCAATCGATTGAAACAGTCACAGTGAAGCCGCTGGTCAAAGTGTGACAGTCGTAACCAGGTTCTCCATGGGTCATTTTAGCGCGAAGGGGTCTGGGTTCGTTTTGTTTTGAGAGTTAAGCGGGGGAGTTGAGTTCAGTTGGAACCTCTGTAATAAATGCCTTGAAAAATTCAGGGGGCTTCCACGGGAATCGAATTGATGACGTCTGCGGTGCCGGTGCAATGCCCCAACCGAGTGGCTTCATAGCTCAGAGGCAATTACTTAAATTGTCCAGCTAAGGATCACTTCCCTTAATTTCGGTTAAAACAGTCTCGAAACTTCCTTATTTTTTTAAAGAGAAGATACCTGGACTTGGGATTGAAGACATGCTAGATGACTTTGTTACCTTCTTCATTGCTGGTAAGGTGAAAGTATGATTTATAAGTCGTGTTTGTTGCCCCCGCATGGATTTCGCCCAGAAGGCGAAATCCCGAGGAGGCACTCTAGTAGCTCGCGCTTATGTTAATAGGTACTTACAGTTGTAATGTACAGTCAGTAGGGCAGGAAAAAATCTCGATTTCCTTGATCAGGGGTGGCATGGAATCGGTGGGTAATGATGACGTTTTCTATTGGTCGCGCCCGCAAGTAATGCCCCTTTCACACCAAACCTTAGCCATGTTTTAAAAGGTTTAGTTAAACACGGTTTCATAGTGTTTTCCTTTTGAATCATGTATACTGATTTTTGTCGACAACACATTCAGCACAGATCAAAGCATGTATTAAAATTCACCTGAATCTCATGTAAAAGCCAGTCCTACGTTTTTCTGTAAATTAATTCAATGTTGTTAAACCCGGATTAATTAAACATGTCTTGTTGGTGTGAATGGGGTGTAAGTTTGTGGATTGTGACATCACAATAAACAGGGGTAGCAAAAAATCAAAAATCCCTATTTGGAGGTGCAGAGTATTATGAAAAGAAGCGCGTGGTTTGGTATTTTGTGTCAGTCGCATCACGTCGTGTGTGTTTGCGGGTTTCATTCTGAGCAGCAGCTGATTTTGAGGTAATAAAGCCTGAACTTTTCATCGTGTTGTTTAGGTGTACGTTTTTGAGAAAGCACTATTATTTGACCACGAAGCATAAGGTTCGTGTTTACTATATATGCAAAACAAGAGTTCAAGAGTCTGAAAGCCCGAAACTGCCGTGCTACATATTAATTTAGCCGCGTACACACGCATTGCATTCTTAAACTATTGAGCCTTTGACGTCATTTTCTCCTCGATACAGCTCTCTCGACATTTAAAAATTAGTAATGGCGGACCATTAAACAGGAAAATTCAGTTAAAATAAACGGGCGTCTTTTTAAAATCCAGGCGTAAAACTTCGATCAGTTGCTGTTTATTTAACATAGTTAACATAGTAAAAAAAATTGTTTTTTGGTCATAGTAGCACTTAAACAGCGGGGGCAACTTTAGTGTCAACTATTACTAGTTTAGGAAGTAAGCAAGATGAAAGGGGAAGGAAAGTAGAGAAGGTAGGACAAAGAGGAACAAGTAAGGCGATAGACTAAGTATTTTAATAGTTCCAGTTCTGTGAAAACCCAACACATGTAAGTTATTTTCTGTTTCTTTTTTTAGTTTAAGCCGTTACGTTTTTCAACTGATTTTCATTTATTGCATTTAGGACACGAGACTACAGCCAGTTTGATGGCGTTTTCTGTTCTTGAGCTTGGGGATCACCCAGAGATCGAAGAAAGGTGAGACTCCACTTGGATTGTTACTTTAACCTTAGCTACTTTGCTGTTACGATGTACTTCGTGCGATTTCAGTTTGCCAGCTCGGATTCCATATAAACGCTTCTAGTGAGAGTTAAAAAGAGTGTATCCTATCTTTGTTGCAGCTTGGTGGATGAAGTGTTCGATGTCCTTGGCGAGAACCAAAACGTAGCTTTTGATGACTTGGGTAAAATGCACCAACTTGGATTGGTAAGCGATGAATTCACAATGAATACAGTTGTTCGTCCTTCACCTTTAGTAGCTTACGTAACTAGATTAAGGTTAGGGTTATAAGTTACACGAGAGTTTGCTTTTATCGAACGAGTTGATAAACTTAAATTCACTGCCGTATAAAACAAAACTTGAGCTGACGTTTCGAACAAAAGCCTTTCCTTAAGAGCTATTTGGGTTTTGAGCTACACTACTTACAATCAACTGAAAACTTGAGTTGGAAATTAAAGAAGGGGGCAGCCCTAACTCAGATAATTGGCCTCTGACTCATACGGATTATGGCGTAACCGTGACTGACTCTAGAAGACAAATTGGTGAAACAAACCGATTTCTTCAAGTATTTTACTACGGGTAATCCTACTTTCCTTTCTGTTGATATGTACTCGTTTCAATACGCCATAATTTCATGAAGAATATTATTGTTATTATTATTATTATTATTATTATTATTATACACCTTTCATTTAATATGTGTTGAAACATTCTCTCAAATTCGCTCACTTTGGTGGTTGGTTGGCCGCATCGTTCAATGATGCTATCAATGTGACTGCGCGATGCAGTTATGAGCTATGCTGTCAGACGATATTTGACTCTGTGGCTGGGTGATGCAGCTCGAGTCAAATACCCACATTTCACCCTTGCTCACCATAGTCTCCAGTAGGTCAGTGGTTAGAGCATCCATACTAGATGATGATGATGATGATGATTATTATTATTATTATTATTATTCCGTGTTGAAGTCAGGAACAAGGGTTTCATTAGATGGCGGTCACAAACGGTATACCGCCATCTATGTTGTTAGAAATTTGCCTCTCACCCCCGGCTAGTACTCTGTCTTGATTTTCACTCAAACCCTTGTAAAAGGCAAGAGTGACCGCCGCTTACATTGATTAGCCCATGCATCTACTTCAAAAGTTATTGAAACCCCTGCAAGAGATGTCATAAGTCGCTTTATTTGCCGGGCAAAACGTGCTCACCGCGAAAGCCAGGAATAGACTCGTACGGTTTTGATGACATAATCGATGAGTCACCCAACTACTTTAGCTTTGCAGTTATTTTAGGTGCTGAGATGACCAGTTGATTCTCACATTTCTTCTTAATCTCAAGTTATGTAACTTTCTTTTTTTTGCAAATTTACAGTACAAATAATTGTAGTCGTAGTAAGGTCATTCTAAGGCAGCCTAATATGGATGTTACATTTTAGGTGCTTAAAGAATCTTTGCGCCATCATCCACCGGCCACTAGCACATTACGAAAGGCTAAAAAGGGCATGGAAATTGGTGGATACAAGATCCCGGATAAAGTCCGTGTTTGGGTAGGGTATCGTTTTTATGCCTTTTAAATTAGTTGCCAAGATTTAATGACATGGTTCAGGTGGGTGTCTTGAAAACTAGGACCTTAAGACTCCGAAAACTCGCAAAAAGTAACCCAAAACCCTCAATTTAGCTAACCCTAGGCCTGAAGTTGGTTTTTTGGTCGTTCAAGTCCTTCGTTCGCTACAACTTGTTTCAAAGTGGAAGCTGGGTAATCCGCCATAATTAACTGAGTAACCACGCCCCACGTGTGGCCGGACATCTTCATTTCCCGTCGGATGTATACATTGGCTCTTTTGACGCTCAAGGCATAAAAACCAACTTTAGGCATGTGGTTAGCCAAATTGAGGGTTTTGGGTTACTTTTGTCGAGTTTTCGGGGTTCTTAGGGTCTTCGTTTTCGAGACACCCGACTGTGGTTGACAGGTTAGAAATTTGGTGATGACGTTTCTGGTAAAATATCACGAAAAGGCAATTTTGGCAAGACGTCTTCCTCAAAATTTGAGTGTCGCCTATTTCCAATAATTCTCTAATGTCTACTTACTTATATTAGTACTTACGTCTCATAGTTAATAGAGGGAAATGGTTATAGTGAAACCCGAAAAATTTCTTTGTTGTATGTTTCTGTTCTCTTTTTTGTCCTTGACCGTGGACGAAACACAATAGTTGTTTACTCCGCTCCGTACGGAGGAACGAACCAATAGAAACGTGTTGGTTACGTAATTCATGCATAGTGTATGAGCGCAAAACAAAAGATTGTGCATGGTCGTGGACTTTCCGACCTAAATCTTGGCATCTTTATTTGCTCCTTTGATGTTTGCCGAGCTTCAAAACCAGTCCCCTCTATTAACTATGTTACGTCTGTAACAACTATCTAAGGGCGCTTTATTTTTGTCAGAACTGGCCGGCCAGATCCATTTGTTGGCAAAGAAAACGCAACAATTTGAAGCTGTTGAAGAGTTAGTCCTTCCAAATGTCCGGTCTGGTCGGTCAGTCTGTCTGTCAAATAAAAAGCGTCCTATAAGATAGCTTGTCACAGTGAAATGCAGTAGAAAGTGCACCGTGTACTAGTAAGCCATAAATAAAGTTAGAACATATTTCCTACCATCCAGGTAGGCCTCCATTTTTCGTTCATCCATGCGACTGTCTCTATTTTCAGTGAACACGAACTTCCATGCACAACGCCTCCTTCTGTTCACTTGGCTCATTCTTTTCATTTTCTCTTCAGTTGAATACTTATGTCAGCAGTCACCTCCCCGACTACTGGGAGAAGCCAGACGAATTCAATCCTTACAGGTTTGATGACGAGGAACTTCTGAAGAGGTATAGTGAACTTAGACCTGTTCTTGCGGTTTTTGCTGAGCCACAGTGCAATGTGCGTTGTTGCTCTGAATCTGTTTAGAGAAAAGGCAGTTGCCACATTTTTTTCTTAACCGGCCAGCCTAACCAACCAACCAAGCAAACAAACACCACGATAGTTTAAGGTTGTTTAAGGTGTTGGTGATGTCATGTTTGCAGAAATGCACCCAATTTTGACATCCAACACAAAGTGCCTCTTTAAAGCGGTCTTCACACGGCAAACTTGAGTTTGGCAAACTCAAGTTGGTGTGTGTGAACGGCACAGAAACAGTCGACAAACACGTTGGCAATTTGTTGGCGACAACTGAAAAGAACTTGTCTCTATTCTCGTCAATAGTTTGCCAACATGTTTGACAACTGTTGTTGTGTCTTGAGTTTGCCAACACGTGTTTGCATACTTAAGTTTGCCGTGTGAAGGCCGCTTAAGTCCTGGCCTTTGCTATCTATTTCCAACAGGGAGCTTAAGGAGGCTTCCTACAATAAATTTAGCCTATACCATTAGACTTTAGACGGCCACAGTTCTTATATGCAAGCACCTACAGCTTTGAAACTTTAACCACGTACTAGAGGAAGTTTGAAGTTTGTAAAAATGTACTTGATATGGCGTTCTAGGTTACCATGGCAATGAAACAGTGACGTCATGGTTTTTGATTAGCAGCAATTTTACGCTTTATTCGATCTAAACTTTTGAAATGATACACAGGGTACTAATCCTGAGATGTTTGTCTAACGTTTGACGAAGTTTGAAGAAAATCGTAAACGCCGATTTTAAGCTATCCGAGAGAGAAGTTTTTACGCCTAAAATACTCAATTTGTCGTTACTCTTACAATAACTTTCAAAAGAAGCGCTTTTTTTAATATATAGAAGAATCGCTTGTCATGTAAGTCTTTTAGAGGTATCAAGCTAGCTTTCCGTGAAATTTCATGATATAAACTGCTTTTGATGTCCGTTGACAAAATTCAACGGAAAGCATTATATTTTTCGTCAAACTTCGTTCCCAGAACGTCTGGCGGTCTACATGAAAAACAGGTCGATGAATTTTTTTTAAAAATCCTCTATTCTGTAATTAAGCATATTTCCAAATAATGTGGTAACCTAGAACGCCATATCAAGTACATTTTTACAAACGTCAAAATTCCTCTAGTACGTGGTTAAAGTTTCAAAGCTGTAGGTGCTTGCATATAAGAACTGTGGCCGTCTAAAGTCTAATGGTATAGGCTAAATTTATTGTAGGAAGCCTCCTTAAGCAACGACAACGGCGACGGCAACGAAAACGTCACAAATTTGCATATTATTCGGAAAAACAATATCTTTGCACGCCCAACACGTGCGTTTTTCACTTTTGTCCATTTCTTTGCCCTCGTTTGCAAAGCAACAACGTGAAATAGCCAAATTTGAGGTCTTATGAAGAACGTCAGCACTTGAGGATAAATTTTCATTTTCTCCCCTAAATTTAGCGCCGTTCTGATCAGTGTCATTTATAGCATTTACCGTAAAACCCCGCGAATAAGGACTAAGACTTAAGAATCAGGCTAAGATTTTCCATTTGGACCCACTTTATCAGAAAATCTGTTTAGATGCCACAATTTCAAAGCAGGTTATTATTTTATCGTGGAGTCACGGTAGTGTACTGGTCCGTGCCCGGGATTCCCGACCCGAGGGTTGCGGGTTCGAGGCTTGTCTTTGTCATCGTAGACAAGAACATCTATGTAAATCTGACATAACAGATAGTAGTAGCAGTAGCAGTAGCAGGGGCAGGAGCAGCAGTAGTAGAAGAGACTCTCTCTTAAATGAGAATGATTGACGCTAACATAGTACCATATCAAACACCGATTATTTTCTAAACAAAAGCACAGATTTAAGGTGACTCTGAATCCACTGCACAGACGTTTTTAAACATCGCGCGGAATTCTGCTACACATGCGGGGCTTACTTGCACATTCAGCGCGAAAACTTGAGTTCGATCTAGTTTCCCGATGGCTAAACAAGAAAGAAAATGACCAGAAAAAGGCCGACGACGCATGCTTTTTTAGGGATTGGTTGCTTTGTACTTGCATTTTGTTAGTGGTAGATGAGACATGATGAAATAAATGAGACATTCTTTAAGATCTCACGAATCGTGGATTTAGTCGTTTTTCTCCTCTGAATTTGGTCTATTTTAGGGAAAATATTGTATGAGAAGAAATTTGGAGGTAGACTTTTCTTCCTTTTAACTGCCCCTTTATACTGAACGGTTATCGTATGGCTTTGATTGTTTGATGTTTAAGGAAGCTTTATGCGGCCATCTTCTATTGGCAAGTTAGCTTTGCTAACCTAAATTTGAATTTTCTTTTTCTGACTCCAGATCTCATTACACTTATTTCCCGTTTTCACTTGGGCCTCGCAACTGCATTGGACAAAACTTCGCACTGGTAAGAAGTGAATTGGACATAAACTAGATTCTGTTTTCAAGATTGTTTTTGTTCTGTGAAAGGAAAACAAGACAACAGTTCACAAAAACTTTACAAATGCAGGTATATTGGAAAATTATAATAAACAAAAAAAATAAGTTCTTTCGTTTCTGGCTAATCACAACCTTCGTATTTTTTCGGGTATATTTATTATTCCATTACTTACTGATGAACTTTGCTTTCCTTTCATCAGATTGAGGCCAAGGTTATCTTGTCACGCTTTCTTCAGACGTTTAAGTTTTCTCTTGTGCCTGGTCAGTCACGCAAGGTCCGTAGAAGTGTCACTGTTAGACCCGAGGATGGAGTAATGTGCACCTTAACGAAACGATGAGAAACGAACGAAGCTATGCTGTTCAGGTTTCCCTAACAGTTAAATCTCTCATTTTTTTAAAAGGGAGCTCAAGGGCAAAGCCTGTTTATGAAAACGAATTTTTCAGATACATCCTTGGTTTTCACATTTCCTAAACAAGTTGGTGTCACAAGCCATCCCTTTGGGAATTGAATTCTACTTTTATGCGAACGAATTCTTTTGCTTCAATTAAACAACACGGCTGCTTTTCCTGCGTGTGAAAATTAATAATTCGAAGTAACTAATAGGCCTTATTGACGATAGCGGCCATGTTGGTTTTCAAATTGTCATGCATTAAAAGTGAAAAGTGAAACAGATAATTTGTGTGGCTAAGATGTTCGTTATAACCTCTCGAACTCGAGTTGTTTGCCCCCTCAGAAGTGAGAAGCTAATTTGCATGATAATAGCAAATCCAACATGGCGTCCATTGTGAATAAGGTCTATTCAGGCTAATTCCCTTGGGGCCAGTCATTAAGTGCTTATTCATCATCATCATCATCTTGTCCTTTTCCCTCTGAGGAAAATGGGGTCTAAGGCTCGTTTTAAACGTCGCATTTTACATGTGCCGAATCTAATGCAAATGAGAAAATGATTCGGTACTTGTAAAATGCGACGTTTAAAACGGGCCTAAGTGCTTATTAGCCAAGCCTAAGAACGGAGCTCCACTGTTATTTATTTACTATTTATAAACTAATGTCAATGCCAAGACTCGTGGCAGGACTCTAATAAGGTCTTCTTTATTGTGATTATACTTTTCACTCTTTTGCTGCACTACCATAGGCAACATTCAATCAAGTGCAAACATGCAGTTTAGAAATATCTTTTGGACTACATGATTATGAGATAAACTAAGAATAAAGCCAGGATCCGAGCCAGGATTCGAGCCAGGATCCGAGCTACGATCCGATCCAGGATCCGAGCTAGGATCCGAGCCAGGATTCGAGCCAGGATCCGAGCTGGGATCCGAGCTAGGATTCGAGACCTAACCTAACCCTAACTAGACCTACCTAGACTAGAACCAACCTAAATAGACCTAACCTAACCGATTCGAGACCTAACCTAACCGAGACATTCGAGAATAAATAGCGGAGAAAGCTCATCTTAGCTCGAATCCAGGCTGGAATCCTGGCTCGGATCCTAGCTCGAATCCTGGCCCGGATCCTAGTTCGAATCTTGGCTCGAAGTTTAGGTATCCTTCATGATTATGAGCATAAATGATTAACAAACTTTTGCCTCATCTCAGTTTTATTTCAATTAAAAGCAAATGGTATAAATCATGCAGTAGATGTCTTACATTTAAATCTCAACAGCAGAACCGGTTATGTGCTTTGGTTGAGTCACAAATTCAGTTTTCTTTTATGTATCGGTGACATTTTAAGCTATCAAAAGAAACTAAGCCAGAACAAAAAAATAAAAGGTAAAACTACGAAGGCATGCGTACTGTTCACTGAACACTGCCCATAAAAGGAGAAACGTACTCTATTCACCAAATTTTGAACATTTTATGGTTTCATTTTTGTGATCTATAAAAATAAAGACCAATGAAGACGACAGAAACTAACGTCGATTTCCATTTTTTGAATAATATCGAAACTCCGCAAAATCTACTTTATTTTTCATTGAAAAGAGTGATCTTGACAGAGCGAAAGCATAAGACATGAGTCAACTGCAAATCTCGTAAAGTTGAGAATGGTTTCAGTCGTTTTATTCTTGACTTCGATCAGTTATAATTATTGTAAACTACAAACCTGGACTACAAGTTGTCAATGTATTACTTTCGAGATCGCTGATAATGGTAGCATCTCATTGGCAATATAAACTACATACAAAACTGGTCAGCCGTAAACATTGAACAAAAGATGAACAGTTTTTACTCTTACTACCTTAAAAGTTTGGGGTAAATTGATGTGACGGAAAGTATTAATAAGGCTCATCTGTTGAAATCGTTTTTAGTTTGGCAAGGAGTTGTTGCTCTTCGGGACACTTTTCGAAGTGTCAATCTCTTGTATTTAATTTAGTAAACTTCCACGAAAACTTATAAAAGCGGAGCCGGTCAGGACCTAACCCGTCCGGACTTCGCTTACCGTTTCTTCAATAAGTTCTTAAAAATAAGCGACGGCAGGAAAAACGAAGAGTGTCAGCATCCAACTTAACTATTGGATAGCAAACACTTGGATAAAATATATAAGAATTTTTGAGCCCAAACCAATTTCCGGTGCAAAGCGAATTCATGGCGTGTCGAAATAGACTGCGAGCAGCCCCTTCATAAATCAGTCGAGAGGCCCGCTTTGCTGAGGCAGTCGTGTTTGTCACGCAAACAAATAAAATGACCGAGGGAGGCTTGGGAAGAGAAGTGCCCCAAGCCTCCCTCGGTCATTTTATTTGTTTGCGTGACAAAACACGACTGTCTCAGAAAAGCGGGCCGCTCGACTGATTTATGAAGGGACTGCTCGCAGTCTGGAGTACTCGCGGCTCACAAACATCATCACAAATCGCTACTCTCTTGCCAGCATAAAGCGATGACGTAATTTACTCTCCTAGACGAGGTTATTTATCACCGGGTAATCCCATCATTTTGAAAATAGAAGCTGCTTTATTAGTCATCAGCGTAACAAATTTTTGCCGATTTCGGGGCTCATTTGTTGAAACTCAACCACGCTTCCAACAGACCTGTTTATTCTTGTGATTTATGCACGTGCTGCGGGCCTTTTGTTACCACGGGCTTACACTGTTTGCAACCCAGTGACATAGTGTGTAGTGCACTACCATAAAGATTACTCCATTCTTCTCCGAACACAGGATCATAAATATCCACGTGAACGATGTCTGTCTAATGACATCACACATAAAAATACGCGCTTTCATTTCTTGAAGTCACACGATAAGCGGCCTTTGTTGCCTTACCTTACATTACATTTTCTATGGAGCGCTCGAAATTTTTTCTGCATAAACAACACTCTCGCGCTTTGGCGCTATCAAGGCTGCCGGCTCGTCAGCCTCGCGTCTTCGCTCGGCTGACTCGTTGTCAATTATTTTGGCAAAATATAAAATGAGCGAATGTGAGAGAATGATTAACACATACTAAATGAAAGGTATCACAATTGAACTCAATGGGAAATCAATTGTGATACCTTTCATTTAATATGTGCTAATCACTCTCTCATATTCGCTCACTATGGTTATAGAGCGTTTTCACTCACGTGACCGGTAGCCATATTGGATTACTGAAACAAAAGAAATATTTACATAAAAATAGCGATCAATTCCATTGGGATTAGTTTGGCACACCAACATGGCATCCGGGACGTCATGTGAAAACGCTCTATTGGTTGGCTGCATCAAACAAACTATGCATTTTTTCAACTGGCCCATTTTTAGAGCTGGGTAAGAGGGAGTCTCCGAACGGGACTAGGAAATGTATTATATGCAGAAATTGAAAAGCTATTTTTTCTTCGACAATATCACATAAAATATTTGTCAAATCAGTGATGAGCAGCGGAAGATATTGACGTTGATATTTATATCAATGATGAATAAGGTTGATGAATAAACAAACTGATAAAACAAAACTGTGCCATTATGAAGTTGTTTTGTTCACCTTGAAAGTTACTATTTTGGGAGGAAAGGTCAAGAAGTATTGCTCCAAAAAATTGCAACAGAGCGATAAGAAAGCATTCGTGTAGCGTGTTATTGATGAATACATAAAATAGATATTCTTTATTCGATGAACAATATGAACTCAACTTTTTTGTGGAAGGGGAGGGTGGATGGTAAAAAAATACCGAAAGCAATGCCAAAAACCACTTTAACCAATGACAAAAGACGCAGTAAATCAAAAGAGCCAATAAGAACGGCTCGTGCGTGCAACTGGCGGCAAAATGTAATTCAGTGTTTTTGCTCAGTTCATTTTGCCGCCATGCTTTTTTCAGTCAAGTAGTAAACCCATCCCTTCTTTTACTACCAACATGAACATTTCAATTCTGGGCATAAAAACTTGATTTCGATTTATCTTTTTGTCTGAATTGCGACTGCCTTGTTGAGCAAAAATTTGTAACCGCTCGTACTCCAAACTTTTTAAAGTGGCTATCGTCTCACCTCTGTGTTCGCTTCTGATTCCTCCAAGTCTGACCTTGAGCTAGTAGGGGGAGTTCCTCTGTTCGGTTTGCCTTAAAGGCGGGTTATGGGTTCAGACAAACTGTCCGAACCAAAGCATATAGATTCGCCCTGAAACGTGTAGAGTAAGACAAACTAGACGGACGCCTACTTTCGGAGAAAGAGGTTTCCAGCTCGATCCTTGATGACTTCAACCTCTGTTTCGACTTTTCTCTGATTCGTGTAGCTATAGACTAATCTCGTACCCAGATCTCACTCTGTCACTGTATGACCGTGGGAGATCTGGGTACGAGATTAGCTATAGGCCATTTCGGAATTGCGCAGGGAACTGGGGCGAGTTTCAAATTTAAACCAATCGATAAATTGACACCATCACTTGAACGATAACGTTGATATTGGCCATCTGTTCAAGTTTGATGATTTTTGGTCAGACGGAGACCATGTTAAGGGCTTAAAATCATACTTAAAAATCCATATACAAACGTCTCTAATTTTGAGGCTGCGTTCCCCAAAACCATTTGAACTCTGCAAAAATTATCAGATTTGGGACTACTGGAAAATCCTCTCATGGACCTACTATTTGGAAATAGGTGAGGTGTTAATCATTTTGTTTGCCTATTTTCATGATTATTACAGAAATCGTAAAAAAAAATTAAGAGTTTATGTGGTTTGGGGGGACGCAGCCTCAACTTTAGAGACGCTTGTATGGATTTTTGACTATGTTTTTAGGTCCGTAACTTCGTCTCTATTCAACCTAAAAGCATCAAACTTGGACAGATGGCCAATCTCAGCGTTATTTTTCATGTGATGGTGTCAATTTATCGATTGGTTCAAATTTGAAACTCGCCTCAGAGCACTGACAGAGTGAAAGGGAGTAACCGTCGGCCTCCCTTGATACCAGCCTCGTAGCTGAACGAACTACCGACGTTAAATTAGTGACTTTACCTTTTATTTATTGTCCCATTTCAAACCGATCAAAAACGGTCAGTTCCTTGAAAATGTTTCATGTTCTTTAGAAGTCAGTCTGTCTTGGATCATGTCTTGCTAAAAAAAAATGTAAATTTAATCTCGTTTCAGAGCAATTTCCTATTGTCTACGTTTGATGCCAAGATTCAACAGTTTCCGTAAAAGCTGTTTTCAAAGCGGCCTACATCAAATGTCCTTGTTTCCTGAAAGCAATATAGGAAACTGGAAACCGATTATTTGGCCCACGAACAGACGAGAATGGATACCTTTAAAATTAAAAATAATCGAGTGTCAAAGGAAATTTTTTTCCGTCCTTGTTTAATCTACCAAAATTCCGGAACTTGCGTTTTTTTGGGTCACATACAACGGACCGAGCGATAAAGGGCATACTTGTAGCTAAATTACAACTACGTGAGAGAAAAAATCAACAGATTTATGCCAGTCACGTCCACATATATATCTTTAACTAGTAGTAATCAAGGATTAGTGAGGTGCGTTCCATTCCTGTTTTGTCATTGACGAGGCATTTGAAAGTAGTTCCGGGGGGGGGGGGGGGAACTAGTAGTTCCTGACCCTGTTTAAGACAAACATCGCTGATTTTCCTACCCTGTTTAAGACAGAATTCCGATTTTTGATACCCTGTTTAAGACATTTAACCCAGTTTAAGACAAAAATTGATAAATCGATACCCTGATTAAGACAAAAAATGATAAATTCGATACCCTGTTTAAGACAAAAATCCCGGAAAACATACCCTGGCTGGCCACACGTCCCCATTAAGCCCTTATAAGGGAGTACCCCCCCCTCCCCCTCCCGGGAAGTAGTTGTATACAGTCAACTCCGGACACCATCGGGACCGGCCTCAGCTGTCCGTCTTAGAGAGGTGTCCGGATAGAGAATCGACGTAACATGACTCTAGGAATTTTGAGATAATAATGCTGAACCTGTGCACAGTGAATACCCGTGTGTTTAAAGTTTGTTTTAAGTTATTTACTTGAACGAAACCTACCTGTTTTAGATTACAATACAATTCGGTTGTCACCTCCAAGTTATTTTTTTGAATGGGACAATGACTGATTTAATTTTAACTTGTACTGTATGTATTCCGGCGACAAGATAAGAGCTGTCAATTCAACGTCTGGTGTTAAAGAGAGCACGTACAAGAATTTTTATTCCCTAAATCGTAATTTGCGGTGACATTCAGCACCTCACAAGTGTCCGTTGATGATTTCAAAGTGTCCGTTGTCCGTCCTATGGAGGTGTCCGTCTTATAGAGAGTTTGGTTATAGTGAAATGACTAAGAAACGGCCAGGACCAGCACGAGGTGTCCGTCTTATAGAGGTGTCCGTCTTACAGAGGTGTGCGTTAAGAGAGAGTTGACTGTATTTTGATAATCGTTTTGTACCCTTTCTAGTGTAACAAGACGCCTACGACGGCGTATCCGTGGGATGCACAAACGGTTAACACAAATTGTCCAGTTACAGTGAACTACAACTACAGAAAAACTTTGGAAAATGGCTAGAGACTACCAGAAAAATAAATCTGCAATTTGACTAGAAGTTGTTTATTGTAAAAACAGTTCTTAACCCTTTAAGACCCGAGAGGGCTAACAGACGATTTGACTTCTAAGACAGCAAGAGTTAAACAAACCCTTTAGAATGAGCATACTTATCATGAGCGAGTTTGTGCATTTTACTATCTTGCTGCCACAATACTTATTATTGTAATCGCCCGCTCAAAACGTTTGCTTGTCATCAGTTGCTTGTGCTATGAGACCTACAATATCAAGCCCCTGATATTAGATCGTCAATATAAAGCCGTGACCCACCATATAAGGCCCCGATCTACGAAAACAAACTGGTGTTATATCGTCTGTATGAAGTCATGAGACATCATATCATGCCCCGAGCTACGATACCAAGCCTCTGATATTAGATCGTCTATCTGAAGTCATGACACACAATATCATGCCCCTACCTACGATATCAAACCCCTGGTATGAGATCGTCATTTATAAAGCCGTGGCTTGTCATATCAGGCCCCGACCTTGTTAATTTAAAACAAAATTATTTGATGGTTAGATCTCGCAAGATCCAGCGCTTCCACTTTGTTTAGCTGTTGCATAAAAAATTGTCTTGTTAATTTAAGCATTTTTTTAGCTGGTAGTAGTTTGTTAGAATATCTAAAGGAAGGTTCACTAGCCCTTTAGTTGAATTCCCGTTGCGCAATATTCTGTTAACCAATAGTAAATCAAAATGTCTCAAATTTTAACCGTCTCTTAACAGGGTTGATAAGTCCTCCAGCGAAAGTTTATTTATTTCTTTTCTTCGTCTCCTGTCCATTGTTATTGGCGGGAAATAGCGACAAATTCAGTTCGTTGCTTAAAGTCCGCGGCGTCATGGAGCAGTTGACAGAGGTACAAATAGTTAAAACAAAACCGGCTGCAGAAACAATCGAATAGCAAGTTTTTCTGCGCAACAAATTGCGGTAACAACTGAACAACAAGCGTGACTTAATGGCAGCCTCAGAGAGTCCATCTTGCAAACTTAAATTTCGTTTACAAATTCTTTTGTGCCTCGGTTGCACACCACCGACAAAACAACTCGACCGCCACGTTGTTTGTCTGATTTTGGAACACGTCATTCAAAGCAGTGGTTAGCAAGTTAACTAGCTAGAATGTACCACCATTGTTAAAACTATCCGGCGTTTGAGCAACCCTTGGGTAGTTTAGAACTATTGATGGAGGATTTAACCAATGACATTGTAAAGGGATAAGGGGTGAATTTCATCAGTAATGGTTGTTAAACGACTCAAGTTATCTGAAAGGCATTTGTGTCGTTCGCTGTAATGAAGAATATGTAAAAGCTGCAAGCATTATGGAGAACGTGCGATTGGTGTCCGAGATAGCACTTCCGCGATTGATGTCTTCTTTACAAAACTCAACGTCACAAGATCTAAAAGATTTTAATTAACTTTAAATCTTTGATCCAAATAAAGCATGACTGTCCGTCTCCTTGCATCGCATCCTTCAGATAATGCGAGCGACCTTTCTTTTCATGTGGCCTAGTGGATGCCGGTGACTGATTCACGGAGCCAAACGCCAGTTATACGCGGAGGATTTTGGATCGCTATGCATGGGTCACAAGCAGAAACATGCGACAAGAAGTTGTACCGTTGGACAAAGGATAACGCATATTTGTCGTAATTTTCTGAGACACGGAGGTGGCAAATTTTGTGCCGGTCAAAAATTGAAAGTTTTAATGTGATTAATTAATATCATGAAAATTGATTGTGAAATTCAGCAGTACCTTTTTGTATTACAGCTAGGTTTCACAAATCAAATCTTACGCAAGAAAGTGTAATCGATAGATTTCATCACATCAATCACATAAAACTGAAACTTGTAATTTCCACGTACAAAAATCAATCACCTTCATGTCTTACAGAATCACGGCGTTAGTATGCGTTAGTATACTGTTAGTATATTGTTATTAATGCGTTAGTAATCGTCCTAGTAAAGTAATGAGTTCCTAGAAGGCTGTACTTGTAAAAAAAACGTGTTTTTAAGGTACCATTTTTTTACGCCACATGTGTAAAAAAACACTGCTTTATTACATTACAAAAGCAGCTTCTTTACAATTATTTTTTTAAATAATACCAGTGAGCAGCACACAACAACAGATCTTGTCAACTTGCTTTTATTTCTCCGGCCGGTTTCGTCCGATTACGCAGACTTCATCAACTAGCTCGAGTTTGAAGAAGATGGCTAAAAGGAACTTATTTTATACCTTATTTACAAAGTACAAAGTACAAATCACGTTCAGCAAGGGTGTTAACAGCGAAAAACCCTAATGACAACAGAACGTACAGGGTTTGACTAAAATCCACAAAAATGTATTTGTATTTTTGGGGCTCACGGATTTAAAATTGTAAATAAGGTAAAAGATAATTAATTTCCTTTTAACCATCTTGTTCAAATTCCCTGATTAAGTTTGCGTAATCAGACGAAACCGGTCGGAGAAATCAAAGCAAATTGACAAGATCTACAGTAGGTCTGTTGCTGTGAGCTGCTCACCAGCATTTATTTGAAAAAATAAAATGTAAAATCTATATCCTTTTTTAAAAGACTTTCCTCTCATCCCGCGTTCTAGAATATTCTGCTTCTTGCAGATAATAGTAAAGGCATTAATTACACTTCTTGCTAATGTTACAAGGTTTGCTTTTCTTGAGTACCTTCCACTTCTTGTCGAAGGGTTTGCCGGCAGTTTCGTTTCCGCTTGTTGGCGTGACGGAATTAAAGAGTATATAAATAATACATTTCTTTGCCCGTGAGTAGTCTGGGTAGGATAAAACTGATAATTTTACGTTTCCTCGCGACAATACACGTTGATTTTAAGGCTCAAAGAAATGCCTAATATCGTTGTCATGGTAATGTTATTCTGGAGGAAAATCTATGTGAGAAATCTACGATGGGTACTTAATACCCTGGCCAAATTTCGTCTTGATATGATTACCCGAACTGTATCTAAGGACAGAATATGTTTATTTGTTTGAAAAAAAGAACTTTCCTCTCATCCCGCGTTTTAGAATATTCCGTTTATTCCGTGTTTCAAAATATTCCGTATTATCCGTGTCTTAGAATATTCCGTGCAGTTCCGCTGTTCCGTTCCATCATTCCACCATTCCAGCGCGTACGGTCACCAGTAAATTATGCAAATAAGGCGCTCATGTGGAACAATATATGCACGGGAATTTCCAACTTGAATCTCTAGGAAGTAAGGGGCGTTTGCACATGATGACCCCAGTGAGGTTTAAGATTGATCTACGACGCGACGTATTTTTCATTTTTGGACATTTCTTTCACGTTTTCGGCAAATCTGCGACGTGAAATGACCACTAATTTTCTTAGCATTTTAAACATTCTTTCCACTACATGCTTTTACCCTTTAATTTATGCGAATTTTTCGTTATATTTAAATTTCTTTCGCTTTTAGGCTTCACACATTTTTATCCGTTGAAGGCAGCAGTTCAGTCTGTCGAAAGCTCATAGTTTTTTCAAAACTTTTTACCAGAGAACGATTTTACTTTTTTCTTGAAATGACCAATTGTCAAGTTTTGCGGAGAAAGTGAACAAAAGGCAGCGAATTTGAATTTCTTGTCGTATATCAGGGGCTCCTGCGCATATTCAATACCGCACCTCCTAATTCAGTTGCTGGAAAGTTCCACTAGTTTTTACAAGTTAGACAAACCGACATAATGACGAAAAAGATTAATGAACCTGAACTTGCAATTTTAAATGACGTTTTCGTTACCGTCGCGTCGCAGATCTCAAACTCCTAACCCTATTAAATACCAGACGCAGAATGAAGGTTTGGCCAAGTCCGTTCGAGAAGAATTTTTACGCGTCTCTAGTATACAAAATGGCCATGCCGTTTCTGTGATTGGCAAGAGAAACCACTGTCATCATTGTCTCAACCATATTAATTTTAAAACATTAAAAAAACATTTTTTTTGTGTCACTGTTGTATGAGTGCTTTAGTGGGTGAAATCGTTTGTTGCGAGAATTTCTCCTACGATGACTTCCCTTCTGAAGTGCTCCTGCGGTAAGGTGTTGAAATGTCTTAAATTCGTTTAATCTCGACTGGTTCAGTTTTGCAATCTTTATCGCAATTTGTAATTGCACAAATAACACATAGATCAGGTGGCAAAAAGCTGTAAACGCCAATTTATTTGTGGACCACCCTCAACGAAGATTCAGTGACAGTATGATATTGTTGACAAACTGCCAGACGACTCTTCGACTGATGAAATTTCTTTGGTAGATAGCTATGAAACAACGCTCTCGAAATTTCCTAGGGTGCATGCCAGATATGGGCTTGGTTTCGCTAAAATGCCAAGCGTTTTAGTTTAATCACTATTTGCTTTGATTGGCAGCAATCCTTCTTTCGGATTGCCGACAATCCAAATATAAACGTTTTCACGCAAAGAAATCGCTAATATCATTTACACAAGATACTTATCTTCCTTCCTTGGAGCGTTTCAACACATTTAAAGGGATTTCCATTGACGTGACAAGGTCAAATTTTCGTCACCCTCATTGGCTGTAAGTACCCTTGTGTTTATTGTTTCGGCGGCGATGTTCCAGACATAACTCGAGAGAGTTTAGTTTGGTCTGTACTTGAAGCGCAGGTTGTATCATCACCGAGAGTTCTTGCACAACGTTGCGATGAAGCAGTTTAAGGTTGACTTCAAGGTCCGCAGAAATAGGCTTCTGTTATGGCTGATGGTTTTGTTGACAATCCTCTTACTTGCTTCTATCGGAACGTTTGTTTTCCTTGCACTCAACGCGAGATATCATTTTGCGTGCTTGTTTGAATGCAAACAGCGAGGAAATCCTGTGCCTAGAAAGCAAGGACCGTCGCCCGTCGAGGATGCTGTAACTTTAGATGACAATAATCTTAAGGCAACAACAGCTTCATGGATTCAGAAGGAAGAAGAATCAACTAAAATTGTCGAACTGCGCCTGACGTCGACTCTGGAAACGAAGGTTGCGATTAAAAATCACACTTACGCAATCACCAGCGCCACAGCGCCACCGACAACAGAAACGGGTCTAACAGACGGAAACAACACGAGCGCGGAAGCTAAAACGTCTTTTAACTTCGGAAAGTCTTCGACATCACTCAGTCCAACTTCTGTGGCTGACCGCACCACAAGAAAACCTGCTGTTAATCGCAAAGAGTACGTCAGTGTTCAAGGAAAAATTTTCCTCAAAGGCAAGATTCCCAAAAAATTTCCCCCAAATTCATGGCTGATAGTGAAGTTTAAGGAAGATCGCTACATGGATGCACCCTCGATCCTTCTCGGAAAAACAGTGCTGGAATTATCGAATCATCCCCGAAGCAAAGTCATCTCTTATACGGTCACTTCTAAGAGATATGAAATGGCACGGAGTAGGTACAGTGTATCGGCTGTATTGAATATGGGATGGAGAAGTAAGGAGAATTGGATAAGAAAAGGGGATTTCTTCAACGACAGATATTTTAACGTAAACGTTAATAAGTTGAAAAAGATTTACATCAGGAACATGTTCCTTGTCAA
>NC_090888.1:25862738-25870238 GCF_036669925.1 Montipora capricornis | reverse complement strand
GAAAAGGCATTATGGTAAACTGTCAGTTTGAGTCAACGAAAACATGACGGCAATAGACAATTTTACGGATACGGCGGCCATTTTGAAATCCAGTGTTTCAAATAGCTATTATGGGATTCCAAGGAGGCAACGTTAACTGCATACTAATTTGCCCTCTTAGAAACCAATAATAGCAATTTGAAACAATGGATTTCAAAATGGCCGCCGTGTCGGTAAAATGGTCTATGCTGTCGAAAACGTCTCCTAGAAATGCATGCTCATGCTGTGTTACTGACATTGAGATACGAGTGAGTTTCAAAATTCAGTCAAATGATCCAGGCCATGAATTAGTAATAAAGGGTTAGGATTCACAGAGAAAGTAAAATTCTGACGATTTTAACCTTACTTATTTTATGTAATGTTTTGCAGAGAAAGTTTGAGAAATGTATACATAAAATCGTGGCGCACGTGCAGAGCCATCGTTTTGCTAATGAACTCTTTTGTTTTTGGAAGTGTTTTCATAACGTGATGGCCGGAGAGAGCTTCAATATAAGTCTGTGCGTACTGCCACTTCATCAACGCTATGTCCTAAGAACTCTTTCATCCGAATAGCTCGCCATCGTAGGTCTTCGCTGTACGGTCGTGGCATCCTTCACTTCATGTTGAATATTGTCCCATACTACCTTTCGGCATTGTCTCGAACGCTCTTAGGCTTCTTTTGGACAACCTTTCTCGAATCAGCTGTATAATAAGCTAGTGAGTAAATAACATCACTTTTCCCTAGATCCAACCCTCTGAGGTCCAATAGGTCAGTTTTGAACGTGATGCCCATGGATTACTGGTGATCTACTTTCAGTAAAACCAGATGAAGACATTTCCTTAAAAAGAAGGCAATCTCTTCCAATGATTCAGCTGCATGGGATCAATATAAGCGTGCTAGAAACCAGACCGAAATAACGCAATTAAGCTCGCAAAGAAATTCTATGTTTCTGACAACCTGGAGATAAAGGTAATTTCCGCAAAACATGGAACCTCATTAACGAGCTTATCTCCCGTCACAGCGGTAAGACGTCCAATACCTTGTAGATCAAAGCTGACAATAAAATTGTTAGTAATCCGGTTGATATAGCAAAAACTATTAACGAACACTTTACAAATATTGCGCAAGTATTAGAAGAGGACATTCCTGCTGTAGATGTAAATCCTGAATTTTATCTGGAAACCACTGATAAATCGTTCTCTCTGCAAACTCCGAGTATCGATATTGTATTAAACCTTTCAAAGAAAATTGATGATAATAAAGCCACTGGTCTTGAAAAGATTCCGAGTATAAACTGTTAAAGACGGCTGCCGGTATTATCGCACCTTCGCTTACCGCCATATTCTCCAAGTCCATCCTCACTGGGATATACCCAAGCGAATGGAAAACGGCCAAAGTAAATGTGTTTATGTTCGGAATTTGCATTTATGGCCGCAGTTTAATCCTCTAGGGATTTTACGCCACATCTCGGTATTTAAGCCTTGTCGCCTCTCGCGTTAGTCACTTGACACAGCCAGTTTTACCGCTCGCACCTTGCCGAGCTTAATTTTTTTCTAGTATGCTGTTTACGTTTAGTCTCGTAGTTTACAGTGAAGTAACTCGTTTTTTCTCCGCCAGTACTTTATTTCTTGTATGTTAGTTTTTTTTTTCTCGTCCCCAATAAACACAACTGGTCGTGTCCTTCCTATTTCAACGTGTTGTTGCCTTTCTGCTGATTAGAACTTAAACGTTTTCTCTGCGGCGGAACGCAGTGACATAGCAGAGAACTCCAGTTTTTAAAAAGGGTATTAAATCGGATCCTAACAATTATAGGCCAATTTCTATAATTCTGATAGTTTTTAAAGTTTTAAAAAAAATTGTTTACAACCAACTCTACTATTATCTAAATGAGAACAAAACACTACTAAGTTGCCAATCAGGGTTCCGCCACTTACACACTACTCTTACTGCTTTGCTTGATGCAACAAATGACTGGTCAGTTAACATCGACAATGGGTTATTAAATGGCGTCCTTTTCGTTGACCTTACTAAGGCATTCGACACCATTGATCACAAAATCATCTTGCGTAAAATGTCCTTCTTGGGTTTTGACCAGGTACCTATAAGCTGCCTGCTTCCTGTGGTACCTAAGTGGCCGAACCCAAAGATGTGATGTCAACGGCAAGCTATCAACTGCTCGCGATCTCAGGTGGGGCAACTGAGCTGCTGGCTGAAAGCCAACAAGCTTAGTTTCAATGTTGCCAAAACTGAACTTATGATTATTGGGTCAATGCAGAGATTATCTGTCCAAAATGAAGACGTTGTAGTAAGAATTGACGATCAAATCATCAAACACGCAGGTTGAACATATCAAATCCTTGGGCGTTACCATAGATACTCAACTTACTTGGTACAAACACGTTGAAGAAATATGCAAGAAAATTTCCTTAGCTATAGGTGCCCTCAAACTTGTGCGACCCTTTATTCCGAAAGAAACTGCCATTCAAATTTATAACGCTCTGATTGTGCAATATTTCGATGTTTACAGCCCGGTTTGGGACTGTTTGAGTGGCTACCTAGGTGCTAAGCTCCAAAAATTGCAGAATCGTGCAGCTAGAGTAATTACAAAATTGCCTTTTGATACGAACTCGAACCACTTCCTAACCACCCTTAACTGGGAGAGGCTATCAATTCGACGAAATGTATTGTTTCCTTATCCTAATACCCTTTCCCTTTGTATTAAGAACATGTTTTATTTATCAGGCTGAATTTGTTTTTGTTTATATGGTGCTTTATTGGCCAAATTTCAGCCTGATGTTCTTAATCCACTTGTTCTTATATGCGGGTGTTTACTGTACTACTACTACTACTACTACTACTACTACCAGTGGCGGATCCACACCTAGAGGTAAGGTGGGGGCCCACTCTCAAACATTTTGTTTTTGCCCTTTCACAGTTTTGGTGTTTTATGGTGCTTTGGTGGCTTTGGTCCAAAAATAAAGGGGGGGGGGGGGGCGGCGGGCCCCCGGGCCCCTCCCCTGGATCCGCCACTGACTACTACTACTTCTTGCCATGGCTTCATCGTCTGATCTACTGACTGATGAGACTGGATATTGTGATCCTTGCTGGGGATTCCGAACTAACTGATTTGGCTAGACCAACCACTTTTTCTGCACATTCACGAGGAGAGTTACTGGAACTTAAAGTGCTAATTACTTCCTACATGGATAATAATCTCGTCCGGGTTTCTGCGTAAAAGTGGCTTGATATGATCCTTCATGTCTTGCATTGTGCATCCCGGGAATGTGGCTATTTTGACTTACGAGTTCCTGGACATTTTGTGGCTTTGAAGATATTTAAGTGTAGAGTCCCCTGCTATGATAATCTTCTTCCGGCATTTGGGCTGTGGTTGATCATTGATCATTTGTCACTCAGTTGAAACAGTCTGCATAGTTTTGCGCTTTACATATGGGAATTGAAATGAAAGAAAAACCTTTGCAATTGAATTCTACGGTGGAATTTTAACCAGGAATATTTGACTGAATTTGTTGGGCTCGTGAGAATTGAGTGTTCAGCTTTGTTATTTTACTATAACCGTCGGCAACCGATGAACTGATAATCGTTTCATTCGCGTCGAATCTGGAAGAAAAAACACATACACAGGAAGGAAGCGACCCACAATGGCAATAAGGTTAGGCTTTTTAATTGACAATTTTTTCGTAAAATTATCTTCTCACGTCTTTTTTCGGGATTGCCATACAAATCCTTTTATTTTTCCCTCACACTGAGCTTGGGACGCCGCTGAAGAAAGAACTGATATCGCGCACTCGAAAAGACACTCGAAATCCACTCTTAAGTGTTGATGTTGCGACAGTTGCGCACGCCCTTTGTGATCCGGCAAGGCACCCACAAAGGGGAGTGGTGAGACGAAATGGAAGATAGGGGGTTATGTAGGATCGACGATTCTTAACGTCTGGTCGTAAATTAACGCATATAACACTATATGAATGGGAAAAGACACTCAGCATCAGAAATCGGGCGGTATATCGACTACTGTATATTAAGGTGGCATTCATCCCGTGTACCACCCCAGTCAATCTTTTTTTGCTACAGACAATATATCGGGGGCTATGATTGGTTGCATGATGACGACATTCTCACGTCGTAGCGCTCTTCGTAGCTGTTGATACAGGATTTTCCAAAGAACATTTTGATGCAAAAGCAATCAAAGGAGCTTGATGGCTAAGTTCAAGGAGGTGGACTACAAGGCACCGAGAACCCGTTGGGTCCTTTGGGTTATCCCATTTCTCGTGGTGATACTTCTTGTCCTGATCGGACTTTTCATATATGTGACTATTGGGGCCAAACACCATCGATGCCTGATCTTTGATTGCGAACAACCTCGAGATAAAGTCTTAAAAGATCCAGGAGAATTGCGTAATGATGTTACTTTTCCCCCAAAAGAAGGATCCGGCAAACATATCCTCGACAAAACAACAGAAAACAAGAGCATCGGAGTTGTTCATAAGGAGAACGTTATGATTACTGTGAAAGGGAAAGTGATCTTCGATGGCGAAGCTCCTCAAAGTTTCCCTTCCAATTCGCATTTGAAGGTGACATTTCAGGATGTTTCGATGATAGATGCCGCTTCTATTGTACTTGGGGAAACTTTGGTCGACCTGTCGAATTACAGCGGATCACAGAACCTCGAGTACACAATAAAGTGTAAGATGCCGAGCGATCGTGGAAGATACAGTGTCTCAGCAGTTTTAAACGTGGGCTGGCGAGCAAATGAGGATTCTTGGATCAAAAAAGGCGATTTCTTCACCGATACAAGTTATTCCGTGATGATTGAAAAGGGAATCGAAGAGTACAAAAAAGACATCGCTTTGGTCCGATATTTATAAATATCCTTAAAGGTAAGAATACATGTAATAAATAAGTGCACGTAAGCTGTTTTAGTGGAACTGGCTTGATTAGGCACAAATTCAGAGAGTTATACGTGGTTTAAATTTTAAATCATGCTCGACTGAGAATGGTACAACTTACCTTACAGTCGACCAATTAATAGGACGACGATAAGGTAGTAAAATTTCGTGAAATTCAAGTGCAGGAGGCCACGCCAGAGGTACTGAATGGACATGTCAACTATGAGAATCAAGAGTTGATATAGCTTTCATAAAGTGCCTCAAACAGTTGCCCAGTGATTTCCACACTTATAAGGAAAATATCCGTTGGTAAAGGTTATTTATAATAGTACTAGTTAGGGCATCTGCTTTTCCTCAGTCTCTGCTGTATCGATTGGTGAGTTTAATCGGGGAATTTCCAACTGCTGTACCTTGTAGTAAAAAAAAGATGTGTGGGAAACCAAGACTCATTAAAATTAAGGAAACATCAAGCAGCATGTAATCAGCTGTCTGTCAGAAAAGCAGAAGTTTGTCAATTTCTGTTGAATTTCAGATGCTTTGTCATTTTCCACATATTTGCTTTCCACAATTGGCCTTGGTGTGGGGAAAATGAATATTCTATGGTAATTCACCTTAAATGTTTTGGCCACCACTGCTATATTAATTTTTTCTATGGGGTCTCTTGCTTTTACATGAACTGCCCTGGGTGTGTGGATAAAGAAGACCCTGTTTGTAATGCCTCAGAGGTGGCATAGCGGTGATCGCTTTAAACAGCATGAATGACAGTACATGCTTTACTACTTTCTGGTCATTAACTTCCTTTTTTGTTTTGTTGGATCTTTGATCTTCAGTCTCATTTTCCCAGTCTTTTTTTTTTTTCATGCACTCTGTTTTGGTCGTATATCTGCAGCAATTTCATGAATAATTGACAGAAGTGGTGTCAAGAGCATCTTGTTTCATCAGATCATTCTTTAATGCATATGTTTGGTGTGTTAAGTTGTGGTTCTTTAGATTTCATGGATCCGGTTAAGAACATTCTTGGTGAAGACACATTGACGAGTCATTCAACTGTGATTTGTTAACCGGGCCCCAGTTGTTCGAAGGCTGGATAAGGTTATCTGGTATCTAACAGTATCAGTCTGTGTAATGATTTCAGTATTTCTTCCTGTAACCATGAATATGAACACTCTTACGCACATCTAAGTAAGGCTGTGTTTGAAAACCTTGGACAATGTTCAACATGAGGTATATTTTTAATCCATTCTGGATAGCGACCTATCCACTGGGTAGAGTAATGAAGCCTTTGAACACATGTGTCACCAGTTTGCCTTTTGTGTGATCTTCTGGCAAATACTGTGTGTTGGGTTTAAAAAGAAAGTTGGGTGTAAATAATATTGATATGATCTTGTGAACAGTCAAGTAAGTTTACATGTGGCAGAGAATTCAGACTTTCTCTCAAGTGTTACCAAGTAATGATTTAAAAAAGGGAGTTTTACTTTTGGTGGCTTAAGGGAAGCTGTCCATTCTAAAGTAAGCAAACTTTTTCATTTATGTTGAAAGCGTGTGGTTGATATAGTGGCTTAGTATAATCTTTTCTCCTCCATCCACATTACTTTCAATAAATATTGACCCCCATTTTCAGCATTATTTATATCACCTCTACAGTAAACATAGCTTATACAATATTATATGAGTAATCCCTGCCACCAAAACAGACCTCACATAAAATGTGACTGGAATTTTATCCTTATTTTAAGAATTAATTTAAAATAGTGGCTGAGTATAAGCTTTACTCCTCCATCCACATTACTTTCAATAAATATTGACCCCCACTTTCAGCATTATTCATATCTCCTCTACAGTAAACATAGCTTATACAATATTACAGTATATGAGTAATCCCTTCCACCAAAACAGACCTCTGGTAAAATGTGACTGGAATTTTATCCTTATTTTAAGAATTAATCTAAAAGGGTATTAAATGATATGTGGCGTGTGCTCCTCAAATGCCACGCTTAAATTGCGACTGGAATTTTTATGTGGGCTTTCTTATGTCATAAGAGGAAAACAGTTTCATTGAAAAATCTATTATACCCTTGAATGAAAACGACAAGGATAGATTTTAAATTACTGTATATTGGTGCAATCACTTTACCTTTTTCAACTACATTTGTATCTTTCACTGTTAATTACATGTAACTTGCAACAGAAGTTAAATGTGTTAAGTGAAAGCTAATGATTTTCAATATTGGGCAATTTTGTAGTTACAGTTAACTAAACGTGGCAGTTTTTGTACTTTGTACATGTACCTTTTACATGTATATCACTGAAAATTGTCTTTACCTGAAACATTGTCTTGTTCTCTTTCAGTAGCTGAACATTGTTATCGACATTTTATCATTTTAGACCTCTGTAGTTTTCTATGTTTTAAAATTTTCTGTGATTTTCTGGCTCAGCTTTGTTCTTACTCTGAGAATGACAATAATATCATTATTTTTCCATTTATTAGAAAGGAGAATGTAAACACTTCTTACACAACTGGTGGCACAGCTCAACTTTTGTTGATCTTGAAGTGTTGCTGTTCTTGTTCAACAA
>NC_090888.1:25842738-25857738 GCF_036669925.1 Montipora capricornis | reverse complement strand
CACTTATTTCCATCCCTCAAACTGACATTTCCCTTTTTATTCAACTTATACGACGTACAATCTACTTCAACGAAACAAAGACTGAAAAGATTCACAATAGGTGAGGCAAAGAGTTGAACCATCGTGTTTACCTTCGTGGTCTGCGATGCATAACGTGTGCGTGACATGCGCGAAAAAATGCTCCGTAGCAATGGGCGCGAACGTCCCAAGATCTACGACGTGACGGCAACGAAAACGTCACAAATGTTGCATATTTGATGAGCAAAAACAATAGCTTTGCACGCTGCGTACGTGCATTTTTTTTTTTTTTTGCAATTTTAAATGACGTTTTCGTTACCGTCGCGTCGCAGATCAAAACGAGACCAGACCACATGCAAAGGGTGTAGGCCTGTCGACCCCATTTTACACAATTGATTATTATACACGTATTTTGTTACATTGTGTTTACATCGGCTAATGACAATTATTGTTTTTATTCATCTACATCTACATCTACATGTTCCAGCACTCGGCAAAGTCCCTTTTTGGCTTATGGCTGTTTCTGCTTAGATGGCCTCATACACTGTAAGCCTTTTTAGAGACATCACGCCAAGCCGGCCACTTCTGCTGGAGAGAACAGGGCAGCCACAACACCGGGGACTACATCCCCTACTCTTATCGAATAGTGTGTGGGTTCTTTAACGTCCCACAGGAAACTTATGAACATAGAAGGTATTTGTGAGACGGGGCCTACGGTTTATAGTCCTTATCCGAGAAGACTTGAAAGTCTTACCACTTGCAGATGAAATTACAAAGGCAGCACTTTCTCCTCAGTTATGTGTTAATCCGGCCGGGGTTCGAACCCGCGACCTCCCGCATGACATCCCGATGCTCAACCAACTGGTTCAAACACCCCCCGTTTTACCTCTAATTCTTTTTGGGGCGACCCCCGAATTTCTCATCAGTTCCCCCTAAGAGATCATGAGGTACCTCATGAACTCTTGTTGGTCCCCCCCCCCCCCTCCACAAAAGGTTTTTGTGAACGCCCCTTCGGCACGGCAAGGGTGTGACAGTCCCTCAAGACTGAAACCGATATGAGTCCCCTTTTATTCACGGGAGATCATGTAATTGTATCTCCTAGCGCTGAAGTCCTCCATAAAACCTCAAATCTGGCTATTTTTTAATGTTTTTGCCCACTAAATAGTCGTCGTCGCCATGTTGGTGGACGAAAACAAAATATCTCTCATTAGCTTCGTTTGCTCATCCAACAGAAGTAGTACATTACTCCATTGTTATTGGTGTCTCTAGAGATTGGTTGAAAATGTCCCATATGAAAATCTGTCATGTTCTGGTTGCCGTCACCGTTGTCGTTGTTAAAGCTCACCGCATAGATGCGGTGGCGACAACTAAGTTTGCGGCAAGCGGTTTCATGAAAACAATGGTTTGTTGGGGTGGCGCAGGTAGAGCTTGTTTTGAGCAGGAAATGAAAAGTGCATAACGTCCCCGCTATTAATGCTGTTGACGGAGGGTGCTTACCATTAAGCCAAAATTTCCGGAGATGCCGGTTGGAAGTCAAATAGAACGATCCGGTCCAGTTCGGTCCAACCGGAAATTTTCCGGTCGGATAGGTTGGACTGAGATTTTCCTTACCTTTTTACCACGTTGTTATTTCCAGTACCGCTCTTATGCCTCCACCAATTGAAATTTAGCACCAATTCGAGACAGCTAGAAGGGAACGCCTGAGCACAAGGGCGCTTTCCATTCAACAAAAATCACCAGGTTTAAATTTTCGGCATTTTCGCTGGTCGAATGGAACGCGTCCTTTGAGCAAAACAAAAGCAGATCATTTGAACCTACACTAAACCTACCTTTACACATACCAGCGTCCTTGTTCTGCTGGGTATTAGGATATTCTGTAACTGTTATTCCCAAGCAGTCACGCCGAAGAATAAATTTAATAAATATGATTCGTGAAGTTCTGCTAACTTGATTTTAAAAAATGGCAAAGCGGCGGGAACAGAACTACGACGAGCGAAAGTCGAAGTTAACGTAACACACCGTTGCTGGTTGAAGGAAACAAATTGCTGCATTGATGCTGTACAAAAAGACTGAAATCATTCGACACAAAGCCACGTGAGCTCACGCACGGAACTTCTGAAAACGTAGTCCTGTTTTCCCGTTGGAAACTTTCCTATGGAAATATGTGTTCCATTTACAACTTTTGAAAGGTCAGTACCACTTCAAGGCTATTAACGGCCACATTTTAAATTTTTGGCGCGTAAAATCGCAATCACTGGGAGGCGAACGGACCTGAGTTAAATGGAACACTTTTTTCACCCGATGGAAATTTCCACCGAAATTTCCGGAAATTTTTTGTAAATGTAAAAATCAAAAAATCTTTTCGATAATTCCGGAAATTCCATCAATACAAAGAGGGTGTACTCAATTTTCGAAAAGTTTTCCCGGAATTTTTACCGTTCCATTCAGTTTCGGACCGGAAATAAAATCTCGAAATTTTTGGTCGAATGGAAAGCGCCCCAAGCTAGGCCAGTGAAAACGAAAAATCGTTTGCCATTATTATGCAAAGTTTACCAACCGGGTTTTTCTTCTTTTCGACAAATGGTAAGCACCAGAGACTTGAATGTTTCGCTCCCCAGTTCGCGTGCAACAGGAAACAAAATCTGGTGGTAAATTGTCTTTTTCATGGAAATAAAATACCAAGTTTGCGCACAAGACGGAAAACATACTTTACCAGATAACAGATAAGGAGAATGACATAATAACCAAACTTTCATATTTGTCGACTCGAAAGAGCTACTGGACGGTAGTCAATGTTCCGCGCGTGGAGCTCGAAGCAAGTGTGAAGGCCCCGTACCCCGACGGCTAAGAGAAACGATGGGGTCTGGGAACAAGAATGGCTTTCCATTCGATATTTTGAGTACCGTTCTAAATCCGCAAGAGTCCGCTAGAGGTTGCAGGTGTTTTAAAACAGCAATGATCGAAATAACTGGAGAAGTCAAATTTCGCAATCACAGTGCACCTGAATCGATTCCAGAAGGCTCACATTTGATAGTTTCATTTCAGGATGTGAGCTTGATGGATGCGCCGTCAGTAACGATTGGCGAAGTAGAGGTTGATCTCGTGAATTACAAGAAGGAAAGAGCTTTGACGTACAGTATCAAGTGTGCCCTGCCATCGCCCATAGCACCGGACTACAGTGTTTCTGCTGTCTTGAATGTTGCTTGGGAACGGACAATGGACTCTTGGATCAGGAAAGGGGATTACCTCACTGATACAACGCATCCTGTCCACCTCAAAGATGGAGTTAATTTCTACAGAGTTGATGTCGAGCTGGTGCAATATAATTAAGGATTTTGGTAAGTGCATTAATTCTTGAAGAGTTGTAGGTTCAAATCCCATCTAGTACTCGGGTCATCTCATAACGACTACCGACGTATACAGTAGGCGGCACTTCTCCTCTTCTTCTCCCAGCACTTCTATCCTTTGATTGCACTCATGTGATAAGATGGCCATTTTTGTGTTTTTGGTAGTGTCCTTTCCACCAACATGGTCACCGTAATGCAAGAATGCAATCAAAGAATATCTTCAATACTTGAAGTATTTCTCTAAGCTTGGATGGATGGTTAAGCTTGACTCTTTTATCAGTTATTTTTCATATTGATCTGATCGTGCATTGCTGTGATTCAAAGTCTTTCTTTTTTCGGTTTAAAAAAATGTTCCTGGACCATCGTTGATAATTTGTTAGAAGGGACGAAGTATAGGAATCTTTTCTCTTTCTTTCTTTCTTTCTTTCTTTCTTTCTTTCTTTCTTTCTTTCTTTCCCTCTTTTTTATTTATTTATTTATTTATTTATTTATTTATTTTTTTTGGGGGGGGGGTGGGGTGGCTCATGATTTTTCTTGTGCATGCAGAATATTTCTACCCCAAGTGGGATCTGAAGTTGGTATCTGCTCAGCCTCATTCAGAGGAGGTGATGGCAAATTTGACAACTAGCCCAGGAAAGACTATAATATGACAAACCAAGGGGGAAATATTATTGACTGGAAATGAGTTGTTGTATTTTCATTGAATGCAATATCCAGCTATCGTGTGACTCGGTAACGCAGCTCACGGGGCTAATTACAAAATTTTATGATTCTCTTGGTATTGTTAAGAAAAAATAAGAGATATTTAGACTACTAAATGGTTAGTTTACATGTTGGAGCATGTGAGGAGCATCCCATTTGTATTGAGAATACATTTTTCATGTGATGAATGCTGGGCAAAGCTTCATTTTTGACCAAGCTTTTTATCCAAAATTAGCAGTAGTTGATAATAATAGTAATGATAATGGCAGAGGTTCCAGCTTATTTTGGCATATCAATAACTATGTCAAGAACGAAGAATGGATTTGTAAGAGTGGGACCCCTTGTATGTTTACCAGTTAACCCCCTCAGATTGATTTGCCTGCTCTTCGCCCCAGGTTACAGTGCACTCTTAACCCATTCACTCCTCACGGACCCTAGGACTCTCCCAGTTGAAGATTAGAATCGCCTTGCGCCAGACTGCCTAAAATCTGTTAATTTAAATGTATCACTCCCAGGAATCAATAGGTTAAGATGAAAGGTTGGGTTTTTGCTGTTATTTTGCATTCCCTCGGGTCTATGGGAAGAAATTGCTGAAGAGGTTTGAAGGTGAAAAGTTTATTTTGCAAAATTTGTTTTTGTTTACTGCACTTTTCACAATTCTGGGGAATCTCTGCTTCAAGTGGCAATGGTCAATCAGTCTGCACTTTGGCAACCAAATGGTTGACTTTAAACCATCCCAAATGTACCATTGAATGCTCTTGTTGGTGAAACTATTATGTACATGTAGACGAGTCCCAAAAAGTGATATCAATGGGACTGACGGTTTATACAGAGAAGGAGACGTAGAAAAATCAGCTAAGAAGTGTATGATGTGTGATCCAGGACTTAATCGCTTTCTAGATTCGTTTTCATATGTGGGTTGAGTTTGTTGGTTCTCTGTAGTACCCTTCTCCAAGAGGTTTTTCTTCGGGTACTCTAGTTTTCCCCTCTCCTGAAAAACAACCTTTGATTTGATTTAATTTAATTTGAGGTGATTTGCATTAACTGGTTGATTTTGGTTTACATTGTCCCCAATTAGTGCTCCAGTGCTGGAAGACTAGACACTGAAATAAGTTCCTTTCCTTTTTCTTAGTGCATAGTTTACTATACAACAAACAATCAGCATCTCTCAAATATGAGATCCTGCGGAATTTTGAAAATTGCGGTAAAAATACCTTTGAACTATCTTAGAGAAAGCACGTCTTATGAGTCAGAACAAATTTATTAAGCTCTCCTTTTTCAACCATCACAAATGTAATAGTTTGTGCTTTGTTCCATTTTCTGCCCAAGTGTAATCCTTGAAGATCCTACTTTATCTAAAGTGAAAAATTTTAATCATTAAGTTGGAGGATTCTTTTGGCAAGAATAGCTTAAAGGGGCTATTTTATGTTATTTTATGGTGTTTTGGGGAAAGCTTTAGTTAATCACGAGTTTAAAACTCGAAAATGGTACTGATATCATTATATCACAAACAAGATAATTCTGGGCAAAAACGAACTTTATCTACAATCGGCGTCAAAATTGTTGAGACACTCTTATCTTTTAGGGGCTATTTCAAGCTCGGTTCGAACATCCCCCCCCCCCTCCCTCACCCCCCGGGACTAGGGGGAGGGGGAAGGGATTGCCGAAAAGTACTCCTTACTAGTGTCCTCTGTTAACAAAGTGTCTCAACTAATTTTGTCGCCGATTGTAGGTGATATTTGCCATTTAAAACTTGACCTTTTTCAAGATTACCCAAATGCAGCCCCTTTCAATCTTGTCCATTTATGGGTGTCCATCCATGGTTCTATTTCCTTTTGCGGTGTTTCTTTCATGTTGTTCAATGTTGCAATGTTTCATTCTACTTTTCAGGCATTTTGGGTGTCATGAAATGACATCATTTGCGTGAAATAGCGCCTTTAATTTTTTTTAATTTACTGACTTAAAGGGGCTACCCTGGTGAAAATCCTTAAAGGATCTTTAAAGATCTTCAAAGATCTTCAAAGACCTGACAAAGATCTTTAAAGATGAAGATCTTCACAGGATCCTTGAAGGATCTTTAAAGGATCTTCAAAGATTTTCTAACATTGAGGACTCTTGGGATACTTCATCAAGATCCTTGAGGAAATTATCAGGATCTTGCAAAGATCTTACCAAGATCCACACACAAAATCTTGGAAAGATCCTCAAAAGGATCCTTAAAGATCCTCAAAGAGTGACCGAGGATCTTACAAGGATCTTAAAAGGATCCTTGAAAGGATCTTAATAAAATCTTTGACAGGATCCTTAAAGATCATACTAGGATCTTTTGAGGATCTTTGAAGGATCCTTATAGTGATCTTGAAAGAAACCATAAAAGGATCCTCAAAAGATCCTCAAGGATTGTATGAGGATCCTTTAAGGATCCTAAAAGGATCTTCAGAGGTATTTTGAAAAGATCTTTATTGGGATCCTTAAAGATCCTATGAGGATCCTTCAAGGATCTTAAAAGGATCCTTAAAGTGATCTTGAAAGGATCTTTGTTACGATCCTTGAAAGATCCTATGAGGATCCTTCAAGGATCTTAAAAGGATCCTTAAAGTGATCCTGAAAGGATCTTTGTTACGATCCTTGAAAGATCCTATGAGGATCCTTCAAGGATCTTAAAAGGATCCTTATGGTGATCTTGAAAGCAACTTTATTAGGATCCTTGAAAGATCCTATGAGGATCCTTCACGGATCTTAAAAGGAACCTTAAAGTGATCTTGAAAGGATCTCTGTTAGGATCTTTGAAGATCCTTAAGGATCTTGGACAGGATCTTCAAAGATCCTCAAGGATCTTTGATGATCTTCAAAGATCTTGGTCAGGATCTTTAAAAATCCTTGAGGATCTTGCACAGGATCTTTGAAGATCCTCAAGGGTCTTGGACAGGATCTTCGAAGATCCTCAAGGATCTTGGACAGGATCTTCAAAGATCCTCAAGGATCTTGGCAAGGATCTTTGAGGATCTTGGCAAGAAAAGCTAGGATCTTTAAGGATCTTCAAGGATCCTAGGTAGGATCCTTGAGGATTCGAGAAAAGATCCTTAGAAAGATCCTCAAAAAGATCTTTGAGGAGTCTTTAAGGATCTTCAAAGATCCTTCAAAGATTTTCACCAGGGTAGGTCACGCTATTTTAAATAATTTTGTTTAATTTTGTTAATTATGAGCTCTAAACGTCAAATTGGCAGAGCAAGAATCTTTCGTTTGCAAAATCACGGCCACATAACAACTGAGAATGATTTTCCAGCTGTGTAAATGCCATTTTGCTATTGACTGATATAAATTTGAAAAAAGGTGGGCCAACGTTTTTCAATTTATCCAAATTCAATCCATTTCAATCCTCTCCAGTTTTGTCCATCCATGTCCCTTCTTGGCTTCCCTGTGTTTTGTCAGAGTTCTTCTGTAGTTTTGAACAGTTATTTTGATATTTTAGTTAATTCTATGACCATTCCATCAGTGCTGAAATTGCCTAAAATTGCGTGAACTAGCCCCTTTAAAAAGCTTCTCTTTACCCACTCGGTTTTGCACCCACTTGCAACTGGAAAATTATACATTGTATGCAGCATATTTTAAAAGCCTTTCATTTGTTCTTTCAGGAATCATCCAGATGACATGAACTTATTTGGATCTGTATACAGGTTCTGAGACCATGAACATTTCTATCCAGAATTGATAAATTGCAAATGTTGGAATAATTTATGGACACTTTAAATGGGATTACCTTTAATTATTGGTTGGTTTCACTTTTATAGCATCAATCACAGCAACAAATTTTGTTTGTGTGACTAAATATGACAACATTGCAAATTGAGGGGCAGGTACAAAACATGGGTCACAATAATTACAGTAAGTCACACGTCATTGTTTTTAAGAAACAACCAAAGCTAACAATAGGCCTAAAAACTTTTGATTAGGCCAACTTTTGGTAAAACAATGACCTGTAACTTGTGATCCATGTTTTGTACCTGCCGGCAAAATGAGTCGAAATGAAATTTCAATTAATTAAAATAACAACATATAGATACAGTATAACAATTATATTGAAGAAACTACAATCACTGGTTATCAAATATTTTCAAGAATATTGAAGTTCTTGTAAACAAACCTTATGTGTCTAATTTCAAATCCTGATGAAATGAATTATAACTCAGTGGATTTAGATTCCAGCACTGTGCAGTACTAGCCTGCATAATAGGCGCTTATTTATCCGAGGGCAAAACAGGAGAGGCGAGCGTGTGGCACAATTAAGACAAGGGGAAGAGAAAATTATTATTCTCTTCCTCTCCTCTAGATCTAGCGCTTCGTGTCCACCTCTCGCACTTTGTGCTCGGCTAAATGAGCACCTGTTATGCAGGCTAGCACTGTACATAAGTTTAAAAGATGTATTTTAAAAGGAACCTCCAGAATCCTACTAAGGAATAACTTCAAACCCGAAGAATGATATTTGCTGTAATCTAATTCGTCTAAAAATTCTCCAAAGTAAATAATATTTATGAATAAGGAATTTAATATCATGATCACGGAAAAAGGACAATAATAAAAGAATGAGGAATTTTCAAATTTTACTGTCATCTTGAATGTTAAATGGTTGCCTTATTGTTTGGGTACAAAGAGCTTTAAATTTAGTATAATAACAAGGAAAGCCCTAACATGTAACAATAATAATATTAATTATAATAATGACCAGGAAATTTGAAAGCAAAAATAAATAGAGGATTCTGAAGTTATTTTATTCTACATACAAAACACTTAAAAATGTAAACAAATTTGACTGTAACATTGGTTTCCAGTGGTTTAATTTACAAAGCAAGTGTGGTTCAGCATTGTCTGTAATCTTATCAAAAACAATATTTGTAATCACAGTGGTTAAAATGTTGTGCCAAGTGAGTCCACAACAAGATGACAAATACTGCTGTTAATAAGAGTACAGACAACACTGATTTGTTTTTTACCACAATATTCAACTTCAAAGAAAATGTTTATTTCAGAGCGCGACCAAGAGTGCGACACAAAGTTTAAGAGCAAGCGTTGTCTATAACTTTCTTGCAATCAGATTCTAGACTCTTGTCCACAAAGGCAAATTAGCCAATCAGATTGCAAGATTAGAAGTTATTGCGGTAAAAAGTTGTTTTGTTGGAGGGGAGGTTCCTAGTAGCAAAGATTAGCTCATGTGAAACTTGATCAAGATTAGTCCTCAGAAGGACTAAGATTGGTGACATTTAACAACAATAATTATTCGCCAAAGGCAAGGTGAATATTGGTGAGTAAAAACCAAGAGGAAATCAAAGTTTTTATTCACCGATATTCACCGAGCCTGAGGTGAATAATATTTTTTTAGTATAAATTACATAGGTGATTATTTAAAAAATATGCATTTTTTTTAAAACAATAATTAATTTCTTTGTCATCTTGACAAGACGTCTTGCGGCCATTTTGAAAAAAACGCTTAGGTAATTACCGATATCACATATTATTAAATTCTCAACCTCGGATAATGCATTTCTCGCGCTCTGATTGGTTCACTCAATCTCGGTTGTCAGCTCATATACCTTAGTTTGACCTTATATGGTAAATGATTGCGCTTAGCGTTTCTAAACTAACAAATTTTACGCCAGAAAGCGAAATTTCTTTCGGTATAAAGCAAAAGAAAAACGTTTTTGTGGTTTGGATCAATTTCGAAGCTTAGAGATACGCGGAAAGGTAAGAAATGTTTTTGCCTGCGTCTGTCTGACCACGAGATATCACACAACATCGCATCTTCATCAACCTTTTTCGATTTCGCTAAGATTTTCTCTCTTTTTTTCGCTCGTATTTCGTACTTCCAAACTTTTGGAGTTTAAGGAATTTAATAAAACAATTATTCCATTCGCACTTGTTGGATATGAGAGTGGTTATAGCCAACTCGTCGCTACGCGCCACGTTTGCTATTTCGCATCTCATATCCAACTCGAGCTCATGGAAAAATTGTTAAATAATCACCTCAAGTGTAACCAATCAGCATAGAGAGTTTTCAATAATCACCCATGTAATTAAACTAATGACTGATGTTTCAACAACCCGAGCAGAAGTCATCCTCAGAAACATGTAATTTGTGTACTGTCAGTGAATCGTATATGTACTCTGGGCCCGGTTGTTCAAAAGCTGATTAACGCTATCCACAAATGCTGGTGAATGCTGATATTTGGGCGAACTTTACATTAGAAGAAGTCAATCTTGAAAAGCAAAAGAAGCAAAAGAAACTTTTGACAAAAAGTTGAAAACATGAAACAACCGGGCCCAGCTGGTCTTCAGAAATGTGGTCATCAGTCAATGTCTCAAACAACAGTCCTTCAGTTCTCATATCAGGACTGCTGTCACTCAGACCATCTTACTTAATCAAGCTTTGAATGTTTTAACAAGGTGTTTGAACCTAGGAGTCGTATCAAAATTAAATGAAGTATGGAAGATCTTCCAGTCCTGAGATGGACTAATGTTCAGTGGTGCCATTGACTGACATTTTGACAACCCAAGCGGAAGTCATCTCAGAGGCAAATGATTAGTGTGGTGTCAGTGAATCGCATAAGTACCCAGCTTGTCTTTGTCCTGATTGGTCAGTAGAAATGTGATGTTGTTGGTCTTTCTAGCCAGCTGTGATGTTGCTGGCTGGGAAGACTGTGGTTGGACTGTTTAATTTTGTTTCTCTAAAAAGGACTATATATTCGTTCATTGTGTAGGATTAGTAGAACCTGCAGTAGTATACTATTTTTAGTGAGATTTTAAAAAGGCTGACAGAAGCAGTACATCAACACCGGATATGATATTCGACTAATGAGGAAGAATAATCATACTGTACGTCCTGCACACATTTTAATGATTTTTTGTCAAGTGTGCACGGAACGCAAGAGGGAAGGTGATGTTTCCAGACGGTAAGAAAAACTTTGCTTTGTTTCCTTTTTAATGTTCTCGTGAACAACAAAAGATTTTCACGTTGCGAGTTTAGTTGCTCAGCAGGTATCACACATAGTAAGTTTTCAGCATTTTGATGTGCCTGTGCTTTTTGATACAGTGGACGTGCGAAGGCTGTGCCTGAAGATCACCGTATCGAAAAACACCCTGCTACGCAGGCTCAGTAGCAACTTGTCGCTCTCCGATGTCCGCTAGCTTTTTTTATGGGAGCCCAACACAAGGTGATTTCTCAAACGCTTCGCGCGTAAACCTGTTCTGTTATAAGAGCATTTTTTTGAAAATTGATGTAGGTTAAAGGCCCATGTTCACCCAAAAGACATTGCCCGCTGCGTTGAATTTCGCACAGAAGGAAAACTCGAAAATCACGCTAATAAAACGCTGGAACTATTTCAAAAAACAGCACAACCGCGCAATCTCTTTTGGGTGAACATGGGCCTCTAGTCTTAAATCTTTGTAAGCTCGACAAGACAAGAGGCCGACGGAAGTCGAAGGCAACCCGAAGACTCCTTTCTCATTAGCTCCTACGGTAACTTACGATGGTTCAGGGCTTTCAGCGCCGCCCTACTCTCGGCGGTGAAAAACCCCTGGGAACGAGATTGGCGTAGGCGCTTCTCCAATCCTGTCGCATGCAACCGTCGCAAGCACCCGATTAGTAGGGAGTTTAAGATCTCCGACGGCGACGGTCGACGAAAACGTCACTTCAAAATATAACTTGGCCTTATCATAGGTCTTTTGCGATTATTCAGACTCGTTCACGTCCTACTATATGGGCGAACTATCCTAAAAATAAATTGGTACGAGCGGTTTCAGAGTGAAAATAGAGAATGAAAGATTCTCTGTTGCATGCTCACGTTGTCGTCAAAACCTCAAATTTGGTGATTTCACGTCGTCGTTATGCAGAGGACCGCTAAGATACTTGCTAAAATCCGTGCTGCACGTGCAGCACGATTATTTATACTCTTTTAACCAATGATATTATTGTTTTGTGGCGTAGTCGTAGCCGTCGTCGTTTCTTAAACTCCCTAGTTTGGGAGACCGAAGGTGTCAGGAAAAAATTGCTTTTGCACACTCAAGGTGTGAATTTGGCCACAAGAGAAAATGATGGCCAGAGAGGAAGAGTAGGAGCGTTGGTCGGGATATGTGAATTTCACTAAACTTATTTGACTTCCCGAGCCTACCGCAACTATTTACCACAACGTTATAACAAGTCATCGGAGCTTTGTGTATTAAATGGCGGCTGTGCCATTTACATTATCAACTCCGTTGATAAAACCAAAATTTTTGTATACTCCAAAATAGATTTAACATGACTGTGGACTGTTCGACTCGTAATGGTCCCCGCCGTAAAATTTTATGAAATTGCTAAAAAAAAAATGGTCATGTATTTTTGCTTATTTTTTTACTACTCCATGAAGAAATCGTTCTCAGCAAAAATATGCAATGAAAAATGGGGGTCACCGTACTCGTTCAGGAGAAAATGATCATTCATTGACGTATTAAGCTTGGCGTCAATGAAAATCCGCAATTTTTTTCAATGTGAACGACCTTATGCACGCACCAATAACGCGAGAAATTATGCGCAGTAGGGTTGCGCAATGCAAAACCAGGGAAAAAACCTTAAAACGGGAGAAATCCGCAAAAATGATCCCTTTAATGGTCTCAACAGAGGTGAAGAGGTTGCAGAGATTTAGACCAAGAATCACAAATTGTTACAATGCTCGAGCCATGAAATGCTTTTTATCATTTGTCATTTACGTCGCTTGAAATGAATTGATGTAGTTTACAAGTTGTGTTATTCTTTGTATACTTTGTTTCTCGGATGCATTGTGCACGCGCTATCCTTCAAGGGATGGTCACTCAAGCGCGTGCTCTCGCAATAATGTTGCGACAACATTTGGCAAACTTTCAAGCTTTGGAAAGCTTTGAAAGTCTTTCGTAAGGTCTATAAGGTTTTTACAAATTTCCTGAAATTTGCTTTGTTCTAGTGATTAAGGCAACTCAAACTTCTCACGGTGTTTCTCCAAAATAAACATCAGCCTTTGCGAACAAGTGTTGAAATCACTGGAGCAAATCTAGGACTTTGTACATGTTGCTGTCGCGTATTTTGGTGGACTCAAGTTCAGTGTGCTTTTTAACGAAAACTCTTAGTCTCAATCTCAAGTTTTCAAAGTAGGTGATGATTGGGCAAAAACGGAATTGATAGTAAAGAGGGTATAGTAGGCGATAGGCAAGCTCCAATTTAATATGGCATCTCGATGAATTAATGCGACTTGTCAGTTCTCCTTATAAGTCGCTTGCAATGCAAGCGGAGTTCTTTTGGGGGCTACATTTGCAAATGCTGTAAGCCCTAAATACGGTGGCCTCTAACTGACACCCAGTAACGTGGCATTAATGATCCTTCAGGTTCAGGCTATGGTCAGGTTGCTTTAACCATAGTCTCCTGCCTATCTGAAAGAAGGAGGTGTATCTGAAGAGAATTTGTTTTAAGCTTTACGCAAAGTCTATTCCCTGCCGAAGCTTCCCCATAAGCATGGAAATCCCCGGCAATAGGCCTTTTGCAACTAACGATCACATGGTACAAAATCCGCCATGCTGGAGGGCAAGCTCATTATTATTCCCCCACTGGGACATTAAAACAAAGAGACCTGAACCAGTCAAGCTTGACTTGCCTTTGTTTGGAACATTAAAACAAAGAGACCTGAACCAGTCAAGCTTGACTTGCCTTTGTTTTAATGTCCCAGTGGGGCAATAATAATGAGCTTGCTCTCCAGCATGGCGGATTTTGTACCATTTGATTGGTAGTTGCACAAGGCCTATTGTTTCTCGACCTGAAATCAACAAATATGTTTAGGCTCATTTCGGCTACTATGACCTCATTTCAATCTTCAAAAGGAAGATTTTTCAAGGCGTAAGACGTTGGATCTATTTTGCTCCTGGTTCACTTTAAATCAAGTTAAACAAATTTGTTTTTCACAACAAGAGAACATCTTTTCGGAAGCGGCTCAAGCCTTCCGGGCGCAAGATGCGCGCGCAACTACGTCAGCCATTTTGGGCGCGAGCAAATGGCTTTCTCTTTTACTGTGTGACACTAGGGCCGTTTATACGAGAGAAAATAAGCCGCGGCTTACTCTGGCCGCGGCTTACGTAAGACGCGAACACCCCGTATAAATGGTACAAAATCTACGTTCATTTCTCAAGCTTATCCTGCGGCCTGGAAATTTATACTCGTATAAATAGTTCCTTTCGCGTATTATGTACGCCGGGGCCAGAGTAAGCCGCGGCTTATTTTCTCTCGTATAAACGGCCCTAGTGAAAGAAAGAATGATTAGACGAGATGCGACTTCATTGACGACTTGGCCGATAACCGGCTTCGACCTTCACTCAGCTATGCACTCACTCATTAAAAACTGAAGAAAACCACGCGCCATTGCAAAACGGAAACCTGTCTTAATTTTCAGCCCCTCTACTGTTCCAAGTATGAGAAAAAAAAGCTATTATTCTATTTCCATTTTGTATTTTATATTTTTCAAATCCCAGTTAGCAAAAATTTATATTTCTACGCAAATACGCTTGTCAGGTTTAGTTTGGTTCTTCTCTCACGCCCTTCATAACTCAATCTCCATTTTACCGATTACTCAAAACCAAACCGGAAACGATTCCACCCAGACTTGTTTAATTATCTTGCTCCCTTCCTTTCACTTAAATGCAACAACAGGTTTTTTGTTACCAACGCGGCGGCGTCACTCACCTCCAAAAAGCACAGCGTATCGATTCACTTGTCCCCATGCTTCTACCTACCTACATCTTCGTAGAGGCCTGAGACTAAATTAATCATAACTAGAGCATCACAATCAATTTACCCAATCAATTATATCATTGAGCATTTGATCACAAACCTAATTGCAGCGTTTTTAGCCACCTGCTTCACGCGCTGTCGAGATCAGTCGCC
>NC_090888.1:25823509-25837303 GCF_036669925.1 Montipora capricornis | reverse complement strand
TGTATTTAATTTAGTAAACTTCCACGAAAACTTATAAAAGCGGAAGCCGGTCAGGACCTAACCCGTCCGGACTTCGCTTACCGTTTCTTCAATAAGTTCTTAAAAATAAGCGACGGCAGGAAAAACGAAGAGTGTCAGCATCCAACAAACTATTGGATAGCAAACACTTTGGATAAAATATATAAGAATTTTTGAGCCCAAACCAATTTCCGGTTGCAAAGCGAATTCATGCGTGTCGAAATAGACTTCGAGCAGTCCGTTCATAAATCAGTCGAGCGGCCCGCTTTGCTGAGGCAGTCGGGTTTTGTCACGCAAACAAATAGACCGAGGGAGGCTTGGGAAGAGAAGTTCTCTTCCCAAGCCTCCCTCGGTCATTTTATTTGTTTGCGTGACAAAACACGACTGTCTCAGAAAAGCGGGCCGCTCGACTGATTTATGAAGGGACTGCTCGCAGTCTGGAGTACTCGCGGCTCACAAACATCATCACAAATCGCTACTCTCTTGCCAGCATAAAGCGATGACGTAATTTACTCTCCTAGACGATGTTTTATCACCGGGTAATCCCATCATTTGAAAATAGAAGCTGCTTTATTAGTCATCAGCGTAACAAATTTTTGCCGATTTCGGGCTCATTTGTTGAAACTCAACCACGCTTCCAACAGACCTGTTTATTCTTGTGATTTATGCACGTGCTGCGGGCCTTTGTTACCACGGGCTTACACTGTTTGCAACCCAGTGACATAGTGTGTAGTGCACTACCATAAAGATTACTCCATTCTTCTCCGAACACAGGATCATAAATATCCACGTGAACGATGTCTGTCTAATGACATCACACATAAAAATACGCGCTTCATTTCTTGAAGTCACACGATAAGCGGCCTTTGTTGCCTTACCTTACATTACATTTTCTATGGAGCGCTCGAAATTTTTTCTGCATAAACAACACTCTCGCGCTTTGGCGCTATCAAGGCTGCCGGCTCGTCAGCCTCGCGTCTTCGCTCGGCTGACTCGTTGTCAATTATTTTGGCAAAATATAAAATGAGCGAATGTGAGAGAATGATTAACACATACTAAATGAAAGGTATCACAATTGAACTCAATGGGGAAATCAATTGTGATACCTTTCATTTAATATGTGCTAATCACTCTCTCATATTCGCTCACTATGGTTATAGAGCGTTTTCACTCACGTGACCGGTAGCCATATTGGATTACTGAAACAAAAAGAATATTTACATAAAAATAGCGATCAATTCCATTGGGATTAGTTTGGCACACCAACATGGCATCCGGGACGTCATGTGAAAACGCTCTATTGGTTGGCTGCATCAAACAAACTATGCATTTTTTCAACTGGCCCATTTTTAGAGCTGGGTAAGAGGGAGTCTCCGAACGGGACTAGGAAATGTATTATATGCAGAAATTGAAAAGCTATTTTTTCTTCGACAATATCACATAAAATATTTGTCAAATCAGTGATGAGCAGCGGAAGATATTGACGTTGATATTTATATCAATGATGAATAAGCTTGATGAATAAACAAACTGATAAAACAAAACTGTGCCATTATGAAGTTGTTTTGTTCACCTTGAAAGTTACTATTTTGGGAGGAAAGGTCAAGAAGTATTGCTCCAAAAAGTTGCAACAGAGCGATAAGAAAGCATTCGTGTAGCGTGTTATTGATGAATACATAAAATAGATATTCTTTATTCGATGAACAATATGAACTCAACTTTTTTGTGGAAGGGGAGGGTGGATGGTAAAAAAATACCGAAAGCAATGCCAAAAACCACTTTAACCAATGACAAAAGACGCAGTAAATCAAAAGAGCCAATAAGAACGGCTCGTGCGTGCAACTGGCGGCAAAATGAAATTCAGTGTTTTTGCTCAGTTCATTTTGCCGCCATGCTTTTTTCAGTCAAGTAGGAAACCCATCCCTTCTTTTACTACCAACATGAACATTTCAATTCTGGGCATAAAAACTTGATTTCGATGTATCTTTTTGTCTGAATTGCGACTGCCTTGTTGAGCAAAAATTTGTAACCGCTCGTACTCCAAACTTTTTAAAGTGGCTATCGTCTCACCTCTGTGTTCGCTTCTGATTCCTCCGAGTCTGACCTTGAGCTAGTAGGGGGAGTTCCTCTGTTCGGTTTGCCTTAAAGGCGGGTTATGGGTTCAGACAAACTGTCCGAACCAAAGCATATAGATTCGCCCTGAAACGTGTAGAGTAAGACAAACTAGACGGACGCCTACTTTCGGAGAAAGAGGTTTCCAGCTCGATCCTTGATGACTTCAACCTCTGTTTCGACTTTTCTCTGATTCGTGTAGCTATAGACTAATCTCGTACCCAGATCTCACTCTGTCACTGTATGACCGTGGGAGATCTGGGTACGAGATTAGCTATAGGCCATTTCGGAATTGCGCAGGGAACTGGGGCGAGTTTCAAATTTAAACCAATCGATAAATTGACACCATCACTTGAACGATAACGTTGATATTGGCCATCTGTTCAAGTTTGATGATTTTTGGTCAGACGGAGACCATGTTAAGGGCTTAAAATCATACTTAAAAATCCATATACAAACGTCTCTAATTTTGAGGCTGCGTTCCCCAAAACCATTTGAACTCTGCAAAAATTATCAGATTTGGGACTACTGGAAAATCCTCTCATGGACCTACTATTTGGAAATAGGTGAGGTGAAAATCACTTTGTTTGCCTATTTTCATGATTATTACAGAAATCGTAAAAAAAAATTAAGAGTTTATGTGGTTTGGGGGGACGCAGCCTCAACTTTAGAGACGCTTGTATGGATTTTTGACTATGTTTTTAGGTCCGTAACTTCGTCTCTATTCAACCTAAAAGCATCAAACTTGGACAGATGGCCAATCTCAGCGTTATTTTTCATGTGATGGTGTCAATTTATCGATTGGTTCAAATTTGAAACTCGCCTCAGAGCACTGACAGAGTGAAAGGGAGTAACCGTCGGCCTCCCTTGATACCAGCCTCGTAGCTGAACGAACTACCGACGTTAAATTAGTGACTTTACCTTTTATTTATTGTCCCATTTCAAACCGATCAAAAACGGTCAGTTCCTTGAAAATGTTTCATGTTCTTTAGAAGTCAGTCTGTCTTGGATCATGTCTTGCTAAAAAAAATGTAAATTTAATCTCGTTTCAGAGCAATTTCCTATTGTCTACGTTTGATGCCAAGATTCAACAGTTTCCGTAAAAGCTGTTTTCAAAGCGGCCTACATCAAATGTCCTTGTTTCCTGAAAGCAATATAGGAAACTGGAAACCGATTATTTGGCCCACGAACAGACGAGAATGGATACCTTTAAAATTAAAATAATCGAGTGTCAAAGGAAATTTTTTTCCGTCCTTGTTTAATCTACCAAAATTCCGGAACTTGCGTTTTTTTGGGTCACATACAACGGACCGAGCGATAAAGGGCATACTTGTAGCTAAATTACAACTACGTGAGAGAAAAAATCAACAGATTTATGCCAGTCACGTCCACATATATATCTTTAACTAGTAGTAATCAAGGATTAGTGAGGTGCGTTCCATTCCTGTTTTGTCATTGACGAGGCATTTGAAAGTAGTTCCGGGGGGGGGGGGGGGGGGGGGGGGGGAACTAGTAGTTCCTGACCCTGTTTAAGACAAACATCGCTGATTTTCCTACCCTGTTTAAGACAGAATTCCGATTTTTGATACCCTGTTTAAGACATTTAACCCAGTTTAAGACAAAAATTGATAAATCGATACCCTGATTAAGACAAAAAATGATAAATTCGATACCCTGTTTAAGACAAAAATCCCGGAAAACATACCCTGGCTGGCCACACGTCCCCATTAAGCCCTTATAAGGGAGTACCCCCCCCTCCCCCTCCCGGGAAGTAGTTGTATACAGTCAACTCCGGACACCATCGGGACCGGCCTCAGCTGTCCGTCTTAGAGAGGTGTCCGGATAGAGAATCGACGTAACATGACTCTAGGAATTTTGAGATAATAATGCTGAACCTGTGCACAGTGAATACGCGTGTGTTTAAAGTTTGTTTTAAGTTATTTACTTGAACGAAACCTACCTGTTTAGATTACAATACAATTCGGTTGTCACCTCCAAGTTATTTTTTGAATGGGAAAATGGCTGACTTGTACTGTATGTATTCCGGCGACAAGATAAGAGCTGTCAATTCAACGTCTGGTGTTAAAGAGAGCACGTACAAGAATTTTTATTCCCTAAATCGTAATTTGCGGTGACATTCAGCACCTCACAAGTGTCCGTTGATGATTTCAAAGTGTCCGTTGTCCGTCCTATGGAGGTGGCCGTCTTATAGAGAGTTTGGTTATAGTGAAATGACTAAGAAACGGCCAGGACCAGCACGAGGTGTCCGTCTTATAGAGGTGTCCGTCTTACAGAGGTGTGCGTTAAGAGAGAGTTGACTGTATTTTGATAATCGTTTTGTACCCTTTCTAGTGTAACAAGACGCCTACGACGGCGTATCCGTGGGATGCACAAATGGTTAACACAAATTGTCCAGTTACAGTGAACTACAACTACAGAAAAACTTTGGAAAATGGCTAGAGACTACCAGAAAAATAAATCTGCAATTTGACTAGAAGTTGTTTATTGTAAAAACAGTTCTTAACCCTTTAAGACCCGAGAGGGCTAACAGACGATTTGACTTCTAAGACAGCAAGAGTTAAACAAACCCTTTAGAATGAGCATACTTATCATGAGCGAGTTTGTGCATTTTACTATCTTGCTGCCACAATACTTATTATTGTAATCGCCCGCTCAAAACGTTTGCTTGTCATCAGTTGCTTGTGCTATGAGACCTGCAATATCAAGCCCCTGATATTAGATCGTCAATATAAAGCCGTGACCCACCATATAAGGCCCCGATCTACGAAAACAAACTGGTGTTATATCGTCTGTATGAAGTCATGAGACATCATATCATGCCCCGAGCTACGATACCAAGCCTCTGATATTAGATCGTCTATCTGAAGTCATGACACACAATATCATGCCCCTACCTACGATATCAAACCCCTGGTATGAGATCGTCATTTATAAAGCCGTGGCTTGTCATATCAGGCCCCGACCTTGTTAATTTAAAACAAAATTATTTGATGGTTAGATCTCGCAAGATCCAGCGCTTCCACTTTGTTTAGCTGTTGCATAAAAAATTGTCTTGTTAATTTAAGCATTTTTTTAGCTGGTAGTAGTTTGTTAGAATATCTAAAGGAAGGTTCACTAGCCCTTTAGTTGAATTCCCGTTGCGCAATAGTCTGTTAACCAATAGTAAATCAAAATGTCTCAAATTTTAACCGTCTCTTAACAGGGTTGATAAGTCCTCCAGCGAAAGTTTATTTATTTCTTTTCTTCGTCTCCTGTCCATTGTTATTGGCGGGAAATAGCGACAAATTCAGTTCGTTGCTTAAAGTCCGCGGCGTCATGGAGCAGTTGACAGAGGTACAAATAGTTAAAACAAAACCGGCTGCAGAAACAATCGAATAGCAAGTTTTTCTGCGCAACAAATTGCGGTAACAACTGAACAACAAGCGTGACTTAATGGCAGCCTCAGAGAGTCCATCTTGCAAACTTAAATTTCGTTTACAAATTCTTTTGTGCCTCGGTTGCACACCACCGACAAAACAACTCGACCGCCACGTTGTTTGTCTGATTTTGGAACACGTCATTCAAAGCAGTGGTTAGCAAGTTAACTAGCTAGAATGTACCACCATTGTTAAAACTATCCGGCGTTTGAGCAACCCTTGGGTAGTTTAGAACTATTGGTGGAGGATTTAACCAATGGCATTGTAAAGGGATAAGGGGTGAATTTCATCAGTAATGGTTGTTAAACGACTCAAGTTATCTGAAAGGCATTTGTGTCGTTCGCTGTAATGAAGAATATATAAAAGCTGCAAGCATTATGGAGAACGTTCGATTGGTGTCCGAGATAGCACTTCCGCGATTGATGTCTTCTTTACAGAACTCAACGACACAAGATCTAAAAGATTTTAATTAACTTTAAATCTTTGATCCAAATAAAGCATGACTGTCCGTCTCCTTGCATCGCATCCTTCAGATAATGCGAGCGACCTTTCTTTTCATGTGGCCTAGTGGATGCCGGTGACTGATTCACGGAGCCAAACGCCAGTTATACGCGGAGGATTTTGGATCGCTATGCATGGGTCACAAGCAGAAACATGCGACAAGAAGTTGTACCGTTGGACAAAGGATAACGCATATTTGTCGTAATTTTCTGAGACACGGAGGTGGCAAATTTTGTGCCGGTCAAAAATTGAAAGTTTTAATGTGATTAATTAATATCATGAAAATTGATTGTGAAATTCAGCAGTACCTTTTTGTATTACAGCTAGGTTTCACAAATCAAATCTTACGCAAGAAAGTGTAATCGATAGATTTCATCACATCAATCACATAAAACTGAAACTTGTAATTTCCACGTACAAAAATCAATCACCTTCATGTCTTACAGAATCACGGCGTTAGTATGCGTTAGTATACTGTTAGTATATTGTTATTAATGCGTTAGTAATCGTCCTAGTAAAGTAATGAGTTCCTAGAAGGCTGTACTTGTAAAAAAAACGTGTTTTTAAGGTACCATTTTTTTACGCCACATGTGTAAAAAAACACTGCTTTATTACATTACAAAAGCAGCTTCTTTACAATTATTTTTTTAAATAATACCAGTGAGCAGCACACAAAAACAGATCTTGTCAACTTGCTTTTATTTCTCCGGCCGGTTTCGTCCGATTACGCAGACTTCATCAACTAGCTCGAGTTTGAAGAAGATGGCTAAAAGGAACTTATTTTATACCTTATTTACAAAGTACAAAGTACAAATCACGTTCAGCAAGGGTGTTAACAGCGAAAAACCCTAATGACAACAGAACGTACAGGGTTTGACTAAAATCCACAAAAATGTATTTGTATTTTTGGGGCTCACGGATTTAAAATTGTAAATAAGGTAAAAGATAATTAAGTTCCTTTTAACCATCTTGTTCAAATTCCCTGATTAAGTTTGCGTAATCAGACGAAACCGGTCGGAGAAATCAAAGCAAATTGACAAGATCTACAGTAGGTCTGTTGCTGTGAGCTGCTCACCAGCATTTATTTGAAAAATAAAATGTAAAATCTATATCCTTTTTTAAAAGACTTTCCTCTCATCCCGCGTTCTAGAATATTCTGCTTCTTGCAGATAATAGTAAAGGCATTAATTACACTTCTTGCTAATGTTACAAGGTTTGCTTTTCTTGAGTACCTTCCACTTCTTGTCGAAGGGTTTGCCGGCAGTTTCGTTTCCGCTTGTTGGCGTGACGGAATTAAAGAGTATATAAATAATACATTTCTTTGCCCGTGAGTAGTCTGGGTAGGATAAAACTGATAATTTTACGTTTCCTCGCGACAATACACGTTGATTTTAAGGCTCAAAGAAATGCCTAATATCGTTGTCATGGTAATGTTATTCTGGACGAAAATCTATGTGAGAAATCTACGATGGGTACTTAATACCCTGGCCAAATTTCGTCTTGATATGATTACCCGAACTGTATCTAAGGACAGAATATGTTTATTTGTTTGAAAAAAAGAACTTTCCTCTCATCCCGCGTTTTAGAATATTCCGTTTATTCCGTGTTTCAAAATATTCCGTATTATCCGTGTCTTAGAATATTCCGTGCAGTTCCGCTGTTCCGTTCCATCATTCCACCATTCCAGCGCGTACGGTCACCAGTAAATTATGCAAATAAGGCGCTCATGTGGAACAATACATGCACGGGAATTTCCAACTTGAATCTCTAGGAAGTAAGGGGCGTTTGCACATGATGACCCCAGTGAGGTTTAAGATTGATCTACGACGCGACGTATTTTTCATTTTTGGACATTTCTTTCACGTTTTCGGCAAATCTGCGACGTGAAATGACCACTAATTTTCTTAGCATTTTAAACATTCTTTCCACTACATGCTTTTACCCTTTAATTTATGCGAATTTTTCGTTATATTTAAATTTCTTTCGCTTTTAGGCTTCACACATTTTTATCCGTTGAAGGCAGCAGTTCAGTCTGTCGAAAGCTCATAGTTTTTTCAAAACTTTTTACCAGAGAACGATTTTACTTTTTTCTTGAAATGACCAATTGTCAAGTTTTGCGGAGAAAGTGAACAAAAGGCAGCGAATTTGAATTTCTTGTCGTATATCAGGGGCTCCTGCGTATCTTCAATACCGCACCTCCTAATTCAGTTGCTGGAAAGTTCCACTAGTTTTTACAAGTTAGACAAACCGACATAATGACGAAAAAGATTAATGAACCTGAACTTGCAATTTTAAATGACGTTTTCGTTACCGTCGCGTCGCAGATCTCAAACTCCTAACCCTATTAAATAGCAGACGCAGAATGAAGGTTTGGCCAAGTCCGTTCGAGAAGAATTTTTACGCGTCTCTAGTATATACAAAATGGCCATGCCGTTGCTATGATTGGCAAGTGAAACCACTGTCATCATTGTCTCAACCATATTAATTTTAAAACATTGAAAGATGAGAACGATTTTTTTGTGTCACTGTTGTGGGAGTGCTTTAGTGGGTGAAATCATTTGTTGCGAGAATTTCTCCTACGATGACTTCCTTTCTGAAGTGCTCCTGCGGTAAGGTGTTGAAATGTCTTAAATTCGTTTAATCTCGACTGGTTCAGTTTTGCAATCTTTTCGTTTTTATCGCAATTTGTAATTGCACAAATAACACATAGATCAGGTGGCAAAAAGCTGTAAACGCCAATTTATTTGTGGACCACCCTCAACGAAGATTCAGTGACAGAATGATGTTGTTGACAAACTGCCAGACGACTCTTCAACTGATGAAATTTCTTTAGTAGATAGCTATGAAACAACGCTCTCGAAATTTCCAAGGGTGCATGCCAGATATGGGCTTGGTTTCGCTAAAATGCCAAGCGTTTTAGTTTAATCACTATTTGCTTTGATTGGCAGCAATCCTTCTTTCGGATTGCCGACAATCCAAATATAAACGTTTTCACGCAAAGAAATCGCTAATATCATTTACACAAGATACTTATCTTCCTTCCTTGGAGCGTTTCAACACATTTAAAGGGATTTCCTTGTCAACAGGAGTATTGACGTGACAAGGTCAAATTTTCGTCACCCTCATTGGCTGTAAGTACCGTTGTGTTTATTGATTCGGCGGCGATGTTCCAGACATAACTCGAGAGAGTTTAGTTTGGTCTGTACTTGAAGCGCAAGTTGTATCATCACCGAGAGTTCGTTGCACAGCGTTGCGATGAAGCAGTACAAGGTTGACTTCAAGGTTCGCAGAAATAGGCTTCTGTTATGGCTGATGGTTTTGTTGACAATCCTCTTACTGGCTTCTATCGGAACGTTTGTTTTCCTTGCACTCAACGCGAGATATCATTTTGCGTGCTTGTTTGAATGCAAACAGCGTGGAAATCCTGTGCCTAGAAAGCAAGGACCGTCGCCCGTCGAGGATGCTGTAGCTTTAGATGACAATAATCTCAAGGCAACAACAGCTTCATGGATTCAGAGGGAAGAAGAATCAACTAAAATTGTCGAACTGCGCCCGACGTCGACACTGGAAACGAAGGTTGCGATTAAAAATCACACTTACGCAATCACAAGCGCCGCAGCGCCACCAACAACAGAAACGGGTCTAACAGACGGAAACAACACGAGGGCGGAAGCTAAAACGTCTTTTAACTTCGGAAAGTCTTCGACATCACTCAGTCCAACTTCTGTGGCTGACCGCACCACAAGAAAACCTGCTGTTAATCGCAAAGAGTACGTCAGTGTTCAAGGAAAAATTTTCCTCAAAGGCAAGATTCCCAAAAAATTTCCTCCAAATTCATGGCTGATAGTGAAGTTTAAGGAAGATCGCTACATGGATGCACCCTCGATCCTTCTCGGAAAAACAGTGCTGGAATTATCGAATCATCCCCGAAGCAAAGTCATCTCTTATACGGTCACTTCTAAGAGATATGAAATGGCACGGAGTAGGTACAGTGTATCGGCTGTATTGAATATGGGATGGAGAAGTAAGGAGAATTGGATAAGAAAAGGGGATTTCTTCAACGACAGATATTTTAACGTAAACGTTAATAAGTTGAAAAAGATTTACATCAGGAACATGTTCCTTGTCAAGTACTGACAGCTCACCCAAGAGCGATTACAGCAACATGGCACAAATTTCTTCGGAAGATTATCATCAAATTTGCATTTAAGACTAAGTAATAAGTGCATGATTTCAAGTTCTGTATTGTGTATTCAATCGCAAAATGTCGTTTTAAATAAGATGGCGTCGAGTTCCGTACAAATGACCAAACATGCGAGTTTTGTTTTGGTGTTTGAAACTTGGAAGCCAGCTCAGTTCAAATGTTGGTATGAATAAGTCTTTTATAAGATGATGCTCATCATATTTGGTTTATTACCAAGGAATCTTCTATAGTATTTGCTCCTTAGTCTTCATTAACAGTCTTGACGCCAGATGGGATGATATGGATATTGGCCGTTTTGACGTCTACGTGAAAAAAAAGACGCCCAGCGATCGTCTACTTGGGACACCTTGTGTCAAGGTTGGAAATACAATATCTTGCCCCAAAACATTACCACACGGTTTGTTGATGGCTTGGCATCTCACTCTGGTAGATATTTCGCAAAGAAACGGTTTTAAAACACTGTCGCTCGTTATCTTTTACTCTGGGTCTTCTCTTCAGGACCACTGTGTACGTTTAGGCGTACAAAAAAGGAAACGCAAATGGCAGGGTGCTTCTTGTTCTAAAACCGTGATGATCCTGTCACGACACCAAACGTCTTTTCTTTTTCAGTAATGATTTGTTCTCTCCCCGCTTCAACATCAATTGCCTTATACCAAGGCTGCTCCTTTTGTAAACGGTCATTCCTCTACCTGGGCCCTCCGCATTGAATTCTGCGTACAACTATACTTAACAGCGGGGGCAGCTCTAGTGTCAACTATTACTAGTACTAGCTTATTTCTAATCGAAAGCTGTAGCCGACAATCACAAAATCGAATAGTTTTTTAATAATGTTTGGGAAAAATTTTTATTTTAAGCCGCTCGTTTGCCAATGTTCCATGAACATCGTGGTAACAGAAAATCCACAGCTCATTTTATACCCAGGTATGCCTTGCGGCATCCTCCGACTGACTTTAATACACCGTTGCTATGGCTACCAATAATGAATGATGTCACTATCAACAAAATGTACCGCAGCATCAACCTCGTTCCCAGGGCCCTTTCTCTTCCTCCCTCGAGGGAAGAAGAGAGGACTCTGGGAACGAGGTTGTCGTAGCATCACCTTCTGTTTTATACACAGGTATGCCTTGTGGCATCCAAAAATAAATTGGTTTTGATTCTTGCGAAAAGCGAAGCAAATTACCATCGCAAATCTTTCAAAGATGGGCTCACTTTGGGTCTAAAGGCGCCCACAAACGAGGAAACAAAGTGGCGGAAGTAATTTTGCGGAAGCAAATGTTTCCCCGTTTGCGGCCCCAGGAGGCATTTGTTGCGGAAGCAAAATTTACTTCCCGGGAAGCAAAAATGTTTCTGAATTTGTTCAGGAACATTTTGCTTCCTCAGCAAATGTTTCCTCGTTTGCGCGCCGAGGAAGCATTTCGGGAAACAATGTTTCCGCAACAATGTATATTCGTTTGCGGGGGCCTTAAGTTTTAATCACATTTGAGATTACTTAATCCTTTGTTGTTGTGATTGCAGCGGAGCGAGCGAAGCAGGCGACCAGCAAAGTAATCAGAATTCAAAATAAATATAATCATATAAACTTTGTTCTTAGGCCATCGTAGCTTGATTAAGAAAATAACACAAACAGCAGTGATAAACATTGTATTCCAACGCATTTTTATGCAACTCCTTTGCTGGGTTTTTACCATAATGTGTCGCGACTGCGACCAGAATGCATCACGGCTACGACCAGAATGCAATGCTCTATGGATGAGCCTCGCTTTGAGCAGAGGTCACAAAACATAGTGAAGAACGATTACCGACCTTTTAATCGTTAATATTTTAAACCTCGGGTGTTGTGCTTACGCCTGTGGTCAACTGGCTAAGACCGATCGAACTAACATCTGTCAAAAATAATTTAACTTCTTTAAAACCTTTATTGAGCAATTCCACAGTTTTAATCTGATACATTTTTTCAAGCACTTAACACATTCTTTTGACATAACTGAAGGAAGACAATTTTGTTCATCATCAATTGAAGAGTTTGTGGTTTAATCAGTAAAATAAGAGTTACGCAATGAGATCACTCTATCTCAAATTGCCTTATTTTTATCTGATAATCTTGCGCCCGTGTAATTCTACATTAAACATTTGCCGGAAAGTGATAAATTGAAGGTAATATGCATGGCAAGCAGGCGGTAACCTTCGTGTCACCCAAGTTGTACATTTCAGTCTGCAACCATTTTAGTTTAATTTAAATTTAATTTATTCCATTATCACTGCAATTACATCATAATAATAATAATAATAATAATAATAATAATAATAATGATAATAATGATAATAATGATAATAATAATAATAATAATAATAATAATAATAATAATAATCCCATTAACGAAAATTAAGTACATAACAAGGCTGTGAGGAAGACCAGAAGGGAACTGACGAACCATACGTGCTAGTCAACCCATTATGAAAATAAAATGTATGGATATATAAAAGTTTAGTTATTTAACTAGCAACTTGTTAACTATCTACTAACTACCTAACTACCTAGCTATCTTAGTAACTAACTAACTAACTAACTAACCAACTGACTAACTTACTAACTGACAACCTTACTAACTAACTGCTGATTTAACCCAATCAACAGCTCACTATGTATTCATTGATGAGCTTTCTAAAGGTCAGCAATTTTGTTCATTCTTAGGGACTAAAGACGACAATGGTGCTCAGCTGTAGAATACCCTGCCACTCAAACACTACAAAAACTTGCGGCTACGTGGTGACGCGACTACTCTGTTACGCGCAAACTTTGGCTACATGGTTACATGAATGGCTTCATGGCTAAGTTCAAACAATGGCTAAGCTCTGATCTCCATAAACTACCGTCCAAAAAATACAATCAAAGCGTCATCCATCCAAGATCCATGCAAGAGATAGGAGTACAATGCAGACTTACGTAGCCGCGTAGCCACGTAGCCACAGTTAGCCACTTTGCAGGCCGCGTATTCGTGAACGAGGACGCGGCTGTGTATTCTACAATTACTTACTATGCGTCACACTTGTTCTCATAAAGAATACTAGCACACTCGGTATATATTACAATTCTGCACTATTCCTTGTCTGTTTTCTTAACACTTCTCACTTCGAGACACTGAAGCCAGGAGAATCAAGACTTGGTCTCAGTTATACTATCGTCCATCTTGTTTTCCTGCGCACATCTTGATAAACATACATCCTTTCTTCTGGTATCTATATTATGTATTTGACTTTATCGCAACTGCAGCGACGAGGTACAGTTCATACGATTAAAGAATGCGCCTTGAATACAAATATTCTCCACGAGCATAGTGTAAGTAATAATAATGTAATTTTTCTGTAGAGCGCGAATCATAGAAAGATGCTTTCGCGCGCTTTACAATACAAGTCTAACATATGTAGCTTACAATAAATATGACATAAAGTATGAATAAAGTAACAACTAAAGCAATAAATTATACTGATGAAATTTCCAACTGATCAGTAATACAAATATGC
>NC_090888.1:25803509-25806009 GCF_036669925.1 Montipora capricornis | reverse complement strand
GCATGTAATCAGCTGTCTGTCAGAAAAGCAGAAGTTTGTCAATTTCTGTTGAATTTCAGATGCTTTGTCATTTTCCACACATTTGCTTTCCACAATTGGCCTTGGTGTGGGGAAAATGAATATTCTATGGTAATTCACCTTAAATGTTTTGGCCACCACTGTTCTATATTAATTTTTTTCTATGGGGTCTCTTTCTTTTACATGAACTGCTCTGGGTGTGTGGATAAAGAAGACCCTGTTTATAATGCCTCAGAGGTGGCATAGCGATGATCGCTTTAAACAGCATGAGTGACAGTACATGCTTTACTACTTTCTGGTCATTAACTTCCTTTTTTGTTTTGTTGGATCTTTGATCTTCAGTCTCATTTTCCCAGTCTTTTTCTTTTTTCATGCACTCTGTTTTGGTCGTATATCTGCGGCAATTTCATGAATAATTGACAGAAGTGGTGTCAAGAGCATCTTGTTTCATCAGATCATTCTTTAATGCATATGTTTGGTGTGTTAAGTTGTGGTTCTTTAGATTTCATGGATCCGGTTAAGAACATTCTTGGTGAAGACACATTGACGAGTCATTCAACTGTGATTTGTTAACCGGGCCCCAGTTGTTCGAAGGCTGGATAAGGTTATCTGGTATCTAACAGTATCAGTCTGTGCAATGATTTCAGTATTTCTTCCTGTAACCATGAATATGAACATTCTTACGCACATCTAAGTAAGGCTGTGTTTGAAAACCTTGGACAATGTTCAACATGAGGTATATTTTTAATACATTCTGGATAGCGACCTATCCACTGGGTAGAGTAATGAAGCCTTTGAACACATGTGTCACCAGTTTGCCTTTTGTGTGATCTTCTGGCAAATACTGTGTGTTGGGTTTAAAAAGAAAGTTGGGTGTAAATAATATTGATATGATCTTGTGAACAGTCAAGTAAGTTTACATGTGGCAGAGAATTCAGACTTTCTCTCAAGTGTTACCAAGTAATGATTTAAAAAAGGGAGTTTTACTTTTGGTGGCTTAAGGGAAGCCGTCCATTCTAAAGTGAGCAAACTTTTTCATTTATGTTGAAAGCGTGTGGTTGATATAGTGGCTTAGTATAATCTTTTCTCCTCCATCCACATTACTTTCAATAAATATTGACCCCCACTTTCAGCATTTTCTATATCGCCTCTACAGTAAACATAGCTTATACAATATTATATGAGTAATCCCTTCCACCAAAACAGACCTCACGTAAAATGTGACTGGAATTTTATCCTTATTTTAAGAATTAATTTAAAGTAGTGGCTGAGTATAAGCTTTACTCCTCCATCCACATTACTTTCAATAAATATTGACCCCACTTTCAGCATTATTCATATCTCCTCTACAGTAAACGTAGCTTATACAATATTATATGAGTAATCCCTTTCACCAAAACAGACCTCTCGTAAAATGTGACTGGAATTTTATCCTTATTTTAAGAATTAATCTAAAAGGGTATTAAATGATATGTGGCGTGTGCTCCTCAAATGCCATGCTTAAATTGCGACTGGAATTTTATGTGGGCTTTCTTATGTCATAAGAGGAAAACAGCTTCATTGAAAAATCTATTATACCCTTGAATGAAAAAGACAAGGATGGATTTTAAATTACCGTACATGTATATTGGTGTAATCACTTTACCTTTTTCAACTATCTTTCACTGTTAATTACATGTAACTTGCAACAGAAGTTAAATGTGTTAAGTGAAAGCTAATGATTTTCAATATTGGGCAATTTTGTAGTTACAGTTAACTAGACGTGGCATTTTTTGTAGTTTGTACATGTATCTTTTACATGTATATCACTGAAAATTGTCTTTACCTGAAACATTGTCCATGTTCTCTTTCAGTAGCTGAACATTTTTATCGTCATTTTATCATTTTAGACCTCTGTAGTTTTCTATGTTTTAAAGTTTTCTGTGATTTTCTGGCTCAGCTTTGTTCTTGCTCTGAGAATGACAATAATATCATTATTTTTCCATTTATTAGAAAGGAGAATGTAAACACTTCTTACACAACTGGTGGCACAGCTCAACATTTGTTGATCTTGAATTGTTGCTGTTCTTGTTCAACAAATTTTGAACTCTTTGACTTTACGATGACAGTCATGTCAAATACTGAAATGGGCAATTTAGCAGGCAGGTTCAAAAGTCTGACCGCTCACCTCAGATCAAGGAAAAACGGTTTTGTGAACCAAAACCATTCTACGTTTACCCTGATTTCATCACGGTTACCTAACTTAAAGATTAGGGCTAGGGTGATAATTTTCTTGAGGCCTTATCATTTTTTTGACGTCCATCTGAGTTGATCCAGTCCGACTTTTGTAGCTGCCTCAATTAAACAAGATTATTGTGGTTAATTAAGTTGAACAAAAATGGAGACAAGCTCTATTCCATTAAACAAGTTGCCATCAGTTGAGCAGCATAAAGCAATCCGTTTCCAATAGCAAGAAGCATATTATACAGTTCAACATGCCTAG
>NC_090888.1:25778509-25793509 GCF_036669925.1 Montipora capricornis | reverse complement strand
CATTGATTCGCTGCTCCACCCCCCATTCTCCCTTGTCACACGGCGGCCATATTGTCCCGGGAGATCAAAAAAGCTTTGTTTTACCACGCCAAGCCATACCCCCTCACCCCATGGTTTCCACTGCGAGGCTTTGCGTGGTAAAACAAAGCTTTTTTGGTCTCCCGGGACAATATGGCCGCCGTGTGACAAAGGCGAATTATTGCTTTTTCAAGTGTTTACGTGAGCTCACGCGCGGAACTTCTGAAAACGTAGTCCTGTTTTCCCGTTGGAAACTTCACGATGGAAATGTGTGTTCCATACAATAATACATACTTAATTGACCTCTCCCCATAGGGGCTTTTCAGGGCCAGTGAATCAACGAAACAACAGAACACAACAACTACAGCTGTTAAGAATCCCAACTGGCCGGAGGCAAACCTGTTGGCTATTTACAAATGCAGCTGGGAAGTTGAACCAGGGACTACCAGGAACAAATTCAACGAGTGGTGAGACCGGGTCTTGAACCCGGGATCTCCGGATCTCAAGACAAGCGCCCTAACCACTGGGCCCTAACCACTGGGCCACACTGCCTCCATTTACAACTTTTGTAAATGTTCCATTTACAACTTTTGAAAGATCAGTACCACTTCCAGGCTATTCACGGCCACATTTTTAAATTTTTGGCGCGTAAAATCGCAATCACTGGGAGGCGAACGGACCTGAGTTAAATGGAACACGTTTTTCACCCGATGGAAATTTCCACCGAAATTTCCGGGAATTTTTTGTAAATGTAAAACGCCCAAAATCTTTTCGATAATTCCGGAAATTCCATCAATACAAAGAGGGTGTACTCAAAACGTATTCCTAAATTTTCGAAAAGTTTTCCCGGAATTTTTACCGTTCCATTCAGTTTCGGACCGGAAATAAAATCTCGAAATTTTTGGTCGAATGGAAAGCGCCCCAAGCTAGGCCAGTGAAAACGAAAAATCGTTTACCATTATTATGCAAAGTTCACCAACCGGGTTTTTTTCTTTTCGACAAATGGTAAGCACCAGAGACTTGAATGTTTCGCTCCCCAGTTTGCGTGCAACAGGAAATAAAAATCTGGTGGTAAATTGTCTTTTTTCATGGAAATAAAATACCAAGTTTGCGCACAAGACGGAAAACATACTTTACCAGATAACAGATAAGGAGAATGACCTAGTTTGCATTTCATGTCATAATAACCAAACTTTCATATTTGTCGACTCGAAAGAGCTACTGGACGGTAGTCAATGTTCCGCGCGTGGAGCTCGAAGCAAGTGCGAAGGCCCCGTACCCCGACGGCTAAGAGAAACGATGGGGTCTGGGAACAAGAATGGCTTTCGATTCGATATTTTGTGTACCGTTCGAAATCCGCAAGAGTCCGCTGGAGGTTGCAGGTGTTTTAAAACAGCAATGATCGAAATAACTGGAGAAGTCAAATTTCGCAATCACTGTGCACCTGAATCGATTCCAGAAGGCTCACATTTGATAGTTTCATTTCAGGATGTGAGCTTGATGGATGGGCCGTCAGTAACGATTGGCGAAGTAGAAGTTGATCTCGTGAATTACAAGAAGGAAAGAGCTTTGACGTACAGTATTAAGTGTGCCCTGCCATCGCCCATAGCACCGGACTACAGTGTTTCTGCTGTCTTGAATGTTGCTTGGGAACGGACAATGGACTCTTGGATCAGGAAAGGGGATTACCTCACTGATACAACGCATCCTGTCCACCTCAAAGATGGAGTTAATTTCTACAGAGTTGATGTCGAGCTGGTTCAATATAATTAAAGATTTTGGTAAGTGCATTAATTCTTGAAGAGTTGTAGGTTCAAATCCCATCTAGTACTCGGGTCATCTCATAACGACTACCGACGTATACAGTAGGCGGCACTTCTCCTCTTCTTCTCCCAGCACTTCTATCCTTTGATTGCACTCATGTGATAAGATGGCCATTTTTGTGTTTTTGGTAGTGTCCTTTCCACCAACATGGTCACCGTAATGCAAGAATGCAATCAAAGAATATCTTCAATACTTGAAGTATTTCTCCAAGCTTGGATGGATGCTTAAGCTTGACTCTTTTATCAGTTATTTTTTATATTGATCTGATCGTGCATTGCTGTGATTCAAAGTCTTTTTTTTTTCGGTTTAAAAAAATGTTCCTGGACCATCGTTGATAATTTGTTAGAAGGGACGAAGTATAGGAATCTTTTTTCTTTCTTTCTTTCCCTCTTCTTTTTTGATTTTATTTATTTTTTTATTTATTTATTTATTTATTTATTTATTTATTTTTTTTTTGGGGGGGGGGGGGGGGGGTGGCTCATGATTTATCTTGTGCATGCAGAATATTTCTACCCCAAGTGGGATTTTAATTTGGTACATGTATCTGCTCAGCCTCATACAGAGGAGGCGATGGCAAATTTGACAACTAGCCCAGGAAAGACTTTAATATGACAAACCAAGGGGGAAATATCATTGACTGGAAATGAGTTGTTGTATTTTCATTGAATGCAATATCCAGCTATGGTGTGACTCGGTAACGCAGCTCACCGGGCTAATTACAAAATTTTATGATTCTCTTAGTATTGTTAAGAAAAAATAAGAGATATTTAGACTACTAAATGGTTAGTTTACATGTTGGAGCATGTGAGGAGCATCCCATTTGTATTGAGAATACATTTTTCATGTGATGAATGCTGGGCAAAGCTTCATTTTTGACCAAGCTTTTTATCCAAAATTTAGCAGTAGTTGATAATAATAGTAATGATAATGGCAGAGGTTCCAACTTCTTTTGGCATATCAATAACTATGTCAAGAACGAAGAATGGATTTGTAAGAGTGGGACCCCTTGTATGTTTACCAGTTAACCCCCTCAGATTGATTTGCCTGCTCTTCGCCCCAGGTTACAGTGCACTCTTAACCCATTCACTCCTCACGGACCCTAGGACTCTCCCAGTTGAAGATTAGAATCGCCTTGCGCCAGACTGCCTAAAATCTGTTAATTTAAATGTATCACTCCCAGGAATCAATAGGTTAAGATGAAAGGTTGGGTTTTTGCTGTTATTTTGCATTCCCTCGGGTCTATGGGAAGAAATTGCTGAAGAGGTTTGAAGGTGAAAAGTTTATTTTGCAAAATTTGTTTTTGTTTACTGCACTTTTCACAATTCTGGGGAATCTCTGCTTCAAGTGGCAATGGTCAATCAGTCTGCACTTTGGCAACCAAATGGTTGACTTTAAACCATCCCAAATGTACCATTGAATGCTCTTGTTGGTGAAACTATTACGTAGCCGAGTCCCAAAAAGTGATATCAATGGGATTGACGGTTATACAGAGAAGGAGACACAGAAAAATCAGCTAAGAAGTGGATGATGTGTGATCCACTCGTTCGCTTCCTCGATTCGTTTTCATATGTGGGTTGAGTTTGTTGGTTCTCTGCAGTAATCTTCTCGAAGAGGTTTTTCTTCGGGTACTCCAGTTTTCCCCTTTCCTGAAAAACCAACATTTGATTTGATTTAATTTGATTTGATGTGATTTGCATTAACTGATTGATTTTGGTTTACATAATGTCCCCAATTAGTGCTCCAGTGCTAGAATACTAGACACTGAAATAAGTTCCTTACCTTTCCTTTTTCATAAGTGCAAAAAAACAAACAGTCAGCATCTCTCAAATGTGAGATCCTGCAGAATTTTGAAAATTGTGTTAAAAATACCTTTGAACTATCTTAGAGAAAGCATGTCTTATGAGTCAGAACAAATTTATTAAGCTCTCCTTTTTCAACCATCACAAATGTAATAGTTTGTGGTTTGTTCCATTTTCTGCCTAAGTGTAATCCTTGAAGATCCTACTTTATCTAAAGTGAAAAATTTTAATCATCATTAAATTGGAGGATTCTTTTGGCAGGAATAGCTTAAACGGGCTATTTTATGTTATTTTATGGTGTTTTGGGGAAAGCTTTAGTTAATCACGAGTTTAAAACTCGAAAATGGTATTGTGGAATTCCTCTACTGATATCATTATATCACAAACAAGATAATTCTGGGCAAAAATGAACTTTATCTACAATCGGCGTCAAAATTGTTGAGACACTCTTATCTTTTAGGGGCTATTTCAAGCTCGGTTCGAACATCCCCCCCCCCCTCCCTCACCCCCCGGGACTAGGGGGAGGGGGAAGGGATTGCCAAAAAGTACTCCTTACTAGTGTCCTCTGTTAACAAAGTGTCTCAACTAATTTTGTTGCCGATTGTAGGTGATATTTGCCATTTAAAACTTGACCTTTTTCAAGATTACCCAAATGCAGCCCCTTTCAATCTTGTCCATTTATGGGTGTCCATCCAAGGTTCTATTTCCTTTTGCGGTGTTTCTTTCATGTTGTTCAATGTTGCAATGTTTCATTCTACTTTTCAGGCATTTTGGGTGTCATGAAATGACATCATTTGCATGACAATTAGCGCCTTTAATTTTTTTTAATTTACTGATTTAAAGGGGCTAGGTCACGCTATTTTAAATAATTTTGTTTAATTTAGTTAATTATGAGCTCTAAACGTCAAATTGGCAGAGCAAGAATCTTTCGTTTGCAAAATCACGGCCACATAACAACTGAGAATGATTTCCAGCTGTGTAAATGACATTTTGATGTTGACTGCTATAAATTTGAAAAAAGGTGGGCCAACGTTTTTCAATTTATCCAAATTCAATCCATTTCAATCCTCTCCAGTTTTGTCCATCCATGTCCCTTCTTGGCTTCCCTGTGTTTTGTCAGAGTTCTTCTGTAGTTTTGAACAGTTATTTTGATATTTTAGTTAATTCTATGACCATTCCATCAGTGCTGAAATTGCCTAAAATTGCGTGAACTAGCCCCTTTAAAAAGCTTCTCTTTACCCACTCAGTTTTGCACCCACTTGCAACTGGAAAATTATACATTGTATGCAGCATATTTTAAAAGCCTTTCATTTGTTCTTTCAGGAATCATCCAGATGACATGAACTTATTTGCATATGTATACAACAGGTTTTCAGACCATGAACATTTCTATCCAGAATTGATAAATTACAAATTTTGGAATAATTTATGTGCACTTTAAATGGGATTACCTTTAATTATTGGTTGGTTTCACTTTTAATAGCATCAATGACAGCAACAAATTTTGTTTGTGTGACTAATATGACAACATTGCAAATTGAGGGGCAGGTACAAAACATGGGTCACAATAATTACGGTAAGTCACAGGTCATTGTTTTTAAGAAACAACCAAAGCTAACAATAGGCCTAAAAACTTTTGATTAGGCCAACGTTTGGTAAAACAATGACCTGTGACTTTGTACCTGCCGGCAAATTGAGTCGAAATGAAATTTCAATTACGTAATTAAAATAACAACATAGATACAGTATAACAATTACCAGTATATTGAAGAAACTACAATCATTGGTTATCAAATATTTTCAAGAATATTGAAGTTCTTGTAAACACACCTTATGTGTCTAATTTCAAATCCTGATGAAATGAATAATAATAACTCAGTGGATTTAGATTCCAGCACTGTGCAGTACTAGCCTGCATAATAGGCGCTTATTTATCCGAGGGCAAAACAGGAGAGGCGAGCATGTGGCACAATTAAGACAAGGGGAAGAGAAAATTATTATTCTCTTCCTCTCCTCTAGCGCTTCGTGTCCACCTCTCGCACTTTGTGCTCGGCTAAATAAGCACCTGTTATGCAGGCTTGCACTGTACATGTACATAAGTTTAAAAGATGTATTTTAAAAGGAACCTTTATCCCTACTAAGGAATAACTTCAAACCCAAGGAATGATATTTGCTGTAATCTAATTCGTCTAAAAATTCTCCAAAGTAAATAATATTTATGAATAAGGAATTTAATATCATGATCATGGAAAAAGGACAAGACTGAGGAATTTTCTAATTTTACTGTCATCTTGAATGGTAAATGGTTGCCTTTATAATTTTTTGGGTACAAAGAGCTTTTAGTATAATAACAAGGAAAGCCCTAACATGTAACAATAATGATATTAATTATAATAATGACCAGGAAATTTGAAAGCAAAAAATAAATAGAGGATTCTGAAGTTATTTTATTCTACATACAAAAGCCTTAAAAATGTAAACAAATTTGACTGTAACATTATTATTTCCAGTAGTTTAATTTACAAGCAAGTGTGGTTCAGCATTGTCTGTAATCTTATCAAAAACAGCATTTGTAATCACAGTGGTTAAAATGTTGTGCCAAGTGAGTCCACAACAAGATGACAAATACTGCTGTTAATAAGAGTACAGACAACACTGATTTGTTTTTTACCACAATATTCAACTTCAAAGAAAATGTTTATTTCAGAGCGCGACCAAGATTGCGACACAAAGTTTAAGAGCAAGCGTTGTCTATAACTTTCTTGCAATCAGATCGGTTTATGTCCCAAAATGAGCGTTTCTGATTTGCTCTTACAATTGCCTGACTCATTGACACAAGCAAGACGCGAGCAGCGTTGTCTAGACTCTTGTTGACAAAGGCAAATTAGCCAATCAGATTGCGAGATTAGAAGTAATTGCGGTAAAAAGTTGTTTTGTTGGAGGGGAGGTTCCTAGTAGCAAAGATTAGCTCATGTGAAACTTGATCAAGATTAGTCCTCAGAAGGACTAAGGTTGGTGACATTTAACAACAATAATTATTCGCCAAAGGCAAGGTGAATATTGGTGAATAAAAAACAAGACAAAATCAAAGTTTTAATTCATCGATATTCACCGAGCTTGAGGTGAATAATGATTTGTTTTAGGATTCGTGTAATTACATAGGTGATTATTTGAAAAATATGCACTTTTTTAAAACGATTAATTTCTTTGTCACCTTGACAAGACGTCTTGCGGCCATTTTGAAATTAACGTTTTGGTGATTATCACATATTAGTATCACCCAACTAGTGGACTAATGCAAATGCTGCATTTTGATTGGCTACGCTACTAGAGGACTATTAGTAATAGTCCTCGAGTAGCGAAAAGCGTGACGTTTTCTTTTGTTTTATTCCCAAATAAATATATTTTCAACTTGCATTTGCTAACTTTATTATTGCCTTTTCTGTCCGACTAGTTGGGTGATACTAAAACAATTCACACCACAGTCCACCTACTTCTTCAGCAACCTGATAATGAAAGTATCTCAGAATCAAAGATACTTTAACACACCAAAACAAGACAATTTATACACCATGAAGGATGGTGAACCATTCAAAGAGAAATTACCTGATGTCACTGAAATCTCAACCACAACAGAAACGATTGCAGAAATCCTGGGAATAAGCAGCATCACCAAGTACAACTCCTGTTCTTCATGTTCCAAAAAAGTTACCATCAAGGGGAAAATTGCTACGGGTCTAATTGTTAAATAATCACCTCAAGTGTAACCAATCAGCATAGAGAATTTTCAATAATCACCCATGTAATTATACTAATGACTGATGTTTCAACAACCCGAGCAGAAGTCATCCTCAGAAACATGTAATTTGTGTACTGTCAGTGAATCGTATATGTACTCTGGGCCCGGTTGTTCAAAAGCCGATTAACGCTTAATATATCTCAGTTTATATCTCTACCCACAAATGCTGGTGAATGCTGATATTTGGACGCACTTTACATTAGAAGAAGTCAATCTTGAAAAGCAAAAAGAAGCAAAAGAAACTTTTGCCAAAAAGTTGAAAACATGAAACAACCGGGCCCAGCTGGTCTTCAAAAGCCCGGGGGGGACTCCCATATGGAACAGACAGGGATACTCGTCGGAAATTTTAAATTTAACCCCTAAAGGAGACCAATCTGGGCGTGGTTTAAGCAAATTTTGACCTTAAAGGCATAAAATATTGGCGCTTTGCCTGGAACACCCTAAGCGAGACCAAAATCCAAAATTTACACCCCTGAGCGAGACGACGAGCATCCCCGTCTGTTTCATGAAACATGAAACAACCTTCTCATATCAGGACTGCTGTCACTCAGACCATCTTACTTAATCAAGCTTTGAATGTTTTAACAAGGTGTTTGAACCTAGGAGTCGTATCAAAATTAAATGAAGTATGGAAGATCTTCCAGTCCTGAGATGGACTAATGTTCAGTGGTGCCATTGACTGACATTTTGACAACCCAAGCGGAAGTCATTTCAGAGGCAAATGATTAGTGTGGTGTCAGTGAATCGCATAAGTACCCAGCTTGTCTTTGTCCTGATTGGTCAGTAGAAATGTGATGTTGTTGGTCTTTCTAGCCAGCTGTGATGTTGCTGGCTGGGAAGACTGTGGTTGGACTGTTTAATTTTGTTTATCTAAAAAGGACTATATATTCGTTCATTGTGTAGGATTAGTAGAACTTGCAGTAGTATACTATTTTTAGAGAGATTTTAAAAATGCTGACAGATGCAGTACATCAACACCGGATATGATATTCGACTAATGAGGAAGAATAATCATACTGTACGTCCTGCACACATTTTAATGATTTTTTTGTCAAGTGTGCACGGAACGCAGGAGGGAAGGTGATGTTTCCAGACGGTAAGAAAAACTTTGCTTTGTTTCCTTTTTAATGTTCTCGTGAGCAACAAAAGATTTTCACGTTGCGAGTTTAGTTGCTCAGCAGGTATCACACATTGCAAGGTTTCTTTCAAGTTTTCTGCATTTTGATGTGCCTGTGCTTTTTGATACAGTGGACGTGCGAAGGCTGTGCCTGAAGACCACCGTATCGAAAAACACCCTGCTACGCAGGCTCAGTAGCAACTTGTCGCTCTCTGATATCCGCGAGCTTTTTTTATGGGAGCCCAACAAAAGGTGATTTCTCAAACGCTTCGCGCACAAACCTGTTCTGTTAAGAAGAGCATTTTTTTTGAAAATTGATGTAGGTTATTAAAGGCCCATGTTCACCCAAAAAACATTGCCGCTGCGTTGAATTTCGCACAGAAGGAAAACCCGAAAATCACGCTAATAAAACGCTGGAACTATTTCAAACAACAGCACAAGCGCGCAATCTCTTTTGGGTGAACATGGGCCTCTAAGTCTTAAATCTTTGTAAGCTCGACAAGACAAGAGGCCGACGGAAGTCGAAGGCAACCCGAAGACTCCTTTCTCATTAGCTTCTACGGTAACTTACGGTGGTTCAGGGCTTTCAGCGCCGCCCTACTCTCGGCGGTGAACCCTGGGAACGAGATTGGCGTAGGCGCTTCTCCAATCCTGTCGCATGCAACCGTCGCAAGCACCCGATTAGTAGGGAGTTTACGATCTCCGACGGCGACGGTCGACGAAAACGTCACTTCAAAATATAACTTGGCCTTATCATAAGTCTTTCGCGATTATTCAGACTCGTTCACGTCCTACTATATGGGCGAACTATCCTAAAAATAAATTGGTACGAGCGGTTTCAGAGTCAAAATAGAGAATGAAAGACTCTCTGTTACCTGCTCACGTTGTCGTCGAAACCTCAAATTTGGTGATTTCACGTCGTCGTTATGCAGAGTACCGCTAACATACTTGCTAAAATCCGTGCTGCACGAGCAGCACGATTATTTATGCTCTTTTAACCAATGATATTATTGTTTTGTGGCGTTGTCGTAGTCGTAGACGTCGTCGTTTCTTAAACTCCCTAGTTTGGGAGACCGAAGGTGTCAGGAAAAAATTGCTTTTGCACACTCAAGGTGTGAATTTCCCTTTTTTGCACATTTCTTGGCCGTTCTCCCCAACACGACATAGTTGGCCGGCCACAAGAGAAAATGAGGGACAGAGAGGAAGAGCTGGGGCGTTGGTCGGGATATGTGAATTTCACTAAACTTATTTGTAGAAAATGGACGGGAAGTCGATTTCGCGAGCCTTCCGCAACTATTTACCACAACGTTATAACAAGTCATCGGAGCGTTGTGTCTTAAATGGCGGCTGTGGAATATTCATTATGCCTTTCTCAAGTGGAACTTACAGGCGTCTAAATTTCGGAACAATTATAAGAATGACCGCAGTGAAATTGTACCGGGTAAAAATTCTCCAGAAAATTCGGAAAATGCTTCCGAAAATTCCGTACCGCAAAGTAAATAGAGAAAGCGTAAGCTTTGTGATGTTCAGCCGTCGAGCGAAAATGTGCCCTCAAAAGATGACATTTCTGCTTCTTACCCTGGTGGAAAAGCAGCGAGAATAAGACTCCTCGAATCGCAGCTAAAGCGTTGAAAAACCTGCTTGTCAAGAAATACAAACGTACAAGCAGGCCGAAGAGTTGTCCTGTGAAAACTTTCTTCGTCTGTGTCCCTCATTTTCTGTTGATGGCCAATATCTGTAGACGACGTCAGCAGGGGTATAGGAAATACAAAACTGCACAAAATAGCAAAGTCGCATAGAAATTTGGCTCACAGTTGCTAAAAAAGGGGGGTCACCGTGCTCGTTTCCATGGTACGACGGTGATGAAAACGTGACGGCTATTTTAACCCACTTTGACAAAAGCCTGGTGTCATTGTATGTTCAATTCACGTACGCACGTAAACAATCTATTTTAATGCCTTTTTAGAACTTAAGGACGGTGCCTACTAATTCAAAGGTATTTTCGCCCCAATTTATGATTATGCAGGAAAGGTAGATCTTCCCAAGTGTTATTGAAATCCAAAAAGAAAATAGGGGGTAACCACGCATTTTTCAAAGACAATTCAGGAACAATATTTGTGTAAAGCTCTAAAATACAAAGAAATGTATGGCGTTCTTTCTTAAATTGAAGCTTAATTATCTCTCAAAAATGCATGGTTACCCCCAATTTTTTTTTTTGGATACCAAGAGCACTTACTAAGATGTACTTTCTCCGGATAGTTTTAAACCGCGCAAAAATATCCTTGTATTTAAGTGAGCATCACCGATAGGAAATCCGAGTATCTCGAGATGCGCAGAAGGTATGTGCAATAACAATACTAGGCACCGTCCTTAACACTCCAAAATAGATTTAACTTGAGTGTGGACTGTTCGACTCGTAATGGTCCCCGCCGTAAAATTTTATGAAATTGCTAAAAAAACTGGTCATGTATTTTTGCTTATTTTTTTACTACTCCATGAAGAAATCGTTCTCAGCAAAAATATGCAATAAAAAATGGGGGACATCGTACTCGTTCAGGAGAAAATGATCATTCATTGACGTATTAAGCTTGGCGTCAGTGAAAATCCGCCATTTTTTCAATGTGAACGACCTTATGCACGCACCAATGACGCGAGAAATTATGCGCAGTAGGGTTGCGCAATGCAAAACCAGGGAAAAAACCTTAAAACGGGAGAAATCCGCAAAAATGATCCCTATAATGGTCTCAACAGAGGTGAAGAGGTTGCAGAGATTTAGACCAAGAATCACAAATTGTTACAATGCTCGAGCCATGAAATGCTTTTTGTCATTTGTCATTTACGTCGCTTTAAATGAATTGATGTAGTTTACAAGTTGTGTTATTCTTTGTATACTTTGTTTCTCGGATGCATTGTGCACGCGCTATCCTTCAAGGGATGGTCACTCAAGCGCGTGCTCTCGCAATAATGTTGCGACAACATCTGGCAAACTTTCAAGCTTTGAAAAGCTTTGAAAGTCTTTCGTAAGGTCTATAAGGTTTTACAAATTTCCTGAAATTTGCTTTATTCCAGTGATTAAGACAACTCAAACTTCTCACGATGTTTCTCCAAAATAAACATCAGCTTTTGGGAACAAGTGTTGAAATCACTGGAGCAAATCTAGGACTTTGTACATGTTGCTGTCGCGTATTTTGGTGGACTCAAGTTCAGTATGCTTCTTAACGAAAACTCTTAGTCTCAATCTCAAGTTTTCAAAGTAGGTGATGATTGGGCAAAAACGGAGTTGATAGTAAAGAGGGTAGGCAATAGGCAAGCTCCAATTTAATATGGCAGCTCGATGAATTAATGCGACTTGTCAGTTCTCCTTATAAGTCGCTTGCAATGCAAGCGGAGTTCTTTTGGGGGCTACATTTGCAAATGCTGTAAGCCCTAAATACGGTGGCCTCTAACTGACACCCAGTAACGTGGCATTAATGATCGTTCAGGTTCAGGCTATGGTCAGGTTGCTTTAACCATAGTCTCCTGCCTATCTGAAAGAAGGAGGTGTATCTGAAGAGAATTTGTTTTAAGCTTTACGCAAAGTCTATTCCCTGCCGGAGCTTCCCCATAAGCATGGAAATCCCCGGCAATAGGCCTTTTGCAACTAACGATCACATGGTACAAAATCCGCCATGCTGGAGGGCAAGCTCATTATTATTCCCCCACTGGGACATTAAAACAAAGAGACCTGAACCAGTCAAGCTTGACTTGCCTTTGCTTTAATGTCCCAGTGGGGGAATAATAATGAGCTTGCCCTCCAGCATGGCGGATTTTGTACCATGTGATCGTTAGTTGCAAAAGGCCTATTGTTTCTCGACCTGAAATCAACGAATATGTTTAGGCTCATTTCCGTTACTATGACCTCATTTCAATCTTCAAAAGGAAGATTTTTCAAGGCGTAAGACGTTGGATCTATTTTGCTCTTGGTTCACTTTAAATCAAGTTAGACAAATTTGTTTTTCACAACAAGAGAACATCTTTTCGGAAGCGGCTCAAGCCTTCCGGGCGCAAGATGCGCGCGCAACTACGTCAGCCATTTTGGGCGCGAGCAAATGGCTTTCTCTTTTACTGTGTGACACTAGGGCCGTTTCTACGAGAGAAAATAAGCCGCGGCTTACTCTGGCCGCGGCTTACGTAAGACGCGAACACCCCGTATAAAAGGTACAAAATCTACGTTCACGGCTTTCTCAAACCGCGGCTTATCCTGGCCTGGAAGTTTATACTCGTATAAATAGTTCCTTTCGCGTATTATGTACGCCGCGGCCAGAGTAAGCCGCGGCTTATTTTCTCTCGTATAAATGGCCCTAGTGTGCATCAGAAAGAACGATTAGACGAGATGCGACTTCATTGACGACTTGGCCGATAACCGGCTTCGACCTTTCACTCAGCTATGCACTCGCTCATTAAAAACTGAAGAAAACCACGCGCCATTGCAAAACGGAAACCTGTCTTAATTTTCAGCCCCTCTACTGTTCCAAGTATGAGAAAAAAAAGCTATTATTCTATTTCCATTTTGTATTTTATATTTTTCAAATCCCAGTTAGCAAAAATTTATATTTCTACGGAAATACGCTTGTCAGGTTTAGTTTGGTTCTTCTCTCACGCCCTTCATAACTCAATCTCCATTTTGCCGATTTACTCAAAACCAAACCGGAAACGATTCCACCTAGAAATGATGAACTCCTGACCTAGACTAATTTAATTATCTTGCTCCCTTCCTTTCCGTTAAATGCAAAAACAGGTTTTTTGTTACCAACGCGGCGGCGTCTCTCACCTCCAAAAAGCACAGCGTATCGATTCACTTGTCCCCATGCTTCTACCTACCGACATCTTCGTAGAGGCCTGAGACTAAATTAATCATAACTAGAGCATCACAGTCAATTTAACCAATCAATTATATCATTGAGCATTTGATCACAAACCTAATTGCAGCGTTTTAGCCACCTGCTTCACGCGCTCTCGAGATCAGTTGCCCTTTCCAACAAAGATTTCTAAATTTTGATCCACTCAGAAAGACTAGATAAAGCGCGGGAAAGTACTGGTTTTCTGGAACTCAGTAGCTGGACATGCTGTTCCACTATCAGCGAAGATACAAATGATGCAGTGCATTTCACGCTTAGTTCACGCTTCTTTGTTGAGGGAAGGACAACAAAAGCGCTCCTTTTCGCCGCAGGAATAGAGCATTCATATCATCACAGAGGATGAGTAAGCGATTTGGAACGGCAAGAAGTGCATGATACTACAAGAATAACAACTGACGATTCGCTTAGAACTTTGCATCTTAGAGTGTGTTTTTCATGGATTTTAACGACGAACTTTTGATGCCCTAAGTCATCGTTTTGTCATTGTATCCTTTTGAGTTAAAGGCCTTAAAAAGCTTGAAGAAACTTTAGAAAGAAGACGCTTATGGGAGACGATGGAATTTTGACCAAGAGACGGCAATTAGCGTAGGATCAAGTCACTCGAAGGAAGCCAAACACGAAACGACGAACTTTCGGCCAGTGGCGCCGGCTTCAAGTTCCGAAAAACTGAGAGGCCGCAATTTTAGTAATTTTGAACTAAGAAGAGAGAAACAAGGCAGTCAGCTGGAAAACCTGAAAGATATTAACCAAATATTAAAAATCAAACCTCCGACCATGACAAAATCGAAAGAATCGAGTAAAAAACATTAACCTTTTAGTCCGCTCTCAAAAGAGAATGAGGTTCTATGGATCTACGATATGACTTACAACTCACACTTACATACGACTGTTTTTTTTTCTTTTCTTTTCTTTTCTTTTCTTTTCTTTTCTTTTCTTTTCTTTTCTTTTCTTTTCTTTTCTTTTCTTTTCTTTTCTTTTCTTTTCTTTTCTTTTCTTTTCTTTTCTTTTCTTTCCTTTTCTTTTCTTTTCCTTTCCTTTCCTTTCCGTTCCTATCTGCACCTTTGGAATTGTATTTAGAGAACTTTAAATTGTGTACTACTTGTATAATTATTCATTAGTGCCACCTAATTTTGACTGATGTTACGGTGTTTTTGTTATAGGTAGCGAGTGCTCAGCATCGCAGGACAAGTGCAGACCAAAGGCAACAACTCAAGTATTGGTAACTCAGTGTGTGTTGATTGTTGCTATTATTTTTCAGAACACGTCATTTAGCTGGGGGCGCTGCAAGGGTGATCACTTGACAAACAATTTTGACGATTTTTACACCGAAACAAAATAAACAAACTTTACTCAGACAGAACTGACATTGACAGACCCCACCCTTCGCAGGCCCCCTCATGAGGGCAGGGTGAGGTGGTGGCGCCACGGAGTCTGCGTGGAGCAACGTCACATTCGCCTCTCGGGGAGTAGCGACCCCGCCCAACCTAAGACTGACCCCTCACTTGTGGGGGGACAGCCGCTTGGCCTCAGTAGTCTGTCAGTGGG
>NC_090888.1:25758509-25766009 GCF_036669925.1 Montipora capricornis | reverse complement strand
GCTGTGTTACCGCACTACCACACGTACGCAATGCGCGCCTATTTTTTTTAAAGTTGACGGGAATTTTCTCTTTCTGACAGATAGGCTGGTAGCCAGGTTTTTGACCTCAGAAAAAGATCTGTTTCGTCGTATGAAGGTGTGAGCCAAAGGTTCTCTGCTGGTATGACTTCTGGTTGAAAAAGTTGCCTGGAACGCTGCAGTTCAATACCACCCAACTCAGTCCTTTCTGTTTCTGAGTAACACGTACCATAGGCAACCCAGTGTATGCTCATGGAGCGTCTAGTCTTGTCATAGCCTTCGTGATGGAATTGTTTTACGTTTATTGCTCGCAGATATCGACATTATCGATGTGTGACATTTTCCTCGGCTGGAATGTGTTCGTTCGTTCATATGTATGGAACGCCAACACTGTCATATGTCTTTCTTTGTGTTTTATACGCAGAGGTCACGTTGTTATATGCAGTCCTTTTGCGTTTATATTGAGCTATTACCCTTTTATATGTAGTCCATTGACAAATATATACCGTGCTAACTTTGTCACACGCAGTCTGCTTCTCATTATGTTGTGTACTTTCTTCAATATACGCAGTGCATGTTGCTTTATATGCTGTCAAAACTTAGGTACGTGCAGTGCGTGTTCTGTTATTTGAGGCAATACGATGTTTCGTCGGGTACTTTCACGCTTGTGAGCACTGAAAATCCTATGATGAGCAAATTTTCTGATGATATACCCACAATGCCTCACGAAAATCTTATGTCCCAATCCCCCTCGAATGTCGTCGCCATTTTCACTCGTGTTTTCAGGATGCAGAGGCTGGCTAATCATATGTTCTCCGTTTTACAAAAAGTGAAACTTGGATATCTGGAAGAGAAATTTCAACAGGAAAAAATAACACCCGATCTTGTTTGCAAGTTGTCGGTACAAGAGCTGCAAAGCCTTAGAGTAACCTCTCGCAGTGATATCATGGCACTACGAATTGAGTGTGCAACCTTCGGTGGAGAGGCATTGAATAAGACTCAAGCAAGTTGTGGAACACCGTCATTCTCTATTCCCAAGAGTGTGCTTGAAAATCTTTTAGGAGAAGGTTTCACCATAAGGGAAATTTCTGCCATGCTATCCGTCTCTGAGAGTACTATTTACCGTAGGATGAGTCAATTTAATCTTAGCAAATACGACTTCACAGAGATAGAAGATTCGGATCTTGATGTGCTCATTGAAAAAATTACCGAAGAATTTCCATACTGTGGAGAATCTTTGATCAAGCGATTCCTAATTGAGAAAGGAATTTTAGTGCAAAGAATGCGTGTCAGAGATAGTTTACATCGAGTGAACAGTGATGGAATAAATGCCAGGAAGAAGGGACGCCTTCAAAGACGCGTGTACGATGTGCAGGGTCCTAATCACCTTTGGCATTTAGACACCAATCACAAACTTGTGCGGTGGTACTTTGTAATTATAGGTGCAATTGATGGATATAGCCGACTGCCAGTGGCACTAGAGTGCAGAAACAATAATAAGGCAGATACTGTGCTAGAGTGTTTTTTGAAAGGTGTGGAAAAATATGGACTCCCAAGCAGAGTGAGATCAGATAAAGGAGGGAACAATGTTTTAGTTGCTGATTATATGTTAGCAAAGAGGGGCACAAATCGGGCCAGTATGATTACTGGGAAAAGCACCCATAATCAGAGGATCGAAAGACTTTGGAGAGATGTTTATGAAGGGGTATTAACCATATTTTCTTGAGGACGAAGGAATGCTAGATCCATTTAACAACCTTCATGTTGCAGCCCTTCATTATGTTTACTAACCAAAAATTAATGAAAAGCTCGAGTTATGGAGAAATGCCTGGTCCTGGCATCGCATGAGAACAGTACGATCTTCCCCTATTCGCCTGTGGGTTTCTGGTCAGCTGCAGAACCCTGTTGGTATTGATCTCTCTAGTGCTGAAATCGATTGTTATGGTGTTGAGGGAGTATTACACGATGACAGAGTCGAGGATAGCCGACGAATATTTGAGGCTCCAGTTACCCTAAGCGACCAATGTTTGCAAAGTTTAAGAAGTCAGATACCCACAAATTGGGCTTCTTCAAACTATGGAATTGAATTGTATTTAAAGGCAAGAGACATTGTCGAAACATCGATGAGAATTGCCGGGGCTTTGTAGTAATTATATACAACACTATGAGATCGCTTCGCCAGTTGTTTCACTGTATCTTACACCGTAATAATTATTACAGGTAGTTGTTTCAGGTAAAGGGAATTATTGCAAAAACTGTGCTTTGTCATCTGATAGGGAACATGACAATAATTTAAGTCTTCAGTTGGGTTGGTACTGTGGTAACGGTCATTAACACCTCTAAAGATAAATTACACTGGATGCACTATTGAGACAATCAGTTTATTTGTAATGACAGCCTTAAAAAAAGGTGTTGCAAAACCTAAGTGTAATAAAGGAATAACACCAATGTTCATGAGAAAAATTTCAAATTTGAAGGCAGAAAATGAACTACTGCTCAAGCAAAACTTGAACGTCTAATTGAACAGTTGGTAAAACAGTTCCTAAACCCCAAAGAATGGGTAGTGTTTTGAAAATCTTTTACAGGTTGCCAAAAAAAGCATTGGCAAATGCAAAATCATACATGTTAAACAAGACTTCTGTAGCTGGTAAAGGTAAGTTTGCTGTTGGTCTTGGTAATTGCAACACGTTTACACAGGTATTGGCAGTTGGTACAAATCCTTTCATGGCTTCCACAAAGGCAATGGATGGTTGAATAGCAAACCCAAGAATTGGCTCATTTTCTGCTCCAGTGGCATAGCGAAGAATGTCAGCATTTTCACATAATTTGTCTTCCAGGTTTGCATTTGATTTCACAATTTCCCAATACAAGATTTGTTTTGTGGCTATCTCAATTAGCTGCACCCTGGATGCCATGTCCTCTAATTTCTAACCATTTTCAATTGATATACATCATTGTAGTTGCCTGGTAGATAATTTTATATTACCCTAAACTGACATCCACAAACAATGTAGCTTGCAGTTTGACTTGAGGCTATCGATTCTCAACACCCAATGTATGAGGGATTGAGGGCAATACTAATGATAAACAGTATTTTAATTCTAAAGTGTTAACAAAATTATTTACCTGCCACCTGCCTGCAATACTTTAGAAAGTTACTATAAACTTCTCCCTCAAATCGCCTTCTGTTAGAGCCTTCTTCACCAAACTCTGGTTTGAGTAAGTTCGTGAGTTTTTTCAAAGTCAGGACTCCTATATTGCTGGGCCACAAAAGGAGCAGAAAGACAGGAAATGCTTTTGCAATCTAAAACAACATGAAACTAATAAATAGTGTTTTCTGTGTACCATAATAGACTGGTCCTGGTAATGAAAAATAGCCCCCCTTTATGATTTGATGTGTGGTGCTTTGTGACCATGGAAAATCCAGTCATCCACACGTGGTGACACTTGCAAAATGCTATTTCAGGCTGGGGGGAAGGGTGGTATTTCTAGCCAGAAGCTTGTAAATGAGCAGGCTAAGTACAATTTTGCCTCCCACTAGCTATGAGTTACATTTTGGCTCCGAGTAATTGAGGTACATTAAAGTAACCATTTAATACCTGAATAATTCCAAGTTCAGCTAACCCTCTCCTAAGCTGCAATAAGCACTCTGAAGGATGTGTGTTAACAAAAATCTCTTGAACTTTCTCTTCTCCTAGGAATGTGGGCATTGGACCATTTTGTAGTATGCTAAGCCCTAAGTGAAAATAGAGCTACAATTAACTCCTTTTCTTTTTTTGAAGTGCCATTAATAGACCTTTTCGGCTTGTACATTTTGTTTTCCCAATACAGATCATGTGATAATACTCAGGAGGTTTGGTCTTTTGTTTTGCTCATTAAAATGAGGGCATGCAAGCATCAATATACCTGCATGCCCTCTTTTTAATGAACAAAACAAAGGACCAAGCCTCCTGAGTATTATCAAATGATCTGTATTGGGAAAAAAATGTACAAGCCGAAATGGTCTATTGACAGATATTTCAATCACACATTTAAGGAAACAACAACACACCTAATATGACTCCAACTGTGTGATATGCCTCTGCTTGGTAGTTCAGAAGGCCATCATCAAAATACCTCTCTTTTATTGCTTTAAGGCATAGGGTAAAGAACTCTTTTCTTGGCCCTCAAAGTTCCTCAGCTAACTAGAAATCAAGAATATGTAGTTCACTTGTAAGAAGTGCAAATATGAAATACGTTGTGTTATTTTCCAGGCTTACATTAACAATAAATTATTCACTGAAGTGGAGGTAGTGGTGGTTATTTAATATTAATAGCAGCAGTTTAACTAGCAACCTTTGTGGTTCCCTTAATGGTGCTGACAGAAGAATCCACCTCACAAGAGGGGGTATCCCTCCACTAACTATAACATACACTAATAGGCAGGTAGTTGAAATATGCACAATCTCAAAGCATACCTCACTATAAAACTGTACTTCAAGGGTGAGGAACTTGTTTTTCAGAGGAGCAATTTCATCAAAAGCTGTTTCAAGCAATTGCTGTCTGTCAACCAGTATGTAATTGGTTACACCACCATCACACCTTCCTATATCCTTAACATGAAGATCTCTTCCACGAATCAGTTGACTCTGCATGTATCTCAGTATTTCCACAGGGTTGTTGCAAGTGTCTATAACATCAAACATTAAAAAATAAATTTCCATTTTTTTAATTATAATGACGATGATTTCCTTACATTGTTTCAATTGTTTTGAAAATAGAGATACAGTCAGTATATAGTTGGAAGTAATGATGAGTTGCTAGTTGTAGTAAAGCATTTGCCAATCCAATTTAGATGGATGACTAAAAGGAACTAGGTGATGGTTGACTTGATTAGAACTGAGATTCTTGGGTTGTATGGGGCCACTTAAGACTTCCTTCATTTTCATGTATGCTAAAAACATTTACAGTTTTATTTAATAAAAATTATTGCAAATATGACGGGTTACTATGACAAGGCTTTAAGGGACTACACTATTGTATACCTGTTGAACGACAGTGGTCAATAATCTTTGGCATCATCTCTTTGATGTCTACTTCCAATTCATCTGTTGTAGTAAGTTCAGTGGTCACTCCAGTGGCACCAGTTTCTGAAGATCTGCCTTGAAAGACATAGTTTGTATCTTCAAGAGGTTGAGGTATGATTTCAGAGATAGAATCAGTGCCTTGAAAAGAAGCCGGAACAGCTTCAGCTTGGTTCAGAATGCCAGGCACAGGGTTACCTGCACCACCTGATGGCACCAATAAATGGTTACTAAGGCCACTGGGATATGGACCATTTTGACCAGTTGACAGGGACTCCACATCATTTGTTGTACCAGTACCATTTGCCAAACCTTCTGAATCACGGCTTGAATGGTCCAATGAAACCAGCACCTCATCTTCAACAATGTCATCAAACACATTGCACTTGCAGGTCTGCAAGTGGGTTCTCAGTTCATTGAGCGGAATCTCCTGCGAACACCACATGCACTTTTCTTTCAACTTGCATATCAACCGGTTGTCTTGATTTCCTTTAACGCGCAGGTTCTTTTGGATGGGCCGGAGGTAAATCTTTGTTTGTGGTGTAAAAAGGGTCTTCAACCCCTCTACTGACCATGATGACTTAACAACAGCTAAATCTCGCGAGTTGGTCCCACAACTCATGAGTTCGAATCCTTTACCTTCTTTCAGCTGAGGGAAGCCGGTGGGAGGCCCATCGTCGCCTGGCACGTCGCTTGTGAGTTTCTCCAGGACTTCTTCTTCGTTATCATCCACAAAAAATCTGATCTTTTTCAGGCCGAGGCCAGCCTGCCGTAAGATTTGTTTTTCAGTTGAAGAGGGCACCCTACAAGCAAGTCGATCTGCTAGGCAAACAAATTGACCGGTCCATGTGCGTCTGGGTGGTTTTTTCCTTTTACTTGTCTTTGAGGTCCCACTACCTTTTTCTCGGCGGCTATTGTACGGCTGAAACAATTTCCTTCTTTCCTCAAGTATTCGCTGGGATGAAGAAGTCGCGGAATTTGCAGTCGAGCTGTTCCTCTCTTCGTCCACATCTTTGATTCGAATTCGATCCCCCAGAGTTTCTACCCCTAGACGAATTAAAGAGCTCTCTGACATCGATAAGATTACTTCTGGATCTACTTTTTCGTCGATAAATCGCTCAAGAAGTGTTCCAAGGCCCAGTTGTTCAAGAATAGACTCTTTCTTTCTCTTCGGCGGGAAAATGGCGACGACATTGGAGGGGGATTGGGACATAAGATTTTCGTGAGGCATTGTGGGTATATCATCAGAAAATTTGCTCAGCTTAGGATTTTCAGTGCTCACAAGAGTGAAAGTACCGGACGAAACATCGTATTCCCTCAAATAACAGAAAACGCACTGCACGTACCTAAGTTTTGACAGCATATAAAGCAACATGCACTGCGTATATTGAAGAAAGCACACAAAATAATATGCATATGCATAGGTCATAAGCTAAAATCTCGATTGGAGATTGTAAGTGTAAGTGTGGAAGTTGCCAGAGACTCAATCGAGTTGTAGAGTGCATTTGTTGTGCCGAAATGGACTGTGTGGTGGGCAAAAACAATGAAGCTGCTAAGGCAGAAGGACTGGCCAACCACTCATTTGCATCACACAGCATCCAGGGTTCCAAGCCGTGTGTTTTAATCGCTGGATTCTACAGACGGCATGGTATCAGTATAAGCAGCAATACACGATTCGTGCGTAGGCCCATCGCACAAACAAAATAGACACATAGCCTACAGGCAGTTGACGAGGTGGTGCTGGGGTCTTTTGGGAAAGGAAGTGCGAGTGGTTCTGTCATCATGTGTTTTGTGTTACATACGAGCGCACTTCCCGCCTCCAGGGCTCGAAAAAGACGTCATATTTGAAGGATTTCACTTTCCAAACGAGTAATTGTTTTCATACTGTGTTGTATTTAAATTGAGCTTTTAGTTGACCACTAGTCTGTTGGGATTTTCCTTGAGATTATAACTGACGAAATAATTATTGCATCTAGCTATGGGGTGATTGGATAACATAGTTCGAAGAACATATTTATATTGTGAAGATGGTAAACATTCTAAGATCCTCATTTAATGTTTATTTTCAATTTCATTTTGTGTCACTGTGTCAGTTTCTTTAAGACTGATCGACGATCCTTGCATTTATGTGATCGATGGAGTATATAATTCTAATGGAATTAATTTTGACTTCACTTTGAGCATGACTAGATTTCACTATTTGTATGGCTGTAATTTTTTAACAACATATTGCAATGTGAAAGGTGAATTGATGAAAGTCATCCTCGTTCACCATCTTTATTCAAATGTCACTATTCGTGGTACTTCGGCAGTGCTGATCTTAGCAGTATGCAGGACACCTGTTACATATGCACTCAGTTACATGGCGTTACTCTCGATGAGATCTCGTAGGTCAGTGGATGGAGCGCCCACACGATTT
>NC_090888.1:25748509-25753509 GCF_036669925.1 Montipora capricornis | reverse complement strand
CGCTAAGCCCATATACAAAGAGAAAACATATCCGTTTGTCCACGATTTCCTAATTGAAGTGATTTTGCTCAAGACGGGGGTGGTTGAAGTTCCCCCCACTGAAAGGCCAAACCTTCCACAAATCATTGCACCAACTCCACGTGGGAACAAAGAAGATATAATTGCAAGACACGTGTCAAGATTTTAATAAAATGTCCAAGTTTCTAATTACTGCTGCATCTATCTCTTCATCAAGTTATATCAAGTAACAGAATTGTAGCGCAGAGACAGTGGGCTGATTTAGCAACAGAACGGGAACGTCAGTGGCGACGGCGCGCGCAGAAAAAACACCAATGAGAATTCAGAATAGAATAGACTCCACTATTTTCTTATCTATTCTAAATTCTCATTGGTAGTTTTGCTGCGCGCGACGTCGCCACTGACGTTCCCGTTCTGTTGCTAAATCAGCCTAGTATTTACACCATCATAATATAGAATTGTTTGGCTAGCGGAAAACAGCAAGGATACCAAAAGTACATGCAGTGTTAATATATTCACAATCTTTTTTGTAAAACACTATTGGATGAGATGTCAAGGAAACCCATGATGGTCTACTTGCTTTAAAAGACTGTCAATCAAAGTCGTCACTCTTTTGGGATCCTTGTTGTAAGAAATATCATAACCCCCCATGTGTCTTGTGAAAGGAAAAAAGGTGAAAAGGAAGACATTTACCTTCAACTGATCCTTCAGTGACTGAGATTGCCTCTGCATTTAATTTTCAACACATTTCTATAGTTCCAATCTTGAAAGGAAATATTTTGATCGTGTAGTCATGCAGTAAATTAAAGAAATGCTAAGTCAAGCTCAATAACTGAAGGATCTTTGAAGCCCGTGTAGTCGCCATCAGGTTCTGGAAATTCTTTTTGGATGAAAGATATTACACAAGATGGGATAACTTTTCTTTGTTTTCTTTCAAGTCTCTTGATAGATCCACCACACTTAATTGTCTGTATGCTGCATAGCGATAGTTTCTGAAATGCACACCATAATATAGAATGGTTTGTGTTGCTGGTAATCATCACTAAAGCCCTGGCCAAACGGAGTCGCAAGTAGACGCAAGTTCACAACTTGCGTCTACTTGCGACTCCGTTTGGCCAGGCCTTGCGTGCACTTGCGTTGGCTTGCGATGACTTGGGCTCACTTTGGTCGAGATCAAATTTTCCTGCAAGTCGACGCAAGTTTTTTACCGTTTGGCCACCCAACCCAAGTCAACGCAAGTTGAATGACGTCATTTGACCTATTATTAGCCAATGTCATACAGTATATGTAGCCTTGAAATATTTTTTTTTGGCGACTTTCGTGTACCAGCGGGGTAACTTGCGGGTGCGTTTGGCCACCCAACGCAAGTTTCGACGCAAGTTCAATTTGTCGCTACTTGTGACTGTAACTTGCGAGTCCGTTTGACCAGGGCTTCGTGATAAATGTTGTAGTAAGTATAATTGCATTGCCTGGCTAGTATTTTAACATCAAAACCCAACAACAATAAAAGCTGTGAGGTACAAGTACAATGTAACCTGTAAGGAAAACATGTATTGTTTACAACAACTGCAATCTTTGGAATATGTACCACAGCTGTATTTTCCCAGACAAAAATTACTTTTTACTGTTGATAACTAAATTACAGTCACATCCCAACTTTTATATTCAGATACAAATCAGGATTTTTATTGAGAACTTGTAAAAAAAATTAGGTCAAGATTTTGTCTTTCACAATCTCCAATGTGATCTGGTGTTAACAAATTCAGGAATACAGTGTGTTAACTGTTTTCAAGGCTCAAGCCAAAGCTTGTAGTAATGTTAACGTTTTCAAGTATAAATCAATGTAGTGAAATTTAATGCTGGTAAACGTATTTTGAGAAAAGAAATTTTCGTTTAGTGCATCCTTAGTATTTCATTTACATGAACCGGTTTTGCATAGGTGAGGGTACTGGTGATCTGTTTAAAAAATGGAACCCTACAATTGTTGTTCTTAAGACAGCCCGAGTTAGGCAAACGATTGAGAATTCTTCGTGTTCTGTAACACAACACATTCCTGTTTACGCAAGTAAATTGACAAAAGCAATATCAATGCCAATCAATACCTGCTTACTTAAAGAACATATTCTACAGGTACCCAGCCTACAGCTGAACAAATAACCTTTACTGTTTATTTACGACACTCTTCAAAATGAAATGAATAACCTGACACGCTGCATAAGAACTCAATTGAGACCTTTATTAACTGAAAATTACAACTCATGCCATATTAATTCCTACCAGCGCTTTTAAAACAAGTCTTCAACTGCGAATAAACACCAAAAATACTTTAGGAAATGGGTAAGGTCAAATTACCTTCCGTGAACTTGTTTTCAGATTCGGGCACTTCAAGACAGCAGATGCACTCTCTTGCTGTCTCTCTGAGCTCACAACGGCCGCAGGTGCACCAGTTTAGACTCATTGACCTCTCATCCTCTTCGGTGTCTTCATCAGAGACGTGGTTTTCGTCGGGAACACGCTCTGGTTCGAAGCGATACGGCTCAAAAGCAGCCATTTTAATTTCCTGCTTGAGCATACGTCGCGTGGCTGCTAAGTTAATCAAAATGGCGGCGGCCAGGATTTCGATATTGGGCTACTTTGGAGGAGGATGTCGTTGGGTTGGAACGCACGTTAGAGGGTGAAATTAGGGTGAGTGGCTTATCTTTGTATTACCTTTTTGGTGGTAAAAAAAAAAATGAGGGCTATTTTGGAGCAAACTTCTCCTTTAAGGGACGTAGCCAAATTTTAAAAGCTCCCGACTGTTTACATGATCTACCCAAGTTTACATCCTGTCACCTGTCACAATGCATTGATTTTCTGCTCAATTCACTGAGTTGCATTTCTGAAATAGCCAACATAAAAATAAAACCAAAATGTGAAAAAGGAAACGTTGATTAAATTAATTTTATATTAGGACGTTTTAAAAGGAACCTATTCTGGTGCAGTTGTCAAACAATGTTCGGTACGCGTAAATGACACCTCTCTTTTTTATTCAAAGGAAACTGCGATCGAATTCCTGATGTGGTTGCACAGAGGACAAGTAGAGTCCACTCAGTAAATTCAGCTATGATACCAAGCATGGAAGATGCTGTACAAATGTACACCAATGCTGGAGGCAATATAACGCGCGATTCGTCGTTTGGGGTTTCGACGAAACACTGACCCCCGGTCAACTGACCCCCTACTGACCCCCTTACTGACCCCCCCACTGACCCCCTATAAAATCAATGGGAAAATGAAAATTAAAAAAGCCCAGAACTATCAATGGGACCCGATTCAAGTTCATCCATAAATTTAGCTTACCTGAAACTTTCAAGATGGCGAACGCGTTGCAGATTTCCGACTCTTGTTCTCCTTTTACTGTTTAGTGGAGGTTCTGTTGACGGAAAATCGAGCACAGAATAAGATTGAATATTATCAATCAAATATTGCTTTCGAACGTATTGGGAAATGAAGCAAAGAGAAACGCTAACAAATTGGGACTTCAAGCTTGCCATAATAAACTTCCGGTTGATGTAATAGTGTGCATGTCGCTCGCGGTTAGTTGCGTGCGTGTTAATTTGCCAGAATTTCCTCGCTATTTTTGTTGCTTAATTTTCTAGCGGGTACAAATACCATGCTTGATGATATTCCAACTTATTCTGTGCTCGATTTTCCGTGACAAATCCTTCAGTCAAATGAGAAGGGAGTCGGAAATCTGCAACGCGTCCGCCATCTTGAAAGTTTCAGGTAAGGTAAATTTATTGATGAAGTTGAATCGGGTCCCATTGATAGTCCTGGGCTTTTTTAATTTTCTTTTTCCCATTGATTTCATAGGGGGTTAGTAGGGGGCTCAGTAGGGGGTCAGTTGACCGGGGGTCAGTGTTTTGTCGGAACCCCGTCGTTTGGCGAGTAGTGACGCACTCATCAACCAACGTGAAACAAAATTTATTCGGGATAATCCCAAATTCGACGCTGTTTTGTCCTTTATTAACATTACTAGAAATTAGATATATTTGTTTTTAAAACCAGGTGGTTGACTTTAATCAGTCAAACTACAACATTATAAAATGTCAACGAGTTACTTCTTCGCAACCAAAAAGATGTCTCTCTTATTTTAGTGTTAAACAAATGCTGAAACTTGTGTTATCACTTTTAGCTAAGTAAGAACATAGTCAAGTGAAAATAGTGAAACATTTCAAGTAACACAACATTCCGCTTAAGCATAATACAGTGATGAATAAAAACCAGAGTTATTACAACACTGGGGCAAGATCCAAGTTGTCATCTGAATGATACTCTTCATATCCACAACCATAAGGGATGGCGTCAGTATCACTTGCATCATTTTCCACTTCAATATTGCTTCTAGGGACAGACTGACCCAGGGTATTGGCAATTTCCCGTACCATTGGAATAACCGCATAATCAGCACTTGTGCGACATAGTGGACAATTGTTCAAAGAGGTGCTTGACTCGATCCACTGCTCTAGATAATGCACACAACCAATTAAGGCATAACAAGTGGAACATGCTGCGGCTGGTAATTTACGTTGACTAAGACAAACTGAGCACTTAAATATTGACTTGATTATTTTAGCTGCTTTTTCTTCAACATTTTCTTGAGAGGAAGAGCTACTGCTTTTGACTGGCAACTGGTTATATTACCTGGGTTCTGGTGAAGGAGATTCTCTGAAATCGTCCTCCTCGTCAACTTCTGAGGATACTATCTTCCTTAATAACCGATCCAGAATATCTCCTGTTGTGGACATCTTTTTAGGACTCTTCCCCTTCTCAAGAATGACTTTGACTTTTCTTGGCCGCCAGTATCTTTCGGCTCCCTCTCCAGAATCGAGATCCTGTTCATTTGTAACGAGGGAAAATTATCACTTGGGGGAATTTATCACCTTATAACATAAAGGGCAAAATTACTGAATGCTGATTGGTCAAAACAGAGGAAATTTTTT
>NC_090888.1:25741009-25743509 GCF_036669925.1 Montipora capricornis | reverse complement strand
AGGGGTATTCTTGAAATTGTAAAAGATCTGGAGCAGCCACAGCATCAGTTGACGAACCAAAGTCAGGCTATATAAGATACTAGTGAAACCAGTCTTGATGTATGGCTGCGAGACATAAAAGATGAATAAATGTGATGAAAATAAAATCGATGTCTTCCAAAGCAGATGTCTTAGACGGATATTTAAGATACGTTCGCAGGAAAGAATTACAAACAAAGACGTCCTAAAGATGGCTGAGATAGAAAAACTCAGTGAGGACGTGCGAAGGAGAAGATGGAAATTTATTGGCCACATCATGAGGAAAGAACCAAACAATGACTGCAGAACCGCATTAACCTGGGCCCCAGAGGGGCAACGAAAACGGGGAAGACCAAGGACAACATGGAAAAGGACGGCGGAGAGAGAAAGAGAAAAAGCGGGATGGAAGAACTGGAGTGAGGTACAAATGGCAGCAGCTGACAGAGATGGTTGACGGGATTGTGTTGAGTCCTTATGTGCCACATGGCACGAAGAAGATAGGTAACAGGTAACAAAGAAGTTGGCTTACTAAGTGAAGAAAAACTTTAAAAGTAATCCTTGACTATTATACTTTACGAAACAAAATAAAATAAAAAGCCTTTTTCACTCGACTGAAACTTTTATGATTATATCAACTTGGCTTACCTTTGGTGGTCTCCCCATACATAACTGGCAGATGCTTTGCATCGAGGAGAATAACGTCGAACCCCAGTTGTTCTTTTAACATCTTTTGCACCTCATTCACCGACGCGGTTTCTTCTGTCAAACTCAGATGAACTTGAAATTTCTCGTTTATTGCGCGAGATGATAGGACGTCTACCACTACAACCGACTTCTTCCATGATGATGGTTGCACTTTTCTCGAGCCAAGGAGAATCTCGGCCGTTGCAAGGTTTGCGTACTGGACATCTGGCCAGGTGGTGGGTTTAGATTTGTTCTCAGGGAGGATGTTCTCTTGTAAGACAGCGGGATTCCAAGCGAATTACATGGCGAAGATTGTTCGGCAGAGGTCCTTGAAGACGCGGGCCGAGTTGGCTCGCCGTTGACGACGTACGCCTTTGCGTAGTCTTCTATATTGAAAAAGCCTGTTTCTGTCGGTATGATAATCTCCCCTTCTTCTTCACAGCAAATGTAAATGCCTTGACTTATATCGAGTTTGAAAATCAAAGCTAATTTACCCACTGTTAAAGTAGAAGACCTAAGCCTCAAGACTTTTTCATTCATCTTAATCTTGACGCATGTAACATCAGGTCAGCGGTTGCACCGGGCACGTGGTGTGCGGAATAAAGCAGCGTTCTGTAGATCCGCCATCTTGTGTGTGTTGTAACACTTCATGGTGTCAGAATCGGGATGGAACACCTGAAACCGCCGGAGCCTCTGCTATTGAGTGCGGCGACAAATAAAGCCGAAGCATGGAGACACTGGAAAATGTCCTGGGATCTCTACAAAGTTGCTAGCGGGCTCGACCAAAAAGAGGAAAAGATTCAGGTTGCCACGCTGCTTCATGTGCTAGGAAAAGAATGTGTGGAGATTTTTTCAAATTTTGTTTGGACTTCCGAGCGAGATCGGGATAAAATTTAAGCTGCAGAAGAGAAGATCAACGCTCATTGCGCTCCGTTAACATCAAGGCACTTCAACCGCTTTCTGTTCATCGAACGAAAACAACACGAGGGAGAAACAGTACGTAAAGTTTTATTCTGGCATGGCACGACAGTGGATCTGACAGAGAAGATTAAGAACTGTCCAGTATGTTTAGAAATTAAACCAAGTCAGCAGCCTGAACCACTGAGGTCACACGAGATTCCACCATTACCCTGGGCTAAGGTTGACACAGGCATCGTGCACAAGAATAGTCGAAACTAACTTGTTACTATTGATTATTACTCCAAGTGGCCAGAACTAACTTTACTTCCTTCCATGACCAGCACTGGGGTAAATACTGCACTCAGGTCTCAGTTCGCAAGGTATGGTGTGCCCTCAGTGGTAGTTTCGGACAATGGTCCATGTTACAGCTCTGCGGAGTTTAAAAAGTTTTCGGAGGACTGGGCTTTTCATCATGTCACATCGAGTCCAGGGTACCCCCAGTCAAATGGTCAGTCGGAGAGAACAGTCCAAACAGTCAAGTCAATGCTTGAGAAAGCTGACGACCCATACAAAGCCCTCCTCGAGAAATTTCTTCTTTTGACTTTTTCGTGAGAAGTGAAATAGAACAATAACTTGAGAAAATTGACTTGAGTAATATCTGCGAGAAATCCTAAAAAGCTCCACCTTATCTGAGAAAAATGTGGCACTTATTTTAGGTTTCATAAACGCGAGTGAAATCGAGAAAAAAGGTATCGTACTTTTCATTTTGCGTGTAGATCACAAATCAAAACGGTGATGTTAATGGAATTTTCCAGTTTCTAGATCCAGGTTTTATTGAAAAGTGAAATTGCCGGAAGCGGACACTGATTAAAAAAGAATTTTACTGATGTACTTTATT
>NC_090888.1:25718509-25733509 GCF_036669925.1 Montipora capricornis | reverse complement strand
GCGCGGGGCCGTCGTGGTCGCCCTGCTTCAGTTCGTTCTAATGTTTTGAGAGTCAACGCGGACATTGAAGACCCTGTTGCCCGGCCGTCCAGAAGAAGAGAACATCACAGTTCAGGCCGTCGTAGCTCTCGTTCACATATTGCAGCTTCAAGCGGTTCTGGCCTTAGTTCTTCGCCTTCGCGAAGGAGTACCCGCGAGCGTGCGCACCGTAGAAGTCGTTCCGCTTCTCGCAGCCCTGAGCCCCCAACTTGGGCGAAGGAAATCTTAGAGGCACTGGAGGGGAAGAAGGAGGCGGTCAAGGTTGTCAAGGAACAGCTCGACTCACTAAAACGCAAGTCTGCAGAGGAAGAGCCCGAGTTCAAATATAAGAGTAATAAGAAACAGTTCAAGTTTAACACTGACGTCAAGGATAAGTTCAATCAGATTTTAGAGAAGGCTGGGGCGGATGACGCGATCACTAAGATTGCCAACGAAGTTATGTCACTCCTTGATAACAGAAATAAGTTTATTTCTATTGCTGACCGGGATGGCTGGGACGTGGTAGAATATTTTGAGGCGGACCCGCTCACTAAAAATGACGAAGAAGAAAAGAAACTACGTGTCGCGCGCAAGGAAGCAGAGAGGTCTCGGGAGAAGCGAAATCGAAAAAATAACCTGAGAAGCAAAATGGGGACTCGTTTTAAGTCTCAGTCTACATCTTCCGAAAGCGGTCTCAGTGTAAATTTTGGCCTGTCACATAGAATCGTGGATTGTCGCCCGGATGTCGGTCAGCTTTTGGTTAATCCTGTACCCGAGAAAAAAGCTTCTGTTTATCGCTGCTTTGGTTGCGGCAAAGCAGGCCATTTCATCAAGGATTGTAAGGTTCCCTCTTCCGCTAAATGACTAGCTGACTCTGATTTTGACGAATTTTCGGAGCGCGGCGAGGCTGAACTTGACACAGACGGTTCCTTAGTATCTTGTATTAGAGGCCGCTTGCTCAAATTTCTGCATGTTTGGCGTTCTATTGGGGCCTCTTCTTTTGTTCTTAGTGTCATTGAAAGCGGTTATAAGTTACCGTTTGTTTCAATTCCAGTGAAGTATTTCTTTAGTAATCATAAAAGCGCTGTTGATAATAGGGCTTTTGTTTGGGAGGCTATCGAGCAATAATACAATACAATACAATACAATACAATACAATACAATACAATACAATACACTACAATACATACTTAATTGAGTGTCAACGAGTGGTCAGAGCGGGTCTTGAACCCGGGATCTCCGGATCTCAAGGCAAGCGCCCTAACCACTGGGCCACACTGCCTCCTTGTTGTTGGCGGGTAGCGCGGTGGAAGTCAAGCGTGACCAAGTTCATGTTTGCAGTCCCTTAGGTGTAGTTCCTAAAAAGAATGGCAAATTTCGATTGATTCTTGACCTTCGCTTTCTTAACAAGCACCTAGCCAAGCGTAAGTTTAAGTTCGAAGACCTCCGAGTCGTGGCGGAAATTCTTCAGCCAGGTGATTGGTTTTTTACTTTCGATCTTCGTAATGGCTACCATCATGTTGACATTTCTCAAGAGCATTGGAAGTATTTGGCTCTTTCGTTTACTTTCTATGGAAAGCCGCGCTATTTTTTGTTTTGTTCGCTCCCTTTTGATTTAAGTACGTCTCCTTACGTTTTCCCCAAATTGCTAAGACCAGTTGTTGCACACTGGCGGTCGCAAGGCATTAGGATTTCTGTCTATTTGGACGACGGTATCAGCGCCGATTCAAGTAAAGCTTCGTGTTCTCAGGACGCGCAACTAGTGCGAGGCGATCTTGATCGCCTTGGCCTGCTAGTGAATGAGGAAAAGAGCAATTTTGAACCGCGCCAAAAAGGGGAGCATTTAGGCTTTATTTTGGACCTTACCAAAGGAGAATTTAGTATCCCACCAGGCAAGATTGATCACCTGTTTAATCTGGTTTCACTGCTTCTTGACGATGTTTCATCCACGGCTAGGGATGTGTCTCGTATTACGGGTACCCTTATTTCTATGGAGCTCGCTTTGGGTCCGGTTGTGCGTTTGCGCACCCGCGCCTTGTACGCAGTCCTTAATAGTGTTCATAGCCTTAGCTGCAAGATCGCTTTAACGCGTGAAGCTGTAGAGGAACTTAGTTTTTGGAGAGGTAATTTCTTTCGTTTGTGCGGCAAACCAATCTGGAGGCCCTCCCCGAAGATAGAGCTTTTGTCCCACTCTGATGCCAGCAATGTGGGTTGGGCGGGACTAATTGTGCAATTTGGTACGCACGTCGCTAGAGGGAACTGGTTGGGTTCCGAGGCCCTATGCAGCTCTTCTTTCCGCGAGATTCGTGCTATTAGATTTGTTCTTCAGTCGTTTTCCAGTCTTTTAGCGGGCAAGGAGTGCAAGCATAGATCTGAAAGTCAGAGCGTCTGCAGTATTTTGTCCGTCGGCAGTAGAAAACCTCATTTGTAAAAAGAAGCGGTTGCCATTTACAATTTGTGCCATGTAGCGGGTATTCGCCTTTCTGCGGAGTGGATACCTCGCCACTTTAATTTCAAAGCTGATTATTGGTCGAAAGTTGTCGACACCGATGATTGCATGCTCAACCCTGTCCGTTTTCGCCAGTTTGATATTCTGTGGGGATCCCACACCGTAGATCGTTTTGCGAGTCATAATTCTTTTCAGTTGCCCAGGTTTTGTTTCCGATGGTGGTGTCCTGGGACCGAAGCTGGTGATGCTTTTACCGTCAGCTGGGGAGGGGAAAACAATTGGTTGGTCCCCCCAGTCTTCCTTATTTCCAGGGTTATCAGTCACATGAAAGTGGGTAAAGAACAGGGCACTCTCATTAGCCCATTTTGGCAATCTGCTCATTGGTGGCCGTTGGTGTCTCGAAGCCCCGGGGTTTTCCACTCTTTTGTTCTTGACTGGCGGGAGATTCCTTTACATGAGTCTACTTTTCTCCCTGAATCCGCAGCTGCGGATTTTTTCGGGCATGGTATTCCCTCGTGTAGGGTATTTGCTTTGAGAATTGTATTTCCTTAGTTTTTGCCTTAGAACGTTTTCGGGTATTAGATGAGTACCTTGAACGAGTTGTTCAGCCTAATTATTTGCTTTTGTTTTGTCTGAGCCTCTTGGCCTAGGTGTGGGCCTTTGCTCTGTGCAAGTCAGTGGACTTGGAACTGTACTAGTGCGCACGAGTTGTGCAGCTGAAGCAAGCCGAGAGGGCAGTGCCGACACAGTAGTGTGTTCATTTTAGAGTCAAGTGGACTCCTATCCGTTGTGCGGATTTGCTTACCAGTTGACGCCGAGTGGGCCAAGCCTCCATGAGTTGGAGTGTGTACTGGTGCTGTGTTAGCTTGCCATGTGGGCAGTTTTCGCCTCAGACGATGTGTATCTTGCGCGTTTAGTGCTGTGTAGCATTTGGATGTTGTTCCTGTTTTTAAAGTGCCATGTTTTTGACATTGTTGATTTTCGCTTTAGGCTTGTCGCCTTACCAACGGAGCAACGTGGAGATTCAGAGGCTTGTAGAACTGTTAAAGACTGTCATACTTAATGACTGTGCCGCTTCAACCGTGTCTTCGTATGGAGGGGCAGCCAATCGATGGATTGACTGGTGCAAAGCTTACTCGTTTCGTCCTTTACAGTGTAACCCAACCGCAGTTGCTCTCTACTTAACAAGTCTTTCAGACCGTGGCTTATCTCGCTCGTCAATCCTTGGAGCAGCTTATGGCATTGCATGGCTACATAAGAAGCTTGGGTGTCCTAATCCTGTTGACGATCCGCTCGTTTCTCAGACCTTGGCTGGTTTTAAACGCCTCCTGGTTGGGCCATCTAAGAAAAAGCAGCCTATTGAATCTCATCACGTCAGGGCGCTGATTCGTTCCCATGGTCACCCTCGTGCTTCTCTACCGAAGTTACAAATCGTGTCGCTGGTTGCGCTTGGTTTTTCTGCTTTCCTACGTTGGTCAGAGCTGCGTGACTTTCGTGCCTGTGACTTAAAGTTTTGCGCCACCCACATGTCTGTTTTCCTAGACAGACGTAAGAACGATCAATTCCGTCAGGGGTCTGTGGTTAAAATTGCTCGTTTACCTTCTAGCTCTTGTCCAGTGAAACTGTTAGAGTTGTTCCTTGAGCGCGCAGAGCGTCAACCATTTCAGCCATTATTTTGCCTTTGCCAGAAATTGGGTACCGGGTACAAGCTGCGACAAGCTCCCCTGTCATATTCCCGGGCACGGGAACAGTTTCGCCAGATGATTTCAGAACTTGGTTTAGACTCAAACGAATTTGGTTTACATAGCCTTCGTTCAGGTGGTGCTTCCCAAGCAGCACGCAGCGGAGTTTCTGGGAGAGTATGGCGTAGGCATGGTGGTTGGCGCAGTATCCAAGCCGCAGATGGTTATGTCCATGAATCGTTGGAAAATACCCTTGTGGTATCTAGAAATTTGGCTGTTTGATTTTCAGTATGTGTTTTGCTCGATAAACATTGCGCGAGTTGTGTTGTATGCAGCAGTATGGAGAGATTTACATTTGCCCTATTAATTCTGATGGCTTAACGATGTTTGCTTAATGAACTTTGCCTTATCTCGTATCCTTTTATGCTTTTGCCACTGATTGTGAATTGTCTGCTTATCCCGCAACGCATTTCTGTTGTCAGTTTTTTTGGGTGCGGGGAATTCAAGAATTGTTCATTTATCTTTGCCTGAATCCAGCAAAGCGTAATGAAACAGAAGATAAATGGTTTCTTGAATTCCCAAGCGCAGGTGCGTTTGTCGGCAGTGTGTTTTAAGTGCCGGCATGAGACTATGACAAGAAAGTGTGATATGCAAAGTAGCAAGTATATATTCGCTGAACAGTAAACAAGTTTCATTGTGGATTTTTACAAGCGGACAGTTAAATTTTGTTCTTTTTTATATTTTGATTGAAATCCTGTAATCCTTTTCCTCGTAACGATTTTAGTTGTTTTTTCCTAGTAATTGACAGTTATTATAAGTGGTTTTGTTTATTCAATTTACTTTGGCCGCATCAAACGTATACAGTTTGTTTGATTTTTTGGTGTCTAAACAGTGTAAACATTTGTTTTTTGTTTTGTGATTAGTTGGTTAGTTCAAACACGTTCCAAAACCTTGGGGGATATTCTAAAGTTAACAAAAATCGGTTGTCGGTGTTGAATCCTTGACGGATTTTTTATTTTCGGCTGATATTTCGAGGAAAGTGAATTATCTGGCCGCCAAAAATGTCCTTTCGGCTGGGAAAATCCCTCTCGTCCACTTTTTGTCCAAGTATTTACCGTTCACTTTCATTTGAACGATAGCGTTCAGTCGTACACCATGTCATCTCCATTTGTGGGTGGCTCGAAAAAATAACTTTGGAAGACATTGTGAAGGCTGGCCTCAGAAATTTCCGAAACCACTGTCTTCACCATAACTTTAACAGGAGCGGCAATTACCCGTTACTGGTTTCAGAAATTTCCGAAACAGTTTGTCTTGGCTATTGCTAAAAACGAGGGCAGTTAACCACTGCCGGTTTCAGAAATTTTTGAAACCCCTGCAGCTGACCACACGTGAAGGTGAGGGAAATTAGCGATTATTGGTTTCGAAATTTTTTGAAACCAGCTTCAATGATAGATGGTTTCAGAAATTTCCGATACCACTTCCGAAACGAGTTAATTGTCCTAACAATGTCCAAAGACACTGGAGCCACTAACCTTTGCACTAAGATTAATGTGACGGTAAATGTGCTATTAATCGCGACACAACTTGTTTTAGAAATTTGCGGAATCCCTCTTATTCTCTATGGTATAGGATTAAGACAACGGCATAACTTCTCCGGTATCACAAATAATTTATTTACAACGTTGCATTGAATTTATATCCGTTCAAAGAAGAAAACACATCATGAATTTCGAAATTTAATATTCGTTAACGGTGTTCGCCTATTCACTGTTATCTTCCTCAAGCACATCCTGCTCCAAGCTTTGTCTTATACTCATTAAAGTTTCCTCGTCTGAATCCACGACAACTCATTTCTTCCGGCGTTTGAGACTTGCCTTGGCTGCTGATGCTAAAAATGATAAAACCAAGAAACATCTTAGGAAAAAGCTGTTAATTGAAATTTGTAACGTCATCTTTGACACGTATTCGTTGCCTGACATCAGCACATATTCTTGCCCATAAAAGCTAGATAAACTGACAAAGAAATATCTTATTGCTCAGTAACTCTACCTCAGAACGTGGACGATCTTCGCAAGAAACATAATCTGAAGTGTCACGTTCGAAACGCGTGTGATTTAATTTATTTACTTAGAGAGAGTTAGAGTACTGATATATTTATATCGGTGAGTTCGATAACTCTCTAAGATTAATAATTTTTGATTCCTGATTTATATTCTACTTTACTAGTTCAGTGATGGCCGTTAAATGTATTTTTCCTGAGGCTGAGTGACCATTCTTGGCCTACATTTGTTTAGTGAATACATCTTAGAAGATTAGTATAGGTAATCACATGATTTCGAGTGCAATTTGGAATAAATAAGCATGAGTAAATTTTTCAAAGGCCAACAAAAGTGCACGAGCCCGTAGGGCGAGTGCACTTTGTGGCCTTTGAAAAATTTACAAGTGCTTATTTATTCCAAATTGCACGAGAAAAATCATGTGATTACTTATTAATAATATACACGAAAAACATAACTACAACAAAAAAATTTTGACAGGGCGCGCTTTTTTTTAGTTCATTCAACTGATTGGCTGAAACAAATTACAACGTTTGTCAAATGCAAACTTACAAGACCGACACTTTCAAAATCATTCAAATTAGAACTTGGAAATGTGTGAGGACTGATTTAAAACCTTTCAAGCGTTTTAAATTTATGTAAAGAAAACTCGCTTTACAATAATTAGGAAAAGTAAACGTTCAATCAGAATCATCCTCAATAATGAACGCTCGGCGTTTACAAGAACTGGGCTGTCGTTTTGAAATCTCAGGAGCTCGCTTCGAGCGGCCAATGATGAAAGACACTTGACAGTTGTTGAACGTGTTCATCATGGTCTGTCCCTGGGACCTCATCATGGTTGGATTTACAGAGAAATTCTGAGTTTGAAAACCTGAAAGTGATGGTGGGAATTGGTTTTCTTTCGTCGCTGTCATCGATGGGCCGGCCAATGTGTGTGGTACTGGCATGTTCGTGTTTACCGGAGCGAGTGGAGCCGCAGTTGTCGTGATGTCGGAAACTGCCATTCGCTTTTTCTCAGCACCGGGGTTTTCATAATTCCGTTTGGATATTGCACTGGAGAGTCGTCGTTGTTCTTCCTCGTCGGCTTCATCGTAATCGTCAAGGGATTGTACGCTTCGGTGGCCTGTGACCTTCACTATATCTGAGCGTTCAACGTTTGCTTTCTTTAGCTTGCTCACTGTTGTCTTTCTAGCACTGTGATTCGTAAATTTTTTGTGACTTTCTTCAAGGCTAGTACCCGCCACAGTTGTTTTCATCATGTTGCTAATGGTGTTTACGCCCATTGGTTGAGTTTTGAACCAGATGTTGTCATTCAGTCTTCGGTTTCTTTTGATACTGAGGTAGAAAGGACCTGACCATCGCATGTTAAGTGGTCTTCGCTCGACAAACTGCTTGAAGAGAGCAACCGGACACCTTTCTCCTCCAACAGAGAACATTCGTGGCTGAAAATCTCTGTTCTTGCTCTGCAGTCCGCCCTGTCTGGTCTTCGTTGGACCTTCGGTAAACTGCACGAACTCCATACCTTCGTCATTTTTGCAGAGTTGAAAATCTTCCATTTTCATTGCGTGGTGCTCTTGACGACCGCGGAGACCAAAAAACTGCGTCAAAAGCCACCACATAGAAGAAATAAGCGCTTCTGGAGTTTTGGAGCCAAATTTTTCTCCCTCCCACAGCACCTCCTCTTCTTCCTCAGTTAAACTTCTGGCTTTATTTGGACGTTTGCCCATACCGGATTGGCGAAGTTGCCGAGCTTTCCCCTCTAAAACTTGCGTGGAAGAGTGGAACTCCCTGTCTCTTATGATGGAAAACTTGTATCCTTTCTCATTTAAATGTCTATCAAGTGCAGCTATCATCACTTTTAAGCTGTCTGGCTCGTAGTCGTCACCGTTTTTGTTTTTTACTTCAGCGTAGAATGATTCAAGTAGCTTGTTTAGTTTTCCTGGCTCGTTTTCCTCGATTTTGTTGACAATATTTTTCTGTTTGCACCACGTCTCCCATACATTCAGCCAGAAAGACGTACTCTTTACTGTATTTGGGTTTTTGGAAAAATTTTTTAGCTCTTCAATCGTTGTTTCGCTCGCAAAACCAAATCGTTGTTTGCTGAAAACTCCGGCCATTTTCCTCCGCGTCTTATCTTAAAATTTCCGCCAATATGTTGCTATAGAAACAGCTCTAATCTGATTGGTTCTTGTTGGTTTCTTTTGTGTGTTTAGCCAATCAGAAAGCCTTTGTAATTTGCACTCGTGTTACAAGTTTGCACTCGTGTTACACATTTTGCATTCGTGTTACAGAAGAGCTGCACTCCTTTCTCAGCCAATCAGAATTGAGTAATTTTTTCGTGTATATTATTAGAATGATAACCCTGGCTAGTCTAACATACATAAATCCAGTAAAAAGCAATTGCAGCTCTGAGCTGTTGCAATAAACGTAGTAACTGAAAAATTTGAATTCCTTTCGGCAACTCCGCATTAAGTTCCTCACACATGCATGTGTGTTTTGCACGGGGTGTTTTCTCTTTTTACACTATAACTAGAATTTACTCCGATACATCTAGAATTCACTTTGCAATGAAAACAATTTCTTTTCTCTCGTGAGCTGGTATACACACTTATAGGCACAATCTCCCAATACTTCAAATATGTCGACAATTGAAAATTGAACCAGACAGTCACTATCTTAGTGTGTCACGCAAGGTGAAAACTCGGAAATTTAAAATGCTCTAAAACGAAAGACGCTACGGCACTGGAAACTTGCAAAAAGGCTTAATTCTAGATTTATATTGTCAAAGTAGTCCAAATAAAAAATTATAAAACCTCGATTTTGATTATAGAATTTATGTCAAGGTGAAAACCACTACATTGTTACTTAGAATATTAAAAGGTTTTCATTTGTTTAAAACGGCTTACTGTAACTTGCAAAACGAGAGGAAACGAAACGAAATTTAAACCTGTATTTCACAAAATGAATATTTGAGCATTTCGATAGCAGTAATTCGCAAAATAGATGATAAGTGAGCTGGTTTCTTATTACGCTACGACGATAGTCACGTTCAACATACCTGGGATAGAAAACATTCTCTCTACTTTTTGATGAAACACGCCCCATCTGTTTCATCTCTTTGGTGGTCATCTACCTTTGCTCTCTTCGAATTTCTGGGCTCTTCATTAACCTCCAAGCCAGGTTTCCGTTTGCCATCGTGAGAACTTGGCTCGTTAGTACGATCTTGCGATCCCCCTTGAGAAACCAACGTCTGAAACCACTGGAGAAAGAGAAAGTGATGGCCTTTCATCCACTGTTTGGTTGCTTTTTTGAATCCGTTTAAATCTGTCAGCAAACTGACGACTGGAAACAGTGTAATCCATAAATTGTTTCGAGAAATCGTTTGCAAGGATGTCGAATTTGCCTAAATCTACAATTGTAGCCTTACACCGGCAGATAGGTTGGAGAACATGACCTGTAGAATGAAAAGACCTGAATACGCCAATGATGTCACTTCTCTTTTCGTTCTTTGTACAGTATTCAGAAAAATAAGTAAGCAATGTACCTTAATAGAAGAGGTATCCGAACTTTCAGCAACAGCGATAACATTTGCCATCTCCTTGCCGCCAGTTAATGTCCCTTTCCGTTTTTGTATAAATATCGTTAAGTCTAAACCACCATTTTCCTGTCTCGGGTTTGTCGCTCTTACCATTTTTACCTTTGCTCATAATTTCGCACGTTGCAAAAAATATCTTAACTACAATTTGGAAAAAAAAACAAGATCCTTGATTAACACCTCGACTAAGAACAGTCTGTAACGATACGCGAATGACACCCCAATTTATATTGCTCCTGTTGAGAATCCGTGGTTTTGTAAAAACACGCAAGAACCAAGATGGCGTGCGGAAAACAATGTCGTTTCATTTACAGAGGAAACATCTAGGAATCACATTCCTTGCTCCAAGAAGGAAAAATATAATGCAACTGATTCCTGTGTCTTACCTCTCGACATTAAGCGTTTGTCATGCTTTTGAAAACCAAACATGAATCGCCGGGCTACGAAAAACCTTCAACAAAGTTTAGTATTTCCCACTTCTCAAGTTTTTCTTTTTCGTGCCAGAAGGACAGAAGAAATTCCCACCCATGATTATCAACGTCATGACCGATGGATGTCACCAGTGTCACGTGTGAGATTGAATGGGTCATTCACCTTGCGGTGGAGGGCTTTGCGAATCAAAGATCTAATTTCTTTTTCGGCTTATCAAATTTCGTTTCATACTTCATTTGTTAGTTTTTATTTGTGCTTAAAACTCGTGCATTGCATCATTTTTTATGTTGCATGTTCATCTCCGCAAGGGTACCGTTTGGTGTCATGATAAATTCAGCTATCGGTAAATTATCGACAATGCAATATTTCCGGTTGTCACTCGCATTAGCGACATGGATGCAACGATGGAAATACGAACATACGATTTAGACTCGTTAACACACCTCACCCTCTCCAGTGAATCTTGCGAGTAGCGATTTCCTAACCTCTTACAGACGAAGATTTCTCACTTTTTATTCGGACAAAAGAAAAATTGAGGTCATTGCATGTTGATCGTAAGGTAACATTTGCTGTCACAATAAACTCAACCACATATTCTCACGATATTTCCTGTTGTTACCCTCTTTGGCGCCATGTATCGCTGAAAGTACGCACTGTTAGTTTAAGTCGGGTTAGAGTCCAGCCGTACGGTACTTTTCTGAGAGCGTTAACGTTAACGCACTACATCGCCTCCAGTGAATCTCGCAAGCAGCGATTTCCTAACCTCTTACAGACCAAGATTCCTTACATTTTATTCGCACAAAAAAATTGAGGTCGTTGCATGTTCATTCCCGTAAAGTACCATTCGGTGTCACCATAAACTCAACCACATATTCTCACGATATTTCCGGTTGTCACTCTATTTGGCGACATGCATGCAACGGTGAAGTACGCACAGAGGCCAGCCGCACGGTTCCTATCTTAGAGCGTTAACGCACTACACTGTCTCAAATGAATCTTGCAAGTAGCGAACTTGAAAATCCAGGTCCTTCTTCTCCTTTCTCGTCATCCTGCGATTGCCTGGAACCGGACTCGGAAAGTGACTTTTCGCCTCCATTAAATGGCAATTAAACATCACAGCTTTCTGCTAAATTAATCAGCCCAGCATCCAGCTCACTGTTCCTTCCTGACTCTGATCAAAGTGATCCAGAGGAATATGGAGAAAAGGGTGGCTTGAAAGAAAGTGAAGAGGATGAGGATGATATGATATGGGTTTCAGGCCATCAGAAGAACTTGATGAAGATTCCCATGAATCAATGACGCAAGGAGGAGCAAGTGGAGAAAGTGCCATCGAAACTCAAGGTAAAATCGTACTGCAATTGCATGGTTTCATAATAGTAAAATCCTGCCGCGTAGTTTTTTGCTCTCTACGCTCCAAATCGAATAGACGTTAATTGCGAAGCCCGAGGCTGCCTTGAATAACAATCACTAAAGTGGGCACTCTGTTGTTGTTTGCAGACACTACCTGCTTGCAAGACAGCCACCGTAAAGATAAATGTCTATGTCTTTGTTGGGGCTACAGTATTTCTCTATTTCGATTCTAATATATCAGAATTACAGCAAAGTTCTGTTCGAGAACATCTACCTTTTCAAGGAGCCACAATAAGTGAATTTTATCACAAGAAAGTCAACATTGTGTTCAGGTTAAACAGGAGTGCCACGAAAAAGCAGAAAAAGGGTTTAATATTAAAAACATCCTCATCACGAGGTGCATTAATGCTGTGAAAATCTCAAGATAAAAATAAGAAAATAGGTGATTGTAAGAACGTTTTCCAAAGATCAAAGTTGGATGGGATAAAAGTTATGTATTGAAGATGTCACATTAGGGGTGCGACCACTTATTATGGCCAGATTTGGAAAAGATCTTCTGCGATGATAAGGGCGTTAAGCCAGGGTTGATTGACAAAAGAGGTCAAAAGAAGGGTAGTCAAATACTGTGGATTACAAAAACAGTTATAAGTATTCATGTTGCAAGTGCCAGCCACATACAAAATGCAAAGGACGATACTAATTGGAGAGAAGTGGACAAATTAATAAAAAGGTAACAGACGCCCGAAGAATTTGTAGAGTCAATGATAAGAAAGAATGAAAATAACATGGAAGGAAAAACTCAAAGCCTGTCGAAATTTTCAAAGCTAAAAAAAGTATAGGGAAATATTATGCGCAATGCTTTTTGTCGAGGTTCTTGGTCTATTTAATGCCATTAAAGAAGACAAAATCGCTTGTCTGAGATACCATTTACTTTTACAAAAGACTGATGATAAAAATTACGGCTACATCAAGCCTGGTCGATTTGTGTAGTGTCTATCTGACGGATTTGTTCAACCGAGGTCAAGTACATGTATGTTAACGTGCGTGATATTACGAAGCTCAAAGTGAAATCATGATTAATTAAACAGTTGTGTGATTTATCGTTCTTCTGAAAATAAACATTTTTACAATTCGTGCGATCCACTCATTTCTCCGTCTTTTAAACAGACGTTACGAAAATAATTTGTCAAGACGACACATGAAAGATTTAAGCAAACATTTGTGCCTAAGTGTTCACAAATTGGATAAACAAATGCCACAAGAAAAAAAAAATTCTATCTGACAAACAACAACATAGGTCATACCTATGGGGTTAAGGTGCTACATATAAATTATAACTGGCAGAATGAGTTCCGTGACCTTGGTCCCTGTCCAAGATGAACTGAGGACGCTTTAACGAAACCATACCAGACCCGCTCAGTAAGTTCCACAAAGTTTGGTTATCCTTAAAACTCAGTTAATTGTTTTCTAGAAATACTTTACTGTCGATTACTGCATGTCACCTAGCTATCAACTCAGGCACTGCATGGTAATCTCCCTTTAACTACAGAAAACCAGTACTGGCAGATAGCTATTAGCCTTTAAGCAGCAAAATGTCTTCAGTTAAAGAGTTTCCAGATGTGCTCATCAGTATAACCTGCTATCATTTTTGGACACAACACGAAGATATATAGGTGGTAAACCCCTTGCTTTGCTGTTTCAGGTTTACACAGGAAGGTATGTACCTCCAGCACAAAGAGCAAATCCTGTCCTGACTGTAGAAAACTGAATGTCCGAAATTACATTGGGGACATTTGTCACAGTTCACCTAGATGACTGCGATAATTAAAGTGCCAGTAATTGGAGAAGTGTTGGAAGTTGAAGAAGAAAGCATCAAGATTCATTACTGGCAAGGCTCTTTCAAAGGAAAGTGGAGGCTTCAAAATGCTCCAAGAACCTGGAGTCCTTGGATAGACGAGCTTCCTAAAACGTGTATCATTCTTTGTTCATTTTCTCTGTCAGATGACAATAAACTCTTGCCGTCTACTAGAAAATATCTACAGCAGGAGTATTCGAGATTGAAAAATCTGAATTGAGATTAATTTATCTAACGACAGCTAGTGAGGGCTCAATTTGTGGGAAACTGATCGTGAATAATATCGTTTTAGACAAAGGGACTTTTCGCCTCTCTTTAGCTACGGCGCCAGACAAAACACAATAACCTAATTTAATTTTTGGGAATATTTTCATCGAGGGGCTGACTTACTGTTGGAAAATTGCATCGCAGTTCAGGGGAACGGCTTGCTTGGCCTGGTATTAATTTGGTGCGTTAGCTTATTAAATTTTGTCCTCACCGCTCCATTATAATTCATTTATCACTATCAATGTAATTGACTTGGCAAGATTGAAGTGCCTTGGTTTTTTATTTAGGTGCTGATGTGTGAATGTAAGTCTCTTGTGGTGACTGCAAAAAATGTCCCACTAAAGACGTCTCCGCTACCATTGTCGGTTTTTGTCAGTATACATTAAAATAGCCTAGGTTTTTTTAATTATTATTTGAGGGTAATTTTTTTTTTCGCAAAGTAAACCACCCTCGAACACAAGGGTGATTCGAAAGCTATTTGCTCAGCGTTGGTTTCAGAAATTTTCGAAACCACCTTTGAACAGGGTTCAACAAGAATTGCCATTGGTTTCGAAAATTTCCGAAACCAATGACAGTTCACGCACGTTGTTGGAATATGGCTCTAAAGTGATCAAAAGAAAACATATACATGGCCATTCAATTTCCGGCCAGATGGTTTCAGAAAATTCTGAACTCATCATCGCCCACTCAGATCAGCTTGTAAGTTGGAAATGCTTTACCACTCGTAAAATATGAGATTGGTGGATACTGGTTTCAGAAATTTCCGAATCCAGGCAAAAAATTCCTCGGACAACTTTCCAAAATCATTACTAAGTAATCTTGGTTTCAATATTCCCTTAATAAAATGATGTTAATGCTTGGCTTCAGAAATTTCCGAACCCGCTAGGCTGTATTAAGGGAAGTTTTCTTTATTTAAGACGGAAAATCTTCCCTCTGTCAGAAAGTTATCACTGGCAGCTTAATTTTAGCCAAAAAATGTGGTCGAAAATTACCCCTAAATTACAATTTAAGCTTTCTCGGCTAAGATTGCTTTACTGCTTACAAAATCAGCCGCTCTTATAGCACTTAAAAAGCATATGATTTCGGTCTTTTAAGACTCCGTTGAGGGGGAAAGATCAATTTCCGGAAGAAACAACTACATTGCTCAGACTTCTTTGCCGAATTTTCACCAAAAGTCAGTTAAAAAAGGTACTATTTCAGCTGAAAATTAAACTTTGGAATATCCCCCAACGTTTTGGAACGTGTTTTCAATAAATGGGCTAAGAATTGTCTGCTTATCCCGCACCGCATTTCTG
>NC_090888.1:25701009-25703509 GCF_036669925.1 Montipora capricornis | reverse complement strand
ACGAACACGAACAGCGACCATATCTAACAGAAAGAGATCGACAAATAAAAGAAAATAACCCTTTACAGGATTAGTTCCTAAACGTAATTTTAAGGTTAACAGTACTTAAGTTGTCTATTTATTTAAAGGTAATTGAAGAAGGCAACGATAACTGAAATATATCTCATACGAAATTGCAATAACGCTTAAAAGATCCGATGTCACAACATGAATACCGAATAAAAAACTGTCATGACTAATTTGTTAATCAAAAAGTTGCTTGTACGAATTTACCTGGTCACTATCATCTTGTTTGGGTTGTTTTCAAAACCGTGCGTGCTGAACAGCTATAGTCAATGATAAACACTGTGGTTTAAATTTGTTATTGTGTGATGTAGGGACATGTAATCCACTCTCTACTTTGCTCTCCGCCAAAGAATAAACATCAGTCCTTTTTCGCATTCGGTGCTGAAATTATAATTTGCCTTGGTGAATAGATTCCTGAGCTAAACAGAAATGATTAATAAATGATATTGCAATCTTGCACAAGTAACCATCGCAGGCATGAAGTTCGAAAGTACAGGTAAACGCGAGCCCAAGGTGTTGGTAAACGGTAGTTATGAATGTCACGCAACAAAAGCTAATTTCTGAACCGTTCAACAAAAAGGCTAAGAAAGCGAAATGTTGTGAACGTTCAAGCCTGTGCGGTACATCATATTTTAGCTATTGGCCGAAGCATCACACGCAACTTTTAACGGCTCTTTATCCTTGTGTACCAATATTTTACACAAATATAGCCGCCGAAAATCAACAAGTACAAGTGGAATTCACTTTGCCATGAAAACGCTTTCTTTTTTTTTCATGAAAGTTCAAATGATGCTGTATTTTCAAATCGAAAGACGCTACGGGCACTAAAACATTTTCGAAATGTTCAATTCTAGACTACCTTCAAGGTAGTGTAGGAAAAAAATTAAGGAAATCTCGCGACTGTGTTTTAAACAAGGCAAGCGTTTTTCCTTTTCTACGGATAACTCAATAAATTTGAGAAGGATAAATGCTAAATATGATGGTTTAGCATTTAGGGAGATGCGCTACGTGTCCTGTCAACAGTAAATGATCTGTTTCAAAGCGAATACAATTCCTTGAAACGGAGGATTTCTGTAACACACACTTTCTTATAAAAGCAATAAGAATATCAAAAAATTAATGATCCTCGCATTTGCTAGACAATTTAAGCAATTGTCTCATATGTGCACCTGAAAAAAATCAGGTGTCTTCAACGAGATTTAATTTGAACCCATGACCTAAGGGATGCCGGTGCAGTGCTCTACCAACCGAACTGTGAAGCCACTCAGATGAGAGCGCGTCAATTTGTTGGGTTCATGTGTTCCCGTGAAAGAAATGAGTGACTTCATAGAGTACTGCACCCGCATCGCAGAGGTCATATGTTCGAATCCCGTTGAAGACACCTAAAATCTTCAGGTGTACATATGAGACAATTGCTTAAATTGTCCAGCAAATGCGAGGATCATTTATTCAATTCATCTCTCTCTCTCTCAACCGCACTTCACAAACATTTCTGTCCTGGCTTTTTTTGGCTATAGAGTAAGTTTTGGCTTCAAACGGTTTTTAATATCCAGAGCGTTTTAGTTGCACTAATATGCGCTCCATTTGTTCACCGAAATTCAATGAGAGGTGTTAAAGTAAACCCAATTATAGACTACTCATGGATTGTTTTTTTCCCGCGTACTTTGAGACCAGTTGTTAAAAAACTCTAATCTACGCGTAGATAGACGTTATTCAAGGCCCTAATCGCCCGCTTTGAAAAGTAATTTGAACATTAGGTAACTCAGTGAAATGCTGAGCTCAAAACTAAGAAAGAAAAACTTGTTTAGAATAATTATTTGTAAAACCAACGGCTGTTTTTTGGCAAATAAGCTGGCCACGGTATTTATACTATCCCAGTGATAGCCTAACCGGAACTTTTGAACAACTGGCCTCGGCAGCATCAGTGTGGTTGGAGTATATTGTATGCCGGATCACAGTTCCAGCTGTCTCTGTATTTCAAGCCTCGTGGTGATCTCTTCTGCCTCCGCGACATAGTCCTCCTCCTCGTCTTCGGTTGAGTCACGGTTTACTTGTTCTAGAGCCAGTCGGCCACTCCTATACAGAACAGATAGTCTGCTGAAATACCGAGCTATTTGATCGACCGCCAGCCACTCTTCTTTGGCGAATATATTCCTTCCCCTCTCGTCGCGCTGAGTTCTCATCTTGCTACAAACATCTGCAGCACTGGCTTTTCTCCCTGTCTCCTCCCCTTCCAGGAAGATACTCTTCAGATGTGTTTTCACTTTGTTCGTCTCCATGTTTTCAGGGTCCATCCTTGGGGTATCTTACAAACTGGATGGTCAACAGCATCTTCGGTGCTTGATCCTGTTTCTTTGCGTAGGTAACTTCGTGAGACCTCTGCGCACGTGTCAGCCCATTTTTTCTTAATGTTGTCATAAGTGGTTTCTCTCTC
>NC_090888.1:25686009-25688509 GCF_036669925.1 Montipora capricornis | reverse complement strand
TCTCTCGCCATTTTCCGAAGTTTACCTGTACTTGAAGTTGACTGTAACTAGACAATTTGTGTTAACTGTTTGCGCATTCCACGGTTACGCCCATGTAGGCGTCTTGTTTATTTTTGTATGAACTCAATTCTGCACAGTCTTCCGGTAACAATTGGAAATTTTGACAAATTCTTGTTAGTCAAAAATTATTTGAAAGAAAGCTTGTTGCCCATTTTTTTGCTTGATAATTCAAGTTGAGGGTTTTTCAGTAAAGGGTTTGATGCTGAACACTGGTGGGAAATTTATTTAGTTGCGTTTTTGACACGGAGTATAATTTGACACGCTTGAGTTTTTGTCTTCACGCACGTAATGAAATAGGAAGGGGTCTTTTGCCTTTTATAGCAAATATGTTGTTTGTTTCAAAAAATATTTCGCTGGAAAAGGTGGCCTTTATGAATCATGTTGTGTAATATGCGAGCTTAACTGAATAGTTTTTATTGCAATAGTAAAGCATTTTCCTGTCAAAATGAGGTTACACCACAATGACAAAGTCATTTGTCACAGAAATAAGATTCCTGTCTCCTCTCCTCACATTTCAACGAACATATGCGAATTTGTTAACTCATTTTCACCGCGTCCCGATTCCCACGAAATTTTTCTTCGTTCAAATACATTGTATAACAAAAATATTATTTCTCATTAAGCGTTGCATCTTTTATGTTCAAAGATTTTTTTAAGATTTATCCGTAGATATTTTGTCATAATTTAATATTCTCTGTCAAAATTTGCACAACAGTCAAATCACAAAAATAGCAACGTACGCAATAAATTTAGTCTCATTTACCTCTTTGTCGAATTCTCGTGCTTAACACATGAATTTTTAGTTATTGTGAAAATCTTTCTATATTCGTTAGCAATCATCCTTTCAAATTTCAGAGAAATCGACCGGTCCGCGAATTTTTTACGAGTTTTTTTCAATGAGATGTCAAAAGACCAAGTGGATGTTATACATAATAGGGCAAGTTCGGGCGATCAAGTTGCGCGTGTGACCCGTTATAAATATTTTTTTCACAGAATGTTCCCGAATCGTCAAGTATCACCACAGAAGACAAGAACATCATTCTTAAAGCTTATTCTATGCGAAAAGTAAGTTCTGGAGGTAATTTTGAGAGTGGAAATCAAGTTTATGACAGACATGAATAACAAACTCACTAGGCCGCATGGTATATTTATATTTAATTATGTTAACACAACAGAAAGACGCTTAAATTAAATTTATTTGGGAAGCCAACAATATTTCTTTAACTTCCTGTTTAATCCAATTTATTGCAATGACTTGCTAGTACAAAGATTGTTTACATGAAACTCACGCTTTGTGCGAATTTTGAGTGTCATAAAATTACATCATTTGCGTGGCAATATATCCCTTTATTCTCACCCAAAAACATTCAGATAGTAACAAACTTCAAATTTATTTAACCATTTCTTCTGCTTTTGTGCTTGTCAGCATTGTGATTTGCGAAAATTCGCAAGTCTGTTTTTGTATCTCATGGATGTTCAGACTTTCAATTACATGGCCGCTCAACCTCGCGTTTGTGGAAATAGTTCACCCTGAAGTCAAAATAGATACGTTCTCAGGAACCCGACAAAGAAGGCTTCCTGACCCGACAGATGAAATGTCAATATTCAGTTAAATATTGCAACAAAGTTAAAAAACCAAAGACGTTGTTTTGCCCTGAAAACGACGAACGATTAAGACGAGATTTTTTTGAACATCGAGCAATAAAGCGCGCCAGCGGCCAAAAATCCCATAAGAGTTTGCGCTCATCTTACTTCAGATCAGGACTTGTACCGTCGGCCATATTGTGTCGCGGTGGAAGAGCACATAGAAGTTGTGTTGAGTGCAAGCGATTAGCCAACCATTTTACACAGGTATTTCATTCAGTCACTTCGGAAAGATCTGTTAAGCTTTTAAAAACGTTTTGAAGCGGTGAATTCATCGTATTTACTTTAACCTTCTTGCAAGGTTACAACCTGTGCGCAAATTGTTCGAAAAGATCTTACTGCCGTAAGATTTCGAGTTCTCCGACTCTGCTAAGAGATCCAGTCTAGAATTAGTGTGTCAAGACTTGCTTTTGGACTATCTTGAGATTGTAAACCTACGATGAATCGTTATTATACTTCCATTAAAATAGTGTGAAGAGTTCTTTTATCATTGCCTTATCTGTGATCGGTGATCTGATACTGTTCGAGATAGTCAAGTTGATGTGGAAGCAGCTTCTGTCACTTGCGTTTCGGTTCAGTGAGGTTTCCTACAGATCGTTATCGGACTGCTGTTGTCGTTACAGCTCGGTGTACTCTATCGCTAGACCATGCAAAAGGTAATTTTGGCCCTTTTTTCTTGAAAGGTATTGAGTATTCGTGGGTAGGTTCCCTTTAGAGTTGATTTTCAGCTTATCTCCCGCACACTTCTTCCGTAAAAAGGTTCGTGAGAGCACCAGTGTTTAAGTGTATCCTTTTC
>NC_090888.1:25673509-25676009 GCF_036669925.1 Montipora capricornis | reverse complement strand
TATTAAAGTTTCCAATACAACAGGAAAAACAGAACTTACCAGTATATCGGTCTGCTTCCGACGATGACCTTTGCAGCACATTCGACACACATACCGTCGAAAGTTATAAGAAATAGAAAAAAAAGCGGGCACGTAACCGGAGAGCAAAAAACTTCGCTCTCACGTGATGGAACGTAAACCACAATTACGACCAGTGGATTCATCTCAAAATCTACCAAAAATCTACCCAAACTTCGGTATACTTTGGATTTTGGGGCCGTGGATTGGAAAACCCCTTTTAACAGTCTTTAAATCAATGGATTCTGGCCTACACTAGATCCATCATCTAACAAAACAAGTGGGTGAAATTGATGAGCCTGCCTTTCAGCACAAAACTTGGTCAATTTTTTGATGTACACATCATACTGTTTTTTGGTGACCCCTCTCCAGGAGGCCAAGAGAGGTTTGCCAGCTGATTGTGAAATTCCTTGTGTTTGAAAGAAATCCTTGATAACATACATGCCACCATCCTTAGGTTGGTCTTTAGGGGGTGTTCCGTCCCTTTGTGAGGAAGTGTAAGTAAGTCCTTGTGCTGACTTAGAATAAGAGGACTTGATATGAGAAGGTTTGTGGCCACAATTGTGGCTTGTGTTGGCCACAGGGGCACTATAATGGTTAAGAAGGAAATTTTAACTGCAAACAATTTTTTTCAGAGCAACTAACTGTGAATCGTCCAAAATGAAGATCTAACATGTGTGTTGAAAACACAACATTTTTTTCTGTGTTATATGTTACACTTTAAATTCTGCGGGTGGAAATATCAATCTTTGGCAGAGACTATGATCAACTGGAAGAATTGCAGTTTATAACAAAGTAGACTTGACTAACTAAAAAAAGTAGCCGTAAAACCATAGTACCATAGAACGAACCATAGATTTCTCTGTGGCTTTATTGAGTCTTTTGTTCCACACTACCAACACAGACAAAGTGAACCAAATAACATTATTGTGGTTTATTGCTGAGAAAAAATACTACATCAGAGTTAATATTTCAGAAAACCGCCACAAGTAATACCAGGTGGATCCATCTCCCTAAGGACAAAAAGTGAAAATTGATGTTATTGTCCATGAGATTTATATTACAATGCTACAATCTCCAATATCATATTATTATTATTATTATTATTATTATTATTATTATTATTATTATTATTATTATTATTTTCCTAGACAGGAAACTGCACATGTCAGTTTTTATGGTGGCTGTGAAATTCATTACAAAAAGTCATTCTAATTACACAACCAAGGCAAAGAAAACATGATGAGATAAACATACTATAAACCACGCATACAACCAATGACCCTTAACTGTTTGCCTAAACACATGTTCTTAGATTTGGGTCTTTCATAATTTTACCTTTGACGTTGGGTTGAACATAGATTTGCAAATAATGGTCAGTCAAGGGGGAAAGCAAAATACCATCTTCCAAGTTTTGACATAGATGTTGACACCAAGTGTGTTGCATTATTACAATAATAATAAATTATTATTATTTAGAGATTGTGGAACCTAGACTACAATTAAGTCGCTCAGGTGCCACTCTCTGGCCATTTTCAAGCAGTATTTCCCTGTCAATAATCCAAGAATTAACAGGAAGAGGGCCTTGACATTGCACTTTTATTTAGCAAATTGTTCTTTTCCTCATATATGGATGTTCCATTAATTGACAGGCCAGCATTCTCCCGAACATGAATGTATCAGTTGATTGCACACGGTATTTTAGTGGACAAGTACTTGTGATTCTGTAACAGAATAATACACCAAATGTCAAGCCTCACTATGGCCATAAACAATGTTATTGATCACACTACTGTGCAACTAGAACTTCTTCTTAATGTAATCTCAGAGGCCATTCTTGCAACCAATTTACGTTTTCATTAAATAAATGCTCTGAGCAGGGACAAACAAATTCAATATTTACTATGTACTCCAGTAAGTGTGTTTATTCCAACTTCACAAGTTGACAAGGTGTTTTCTTTTAGGCAGCTGCCTTTCTGGGGGCAGTTAAGTGGCTATTGCAGAGTGGTAGCACTCTAAATGAACTGCTGCCTTGGTTCAAGGAGGAGGTTGACAACTTTAAAATATGCTCTTGGAAAAAAAAAACTTATGATTGATTGATTGTAAAGGTGATTTCAGAAAACCCTGCCCAAATTATCTTGTTGACGAAAACTGTAGCGATTGCATGGGCAATACCCAAGTGTGCAAACTTAACCAAAGGTTGTGAACACTTCATGCTTCAAAAACAAATATGGAACACTCACCGTAGCCTGCGTTTCTGCAGCGCATATTCTCAAAAATTTAACTTGGTTTGGACCTCAAGGACCACAAATTCCACACAAATATGTTACACACATCTGATGTGTCTCCTTAAATGAAATCACCATGATCTCAGTTCCAAAATTCACACCTTCAAGAGTTATAAAGGAACACAGGAAGAACACGAAATCAAACGATCGAAATA
>NC_090888.1:25658509-25668509 GCF_036669925.1 Montipora capricornis | reverse complement strand
ACCTTCACTTTCCGGAGTAATGCCTCAACGTAATACGTTGAAATATTTTTCGACTTTTCTTCGTTCCGACGGGATTGATGCTCGTTGCCGTCGTCAGCAACCGAGCCATTGCTCAGTGGAAGACGAAAGGTGCTATGTGTGTTGAAAATGAATGCGAACAGACATTTGCTAGACGATCTGTCAAGTTCCTCGGCCCATTAAAAAGGAAGGAAAAAAGGAGCACGCCGTGAGATTGCTGACATTGCCGTGGACAGTAACAACTATGTTGACCTAAAGGAAAGTACTGATCTTTTAGTTTGTTATCATTATTTCATCATAAGGTATACGGTATACTTGTAACGTATTTAAAAGCTAAAGGCGCTTAAGTGGGAGTGCAGGGATGGCGCAGTGGTGAGAGCAGTCGCCTCTCACCAATGTGGCCCGAGTTCGATTCCCAGACTCGGCGTCATATGTGGGTTGAGTTTGTTGGTTCCCTTCTCTACTTTGCACTGAGAGGTTTTCTCCGGGTACTCCGGTTTTCCCTCTCCTCAAAAACCAACATTTCACTTGCGTTCATTGTTAATTTCAGTTTACAGTGTCTCCAATAAGAGTGTTTTCACTCAAGTGATCAGTGGCCTTTCCACCAAAGCAAAAAAAAACGTTTGCATGATACTAGAGCTCAGTTAGTTGGGTACACCAACATGGCCGCCGTTCAATTGTTTTGAAACACTAATATGGCCGCCGTGACGTCATGTGAAAACACTCTATCAGTGCTCCAGCACTAGAACGACTAGACACTTAAATAAAGTTTCTTTCCTTTCCTTAAAATGTAAAAGATGGGGTTAAAACCACTCGATAGCTGTGTCAGTTACAAAGTTGAGAAATATCCAGATGTTTTCGGTATCACCTTGATGTAGTTGAACAGTGAAGCGTTTCTTTACGATAAACAAGAATTCATTCTTTCCTAGCTAAATGGCTATCCTCTGGTACTTCTTAGGCTTTTAACAACCTTGTAAAAAAGTTTAATAGAGCCGAAAACACCGGTTGGTGATTATTTTCACCTGACTCTTTTGCATCTATAAAATGCAAAAGGTTGAAAAGTTTTGGAAACAATCCTTGTTTTTGCTTATCGCAAACTGAGCCATTCGTAGCTGTTTACGTAGTTGAGGAGCCTGGTTTAGCCTGCCAATGATAACGCATGCTTTTTCGATAAAAATCAAACACGAATTCAATCATTATTTCCTAACAAGATCAGAAAGCAACTGATTGAAACAGAACTCCCATTTTGTAAGCAATTTATCCACGACTTCTTCAAAGTTCTCCTTTGATTTAGTGTGCATTCACTCCAAACACTTTTTGTGGCAGTGCACTTGATAAGTGCGCTACACACTATGTCACCGGGTTTTAAGAGTGAATGAGTGAGTGAATGTAAGTCCGTGGTGGCAAATAGGCCCGCAGCGCGTGCATAAATCACGAAAATAAACAGGTCTGTTGAAAGCGTGCTTGAATTTCAACAAACGAGCCCCAAAATCGACAAGAATATGTAACGCTGATGAATAACAAAGCAGCTTCTATTTCCAAAACTATAGAATTACATGGTGATCATCGCTAGAAATCGGGAACATTTTGAGGCCGCGCTCAATAAATCCTGCGGCAAATTGGCAGGGAAGCTTGTGCAAAAACAACAAAAGAATGAGTAACGCTGGAGAAATTTCGAGTAATATCTGGTTCATCAAGAAGGATACTGTAGAAAAATAACGTGGATACTTAGAATTTCATGTGTATATCTTACGGTTTTTATGAGCGATTTTGCACCCAAAAAACATACGGCGTAGAGTAATATTTCATTGAAAAACGAAAATCTCTTATTTAATAAACAGCAATTGCAGTTAAACTTATTGGGAGGCAAAAAATGTGCATGTGGACTTACTAAAACTACATATGGCACAAACTAAGCTTACGACTTTCAGCTTCGTCCGATTGACTTTGATGTGTATTTTTTGCATTTGAAAATAACGAAAAATCGCAATCAGAAAATCGTAGCCAGCCTTCCACGCAAAAATCACCAAATCAGCTTTCTTTGAATGGCGATATTTCTGCTTTCCTTGGCTCGATTTTGTTCCAAAACCCATAGTTTGAAAGTTAGGTTTCTGTAGTTTTACTATCATGCGACTTTTTTTTACAGCGGTTGTCCTACTAAACAATATTTCCCTTCATTTCGGTCTCATTTTTTGTGTCATCGGCGGAATATGAGCCCAAGGCTAAGCTTTCCGATCAGCGGTTACGATCATTTTTTGAAGGAGCTTCGAGATTTACACGAATTTTTATTAAGCATTCGTGTCATCTTTCCTATGTCTGAAAACCTTCCAAGTTAAAAGCAGTTAAATTCTCACTTAAAAACAAACTTTTCTGGCGATAAATCACTATATATCCCCATACCGTAACGTGGGCTCAAAATGTCCCTGATGTCTTGCAAAGTGAATTACCTCGTCTAGGGAAGTGAATTTTTGACTTTGCAGAAACAATGGTCAACATCGAGAGGTCGACGTTCGTGATCTTTGTGTTGAATTCGCACATTTCTTGTCGAACTTTGTAAGTAACTAAAACCCGATGTCTTGCCGTCATTTTGTCACAGATGTATTCTTTGCTTCTTGAGGTGGTAGTAACACGCAAGTTAACTTGATCAGAGGCGGCCGCTGAAATCGATGACACTTTCGATTTTGCGATTTATTTTTGCAGCCAAAATTGAACGTAGCAAAAATCTCCCAAAATGTTTTTCACTGATGTTAACTTTTTATATTCGCAGCGCGAAATTTATATCGTTTTCATGTCGCAAGAGATTTCATGTTGCTCTAATAACCTATTACGTCACAATAGTGGGCGAATTTTGTTAAGCAATAATTGGTGTTTCATATGGTACCATAACATTGCTGTTACGTGATACAGTGTTGTATTGACAACCCTTTTAATAAAGGTCCTTAAAAGCTTAAAAGTAGTGAAACTGGTTCCAGCCACCTTAACGGGCATGTAAACCCCAAAACTCTTTTTTTTCTGTTTACAGAGTTAATAAGAACACACTTCCAGCATACCGAAAATTGCTATTCTTACTTGCAAGCGAACGCCTTTTCATATAGGAAAACCTGTTCGAAGTTCGAAGCACCCGTCATTTTGATTGCAACATCTTTACTGTGACGTCACAGGTGGAACCTTTGCCGACAGAAAGTGTAAATCCTTTCTCCACGACCTTTCAGAAGTACACCTGCTAGCACTGTGTTGAAATACGTTTGGACTAAATTTGTTCAAGGTAAACGAGCCAATTTTGTAGAACCGACAAAACACTCGATTCTCTTTACCTTCGACTGCTTTGAGAGCCCCTACTTACAAGAAATGGGCTTTCAAAAAAGAGGGATTTGCTTCCAAGTACTGTACCCAGAAGCAACAATTGCGTGGAGTCCACAATGCGTAAACGGACAATGGAAAGCGAAGGGACGCAACCGATAGCCGACACATCCGGAAAAAAGCCACGAATTAGCAGATAGATAAATAGATGTTTTATCAAGCAGAGATTTGCAGTCGTAAGACTGAATTACACCAAGCTTTTACACATAATATACAATAGCCAAATGAATGATAAATACTGCAAAACTAAGATGTAACAACTACCCTTTTGCTAAGATATCTAAGAGCTGTGTTCAACATTGTAGTTAATAACACTATTCGATCAACGCTTGGTCTTGCACTTAGAGTGGATAAGTCTTCGAGTGTGTCTAAGATTATGCTACTACAGCATGAAATTCAGAAGGCCATGTAACCCGCTAACCCGTGGTTCTCGCTGTTTACAATATTATTGAAAAGACGTTCAGTTATTTCCTGCCGCCTCTTATACACTGTCTGAAGACCACCCTTCTCTAAAAAAAGTTGTTTGGTGGTATTTAACCCTGTGTATGATGACCCAAAGTCTGCAGGGAATCATTGCCACGAATCTTGTTGACCGCGCAGGATGGAAGCGCGACCCTCACATTCTTGCCAAGATAGCCCCAGCACCAACACACGAAACTTACTCTTTGTTAGCAGTATAGGTTGCTCAGTTATTCTTATTGCTGGTAACTGAGCCTTTTTACTGATCAAAAAAATGCAAACCTGCTACCGTGTTATTTACTTGTTTTGACACGACACCATTTTTGCAAAACCTCGCACTCAAATGACGACGGTCTCATGTTTTTCCCGCTAAAATGACGCTGGTTTGTTCGCGCTCACTGTTGTTCTATAAGAAAATCTCGTACTCGTAGTCGTTCTCGTCCTAGAATCTAAAGCTCTCTAACAGCGGAGCTCCGCGACCGCCGAAGGCGCGCCCGCGCGGAGCACCGTTGTTAAGAAAATATGGTAACCCATCGATGCGTAGCCTACCAAGCAGACTCTCTTAGGAATTCGTGACGCGTTCCTCTCCCACGAGCGTCTGCTGAAACGAGCCACACATTCCTTTCCCTTTGTTGAGAAACTGTCATCTGGAAATCACGTGCGGGTTACTTAGGACCCAATCAGCGCTGAGTGGATCTCCCCTGGGAGCGTCAATCTTTGGATGAATATTGAAAAGGACGAAGCCGTTGCAAATTATTCCTCAGAAACATTAATTTTGTTTCCTCGGTGGGTTCTGCATTTGCACTCTCGGGAGTCCAAATGTGAGTGCTTAGTAATGGCGTCGTTTCATCTACTATTTTCACTGCATAATTAATTAGCTTATTGCAAAACACGCCGTTATTCTATCACATTCCCCCGTTTCCGCCCGTGCTATAGCGTCAGTAATGCTTTGCGCCATTTCGAGTTTAAATCTGGTCTCTCCGCTTGGAGCGAGGTCTTTTCGTCCTGTACTCCACAATGACAGTCGTCTTTTGCATTACCTTCCGCTTGGTCAACCACCACGAGCCCGCCGTTTCCATGGCGGATCAACTTAATGCTCTTCCTGACCCTCCGGCTCCTGCTAAAGCGCAACAAGTCGCAAAGCCGGCATAAAATCTTCCTCAAGAGTTGGAACCCATAGCTGAGCCTACCGCGGCGCCTGCCGCCCCAGTAGAGGTAGCTTTATTCTTGTTTCTGCTTCGCTTTTAATAGGAGTTAGTCTTGCTACGTTTGTCGGAGATTTTTTCTGCTTAGCCCTGTTAGCGTTTTGTCTTCGGTCGCGTAATTTTTATACGGATTTCGGTGTTGTTTTGGTGCGCGATACAAACATTCTGTTAGCACGTGTCCGTTTATTGTCCACGCTTTGTTGAACTTTTTCACAAGGAATGTTAACGCCTCGTGCGTTGTTGTCTACCTGCTTACTGCCCCTCGTTTTCCCTAGTTCCAAATTTTTCCCTCGGTATATTGGGTTTCGCCTTGGTATCTGTTCATTTTAGGATTTAAGGAAATCCTTAGTTTCTGGCATGATTAATGTGGGAGGGTCTAGTGCCGGACAGAGTAAGGAAAGCCTTGTGTGTCATGTCTCCGGCGTTATAATTTAGTTTGGAGCAGCTCGCTAGTTCCCTTTTTGGCGATGGTATTTATGACATGTGTGTGCTTAAATATTATGGGTTTCAACTGGTGAAGTCAGTTTTGCGTGTGTTTTAATTTGGTATTCCACCAGTGAAGGAGTTTGGTACAATATTCGTAATTTGGTACAACGCTAGATTTTCTAAACTGGCGGAGGCAGCCCGTGGCATAGATCTTACAAGTTGCACATGATTTATGGATTTCCGCTGGTGAGGGCAGTATTGCGTTCAGTTCAAATCCGTATCCCACCAGTGGAGAGTTTTATGGAGCGTTTGTTTGTTTGTTATACCGCTAGTTTTTACTGGCGAAGGCATATCCTCGGTAGACGTTGCAATCAGTGTACTTATGACTTAAGAATTTCCGCCAGTTGAGACAGTTTTGCGCGGTCTATGTATAGCTTCATTTGTATGGTTGCGCTTTTTTCAGTGTTACGCTTTGCCGCGGGTTGCGGCAATATTATGGCGTAGGATGTTATTGTTTTCTTGCACTGTTTGTTTTATTATGCTCTCCTTCGGTGGGGAATGTTTGGTATGCCACCAGCTAGTGACTTTTTAGGTTAATTATTTTTTGAGAACGTTGGGGCATGTCACTGGTGAAGACAATAGCCTCAAGTGTGTTTTCCTTTTCATGATAGGCTGCCGATCGCATTAGAGTATTAGAGGGAAAGGTCATTTTTTTGGAACGCCTTAGTCGGAAAGGTACCTCCACCTCCCATGCCTGTTCGTCCTGGGTCCGCAATGCGCAGGCCAGCCCCCTACCCTGGCCGTGCCCAGGTTCAGTGCTTCAGGTGCTTAAGATGGGGACATATCGCTTGGGCGTGCCGTGCTCCACCAGCGGGGCGACAGTTTGGTCGCGGTCGTGTTGGACAATAGTCTCTTATGGTTCAGTTTACAATAAATTTTTGTTGTCGCATTAGTTTCTTTAACGTTTTCTTTTTCACCCTATTTTACTCACTTTCTTCGTTGACCTTGGGGGGGCCTGCTCTGTGTCTCAATTTCGGACCTAGTTCGGAGCTCGGGGTCAACGAAGGGGTGGTTCCCCTGCTTTTGGTTTATTTCCGCGTTTTTATTTATTTTTTATTTTTTTAATCAAATTTCTTCCTTTTCTTTATAAGGTCCTGTTTCAATTTATTCCAAAATTAGTGCTCTTGCTCCTCCTTCCGGTGATATCCCCGTGTGTAGTATAAGGCAGGGGACCTCCCCTTTCGTTTGCCCCCTTCCTTCGTTAGCCTTATACTGCCTCCTTGCATTGTGTTTCGCCAGCCTCCCCCCCCCCCCCTTTTTTTTGGTTTGGAGTTCCGTTTAGTATTCTCACTGCATAATTAATTAGCTCATTGCAAAACACGCCGTTATTCCATCACATTCCCCCGTTTCCGCCCGTGCTATAGCGTCAGTAATGCTTTGCGCCATTTCGAGTTTTAATTTGGTCTCTTCGCTTGGAGCGTGGTCTTTTCGTCCTGTACTCCACAAAGACAGTCGTCTTTTGCGACCCACCCGCCTCCCCTGGTGGAGGTTGACCAAGCCCCGACATCCTCTTATCCTCGTTGCATGCCTACTGCCTCATCAGTCGCGGACTCTTCCATAACTTAATCTTATGCGATGAGGTAATGAGTATGCAGTGAGGATATGGTACTAGTAAAATTGAAGACTCCGTGGAAATATATAAATACAAATACAAATATTTAGTACTGCGAGTGTATTTGAAATGCACGAGAACCATCACCTTAAAGCGTACATGAATGCAACTAGGACAGTAGCGAAAAGAAAGCTTGAAAAAAATCGGTTACGTTCAAGCTTGAAATTTTCAGGCTGCTTTTTGGCGATGATCGTCTCTAAAAATTGATTCAATGTTTTTGTGTTGCGAACCGATCGTTCGTACCCAGTGTTTCTTCGATTTTAAAAAGGGTCTTAAGTGCACTTCCAGAATCTGGAAGTCCGTTGTGACTGGTCTACGTAAATTCGGGCTCGTTTCCGCAGACCCTCGTGCACGTGGGAGGGGAACGCGTGACGAATTCCTAAGAGCGTCTGCGTGGGAGGCTAATCGATGCGAGAAATCTTGGTTTTATAGCCAAGGCGTCATCGACCATAATCGTGGATCGTGACAGGATGCCAAAAGCTAAACTTGCTTCTCAAAGGTGAAGGAAAAGAAAGTTTCATGGGAATAGATTTACAAATAGTAAGAATTACAATAACAGAGGCCTTGTGGATGGAGAAAGCAGTTCTCCTTTGCTTGAAGATGAAATCAGTTCGTCGAATACTCGAGTTGACGATGAAGCAAAAGAATGTTTGTCTGCATCTTACCGAAAGCTAAATATCGAAGAAAAGAAGATCGAAGAAAAGAAACCAGTAGATAAATCGGAGAAAACATCTACTTCTAGCAGTGATCCAACGATTACAGGGTTCAGACTCTTTGACATGGAAGTATTGTGCAATGTGTTCTCGCTATTGAGGTGTCATGAATGTGGTGAGTCGAGTCTTTTGTTTATGGAAGATGAAATTTATAGAAAGGGCTGTGCCTCAAGTTTGCGTTTACTGTGTGAGAACTGTGGCTGGATTTACTCCTTTTACACCTCAAAACAACAAGGGAAGAGCTTCGAGGTGAACAGGCGCATTGTTTATAGCATGAGAACCCTTGGAAAGGGGCACACTGGTGCTAAAAAATTTTGTAGTTTGATGAATATGCCCCCACCACCAGCTCCAAACAATTATGCGAAGATTTCGAAGGTGATTACCACTTATTTGCAGTCAATTGCAAAGGAAAGTATGAGCAAAGCAGCTGAGGAAATAAGAATTCTAAAGGGGCAAAATGACCCTCCTGTAACTGAACCTGTTGACTGTGGTGTTTCTTTTGATGGCACATGGCAGAAACGAGGGTTTTCATCAAGGAATGGATGTGTTACTGCCATCTCTATTGATACAGGAAAGGTGCTTGATGTTGAAGCCCTTAGCCAAGCATGTAAGCAGTGTGAGCTACATGAGCATTTAGACAAGAACAGTGAGGAATATCGGAGATGGCAGGCAGACCATACCACCTGCAAAGCCATTTTTAAAGGTTCTGTACCAGCCATGGAACCAGAAGGTGTCAACCGTATATTTAGGCGTTCTGTGGAACTGCATAACTTGCGTTATACAGAATATTACGGAGATGGTGATAGCAAAAGTTTTAGTAGAGTAAAGGATGTGTACCAAGCTTCAGGAATTACAGTTGAAAAGAAAGAGTGCATTGGCCATGTGCAAAAAAAGGGTGGGCACAACACTTCGCAAGTTGAAGCGCGAAAACCCAGGACTGGGAGGGAGGGGCAAACTAACTGATTCAACAATTGACAAGCTCCAGAATTATTATGGTATTGCCATTCGTGCCAACGTGGGGATCTTGACAGGGATGAAAAAAGCAATCCATGCCAGTTTTATGCATTGTGCCTCCAGCGAGTCCCGCCCATTGCATGACCACTGCCCCATTGGCAGCGCAAGTTGGTGCAAGTACCAACGAGATAAAGCCAACAGGACAAGTCTCTATAAGCATGGTCCTGGACTTCCCTTGGAAGTTATTGCCAAACTGAAACCAGAGTATGTTAGACTAAGTGAAAACAGCTTACTGGAAAAATGTTTGCATGGAAAAACTCAAAACCAGAATGAGGCTTTGAATGGTATGGTCTGGCAGCGCGTCCCTAAGGAAGTGTATGTTGGCCGCGAGATTCTTGAAATGGGCTTGTATGATGCTGTTGCTCACTTCAATATTGGCTGTTCTGTTGTGTTGAAGATTTTTGATGCTCTTGGCATTCCTCCAGGAAGGTTTACTGAAACTAGTTGCAAACAGGAAGATCAAGCACGTGTTCACCTATCTCAGAGGAAAAGCCTTGACAACACAAAGAAGAGAAGAAAAGTGCTCAGAGGCTTAAAAAAGAGAAAAGATGACAAAAGAAAGGAGGCAGAGGGTGTGAACTATGCCTCTGGGTATTTTTAGACATTTTAAGCAATTCATTCCTTTCTAGAAATCTTGTGAAAGGAAAAGATCAACTTTAAAAGCCTTTTTCTCAAAATTAAGAATTGAACTGAAACTGTAACATTGATATATTTTTGGGAATTTAACATATTTGTCTCATTTTTTTAGTGAAAATAGTGAATATAGTTCTGCATACAATGAACTAAAATTAGCCAATTTGGTCCATATGGCTCTTGATATCAAAATGTTCATTTTGAAATTTTCACATATTTTATATTCTCTTATAATTAAAATTATGGTGTTTCTTAGACTCGTGCAGTATGATAGTTTTTTTTAGTTCCTTGCATTATATTGCCTTTAAACATTATTCCCTGAAAATTTTAATGAATTTTGTTGAAAACTTTTGGAGTTAGAGCTGTTATAGCAAGGACACCCTCCAGCAGGTTCAGCCCCACCCTCTTGGTTACCATAGCAACATAATTGGTAAACAATTATCAAAATAGACTTGTCTCGTGGTCTGTATTCAAAGTGTGCAGGTTGCATTTTGTTGAAA
>NC_090888.1:25636009-25656009 GCF_036669925.1 Montipora capricornis | reverse complement strand
TGGATCTGAGCTCAATATATGTGCACTAGTGCAAATTTTCGATTGTTTCTTCTGCACTAGTCAAAGCTCTCTTTCATTGGCTGAGCATAATTGTGCACCAGTGTAGAGAGTCATTGCCTCGTTTACCGACGCTGAAAAGTTTCGGTTTATTGAAAGCGTCTGGAAGCCAGATCTACTGTCTGTTTCGGAATGGCGTGCGTCAAAAATGGTGCCAAACTAGAAAAACTGTTTCGATTCCCGCTTACGTTTTGGACGACGGCGCGTGGAAGGTTCGGGAGCCATTGGAGCGGAATAGACTGTATAGATAGACTGTGTTTATTAAGAAAAACATTGCAGTTAAAAAACTGAATTGCGCCTCTTTACAAGTAAGAAATATAAGAAATGATTTCAAACTACTACTGTTATAAAATTACAAAGCGACTACTCTCAGAAACTGCTTAAATGCTTCCCTCGCACTCTTAACTATGAATGAATTTGCAAATCTATTTGTCTTTACAAGAGGCATGGCAAACCTCCTCTGCCTTCTCAGCTCATATGAGATAGAAACTGAGGGAGGCAGGAAGCTGGTAATCTTACAACGTGGATCATTAACAATAGACTTAAACAGGTGTTCTGTTAACTTTTCCTGGTGGGCCCTGATGGACTCAAGCCCTGCTAACTGAAGGGCGTCCGAGTAGTGCACCCTGGGGAAAATGCATGATAGGGCCCTCCTTTGCACTCTTTCGAGCTCGACTTGTAGATACTTTGGTAAACTGTAATGGAAAACAGGACAGGCGTAATCTAGTGAAGACCTGATACATGCGCAAAAATATGTTACAAGATCTGAAGTAGGAACGTGCGCACGCTTAAGTTGAATAAGAAAGTACAATTTCTTAGACGCTTTTTTAACAAGTTCTTCTATATGGTCGTTCCACGTTAGCGTATCATTGATTGTCAAGCCGAGTAGCTTTGTGCTCTGTATGGCTTTGATAGGGGTTCCGTCTATGCAAACCCTAGGGAGTTGCGGGGAGTCACGACTGAAGGATATAGCTAACTCTTTAGTTTTCTCGCCATTAAGCTGGAACAAATTTTCCTTGGACCAATCGTAGATTGCATCTACTGCTTCTTGTGCCTTGCTCTGTTGGCCTTTAGGTATGTTCTCTGATACCGTAGTATCATCAACATATTTCCACATGTTGAAGATACTTGGGACAGTCAAGTAATTAATCATCAACAGAAAGAGCCAGGGACCCAACTTTGTCCCCTGTGGCACTCCAGACGGCACTGTGCCCCACTCTGAAACGCAGTCCTTCCTAAGTTTGACTCTTTGAGATCTTCCTGAAAGGAAGTCAATCACCCAGTTGATTACACTATTAGGAATATTGACCTGCTTCAGTTTGTTGACCAAACTCTTGTGGTCTATGAGGTCAAAGGCCTTTCGATAATCAAAGAGGAGGACACGCACAGAAGCACCGTTACCATCCGTTGCTTCGAGCCACTTATGAATCATACTAATGAGTGCCAACACGGTTTAAGAACCAGATATAGTACCACACTGGTTGGAGTCAACTAGGCTCTCTAGGGCAGGTTTTATGTAATCAGAAACAATTAAGTCCTCAGATATTTTCGAGAGGGTAGCCGTGAGAGAGAAAGTCAGAAAGTCGAGCCCTTCTGGAGTTTCGTATCGACAGTGGTGATGTAAGAACGTTTCTTCATTTCGAACTTAAAACTAACTCTGGTACAAAACAGTTTCTTTTGCCTTGGGCTTGGAGGTCGGGAACCTCCTCGTGGTGGAGCCTGCAAACATATTTATCTGGTTTATCTGGCTAATACTGGACTGGACAAAATTTTTCGGGGGGGGGGGGGGGAGAGGAGGGCATGCCCCAGACCCCCTAGCAAGCTCATGGCTCGGGCCTCGGATTTTAAGTCTCATGGACAATCTGTTTTGGTGGAAACCAGTCACACAAATTGCTGGATCCACCCCTGCTGATGTACTTTGTTCCGTTTTATCTCTGAAAACGAGGTCATTCACATTTTAATGTATTTCATTGAAACACGCCAGGTTCGCTTGGAACAAGAATCGGCAAAATACGGCAATGCAACCAAGAAAGTACAAACTTCAAACAAGATCCGCTCCAACACTTAAATAACGTTTAAGTGCTTTAAACAAACTTCTGAATCACAAGCTAGTGAAATTTCCCCCTAATTTTGCGAGAACGTATTGGGATTACGTGTTTATAACATAAGGGCGAAATTTTCTTGTCACTGTCGAGGCACATCAAAAACCAGTTGGGCAAACGGATTAAAAAGCACTTGTTCGATCGCATTTTAGAGCAAAACCAACACACAAATCAACTTTTTCTTTATGTCCAAAAGGGTACAGATAATTGTTATTTAATTACAGTTGACAATAAAAATTCGATTTTCATTCCTGAACAAAAGAAAAAACGGTTTAGTACCCAAGGAAATAATTTGTGGAGTAACTTCTTGCACTAAGTATGAGCTATTACTGGCATTCTGTTTTATCGTTGTCGTTCTCTTTCTCTCTTCTTTCGTTTCTCTTCTAGTCATAGGTCCTCCAGGCATCATGCAACCTTATCAGAGCTTCCAAAGATATGCCAAAACTTGCAATACAGAGAAAAAAGCAGCTCCAAGCAAATTAAAAATAAACATGCCGCTTTAAGTTTATATCCCTCCGATGCTTGACTTGAATAACTGCACAGCCGCCAGTGTGGACCACAGCTATCATGATATGTCAAACTGGATTGAAATCAGCGAAAAATGCTGAAAGAAAACATTTTAAAAACCTTTTTTCACCTGAACACGAAAATCATTGACTGTGTAAGAACTATAGTTGATGTAGTATTGCCGTGTAGCCCCGTCGAGCCACAGAACGCGCGCGAAGAATGAAGCCTCATTTATGTGTAGGCGAGTTAACCTGGGTTAAGCCTGCAATCCAATCGAAAACCAGTACCTGGTCAGTCACTCAGGCGCTTGAAGCAATTGGCAACCTCCAATGCAGAGACATTCGAAATTTAGCATCGTCAGCTGCAAATGGTAGTGTTTCGAGCAGTTGTAACCCGTCAACAAGTGGAAGTTCTGCAATTGCAGCCGAGCTTGGAAGTAGATTCCCAACATTTAACGCACGTGGGGGGAGAGCAAGTAGCCGAAAACGTAGTTCAAGTGCCTTGAACCACGAGACATCCTCTCGATCGCAGTCATCAAAATTTGGGTACCTGTGAAGACCATCTTGCACAGGGACTTAGTGATAACACCTAATCCAAGTACGAACAAAATACTAAGTCGCAAACAAATCAAATTAGAGGAGATATGTGCGTAGGTACCTGGCTCCAGTTGTTCAAGCGATGGATAGCGCTATCTTTCGGATAAATAACTATCCACTGGATACGTAATATCGAAATCAATTGCGCTATCCAATGGATAGTGATTTATCCGGTGGGTAGCGTTATCCACCTTTACTGGGGCCTGGCTTTTAAATGAAAGTGAGGCCGGAGTTGACGTTGTTATGATACAGAATTCCCTCCTTTTCTTATGTTAACGATGTTGTTCTCATGCTAATTAGTTGAAATTAACATAAGAAAAGCAGTGAGGTTTCAATCAAAACAAGCTCAACTCTAGCCTCACTTTCATTCACAGGCCAGGTAACTAAGCACGACTGCAAAAACAGTAATTTGAGACAGAGTCGACGTCATTACCTTTAATTTGATTCTCAAAGATTGTGTTTTCCCTAAATTTATAAGAAAAACTGACTTTTAGGATAAAGTTCAGTCCTTAGATTATTTCTTAAACGAGATGCTTCTGTGAAGCATACACTGGGTTGCCTGTGGTACGTGCTACAGAAAATCAGAAGGCACTGAATTGTGTGGTATTGAAATCTCTGAAGAATAACAAATAAAAGAGAAGCGAGAAACATTGGCTTCTGGGCTGACATGTTGATAATTTTCAAGATCCCTCACAACTTCTTTTTACCACAAGTGTGCCCTCTGAGCATCTGAGGGCTTTCTAATACTAAAGTTCACTGAAGTTAAGCCCTGCCGGGCGGGGTTAGTGTTTGGATGGGAGACCAAAATAACGTACCCCTCTTAAAAAAGAAGCATCGGACCGAAAATACTATTAACTCTAACAAATACGAACTCAGCAAGGTACAGATCTTTTTAGCTTGCTTTATGCAAAACAAATATTGATGAAAAAGCAAATAACTATTGATACAAAGTTTTCAGAAAGAGCAGAAGGAAGTTTCCGTGACGGTCGATCGAGAATGAAATATTTACGACATGAAAACAACATTAATTTTGAACCGTGAATATAGAATATAAAAGTTACGATCAGCGACAAACATTTTGGGAGATTTTTGCTATGTTCAAGTAAATTGCAAAATCAAAAAGTGACATGGCCGGAATTCAGCGGGCGCCGTGATTACGTTACCGCGGCATGTTTACTCGTCAAACAGTGAAGCATCTGTGTCAAATGATGGCAAGATACCGGGTTTTTAAAAAGTTTCTTTTTCTGTCAAGTGTTATAAAGTTTGACAATGAAATGAGCGAAGTCAAAACAAAGATCACAATCGCCCAACTCTTGTTTATGCAAAGTCAAAATTTACTCTCCAAGACACGTATGACGTTATTATCACCAGGTAATTCCATCATTTTGGAAATAGCAGCTACTTTATTATTCATCTGCGTCACAAGTTTTCACTGATTTTGGGGCTCATTTTGTTGAAACTCGAGCACGCTTTCAACAGGCCTGTGAACCCTTCCCGCTTACAGAGCAAAACTAAAAAACTTCTCGCATATCACATTTCAACCTTAAGCTCGAAAATTCAATACACAACATGATATTATAATTCACAAAGGCAGAAAATACCACAGAATCCTTTTCCAGCGAAAGTTTTATTGAAACAAACAACATATTTGCTCTTAGAGGCGAAAACCTCTTCCTATTTCATTGCGTGCGTGAAGACAACAAACTCAATTGTGTCAAATTACCTTGTACTTCAGGTAAATACTGCTCACTTTGATTTCGTCTCGACGGGCGATAGATTGTTGTCGAAGTCCAGTACTCGTCGCTTTTGAGATTCATGCCTAGTTTATCCAACTGACTTTCCATTATTGAGCTCCATAAGGGTATATTTTGTTTAAGGATCCACTAAAACGCCATTCGCGTTGCATGACTTTCGACGCCATTGCAGGCTAAGTTAATGATTCTACTGTGTCCACCAGAGAAATCTACGCAGTTCCACCACCCTCTCGATCCTACGAAAATACGCGCAGAAGGCTCTATCCACAAAGACACCACTTACCAGGGGAGTGACAGGCAAGACTTTTACACGGAAAAAAAAAAAAAAAAAAAAAAAAAAAAAAAGAAAAAAAAGAAAACAAACAAACTAAACGCAGACCTCGACTGGGTTTGCCCATAGGCAACCCAGTAATAAATGTTTTTTAGTACTGTGATAAATATATATCGGGGCTGTCGCTTTGCTAATGATCACATATTGAGAGACACTTAGGAAATATAACCTTTCAAAGCTGGTTGTGCTCCTTTCTTTTTGTTTTTGTTGGAGGGTCAATTATATGCAATCTCATTACAAAGAGAATTTTTTCTATTTGTGACTGCAATCTAAGAAAAGGTGGGGAATGGGGGTAGGAGACCAATAGTGAAAGCGCTGGTAATCCTTGTTCTCAGAGATATGATTAGGCAAATCTGTACTTAAGCATGTAATTATACAACACAAGGGAGACCAGTTTCGTTTTCCTTTCCTTTATAGTAGTATAGGAGTTGGGGGTACGAGCACATTTTTGAAAAAATGTTCTCATACCAACCCAACTCCATACTACTTTCCATATAATGGCTACCAATTTTTGGTCTACTATTTTTGGTCTCATATTTTGGAAATCTATATGTTTTTACAAATTATGTAGCATTTAAATATTATAAATGAGTTGTAACGAATTTCATGAAGAACTTTCACATTTTGAAGAAATATTTTGTCCATTTTGTAATAAGCAAATCTCGAAACATACAAACGAAATAAAATCATGTTGTTCTCAACCAGATATAGTCCAGAATAACACTATAGTCTGCAGGAATTGTGGTTCAGTTCTTGGTTATAAACCACTTATAGAATTTATCGATTTTCATAAGAACAAATATAGGTTTTACCGTAAATCAGTCTATCAGAGAAAGTATCATATTGAAAACATAATCAACAACATTGCTGTTAAAAATAATTTTCAAATAACCGTGAAAAATAAAGACAAAATAATGAGGATTTTTGATGAAATTGGAAAAGTCGTTAAGCATGTTAATATAGACCGAAAGCGCATGATCAACATAAATTACATTTTGAAACAAATATTAAGGATGCTTGATCTTCCGTTGGAAAAGGTCAAGACGAGCAAATCAAAAAAGACTCTCGAAAGTTACAAACAATATTGGAGAGAAATCCTTACATTAGCATCTGATGAAATCAATGCAATTGTCAAGGAATGAATTTGTCGTTGTATTTTAGAAGAAATTTGTCTACATTAGGACATACATCAGTGACAAAATCGTCTATATTTTTCATTTCATTGTAAATTGATGGTTGAAAATCGCCACTTCTCATCATGTCTTTTAAATTTATTAGAAGATGTCCATATGATTGGTATGCATATGTACAATTTTGAATTTTTATGTCTAATGATTGATAACCCATGTAACTTTTGATCAGTATAGCAGCTGTTGATATACCGACTAAAGCTATACCATGGGTTACTACAGCAGCAATAATGCCTCCTGTGCCTGTCAGAATAGAAACAGAATTCCCAATTAGTTTGAATTTTTTGTATCTTTTTAAAGCTTGCTTGAAGCACCATTGTTTTCTGTGATATGTTTTATAATAGCTCTTTAGTTCATCAACCTGATTTTCAGTCAGTGAATCTGAAATATGATTCCAGTCAAATATTTTTTTTCGTTTGTCAGTCATAATTATAGTTTAGATTGTTAATCGTCTGCATAGACAATATAGTATACCACTGACTTGACCACAAAAAGGTGATCTTTTAATCAGTTTAGTTGTGTATTTTTCTGAAATGGCATAAGTGTAACCTCTACCGAGCTTATGGTGGTCATAAAACCTCCCGGAAGTATCATGTAATACACTATGTGAATTTAATATATTAATCCAACCGAAGATCTTTTCAAGTAACCATGTTAGACAGCCACTACCTGGTCCAAGAAGACCTATTTCACCATTATTGAGTTCAAGAATCTTATTTATAGATATATCTCTTTCGAGATGATAAAAATGCAGGTATCTATAAACAAGTGCTGATTTTAATATTTTATCGTCAATGTTTGGATGTTTTTCCTTTGTTTTTTCAAAATTGTATGTCACATATTCGAGCAATAAATTGATATACATGTATATATTACCTTATATATTTTAAAATAACCACATCATATTATTCAATTGAATGTTTTGTGTTTAATCTCGAATTTGAATACTTTAACAACGTTGTCTCCAAATTGTATACGTATGTTGTCTACATTTTTGAATAATCGATTGATATTTACTGTTATGATTCTATTGGTTGAAAAATCCAGATTATAAGTGAATATTTTTTCCCCCTGGATGATCAGTATATGATTGCTTGATGATGAATAATTGGATTGAGCAATAATCTTTATTGAAATGATATGTATTGAATCAAAATTTAGAATCGACAAAATTGGATTTTGAAATTCACATCTGACTGATGATGTTAATGTCCTGCCCCAGATGTATGATGGTAAAATACTATCACTTATTGATGCAGACAAACCCAAAATCTTATTACCATTCATTTCTATGGGTACATGCATTTGAAATTTATTCTTTGCAACCTCATACGCCTTTTCATAATCATAGATCGTAAAATCGAGATCGTTTTTAGCTTCACCTTTAATGCCATAAATCACAACGTATAAAGGCAATAGACTAGGGCTAAGGTTGTCATAAGTACATTGAACATTAACATACAATCTTCTTTGGATTCGTTTAGAAGTACCATCAGGACTCAAATTCAATATACTGCGAAAATATTTGTAATCGGAATTTATTCTTATTGTGTTGTAATTGTCGATGTTCATGTTCAGTCTTTCAAATTGTATGTTGAATCTGTTGAACTCTGTGTCATGTCTACCATCTTTTTCGAAATAGACTTCAACACACACTGTATAATTGTCACTGAAATCATCACGTATCATCTTGAATAAATTAAAATCAAACCGTCCTTTAAACAGACTAGAACCGTCATTAGTTTTTTGAACTTTCATAGTAAATGCCTTCTTGTTCGTTTTATGAGGCGAGTCATTATAGGTGATTAAATTAACATCCTGAATACCGAAATCTTCTGTAAATTCTCCATTATCCATTGCATAGACTAAGACGTTTTTACGGTTTTCGTGTGTGCTTATATGACTCTCCGCTATTTTTTGGTCTGTATATTTATTATTATTGGTACTTATAGTTGAAAAAGCATCATTTACTTGCTTCAAAGTTATGGCATCTTGATTATGTGTAGCGTTTCCGAGATTTATTATTCGTTGATTGTTCATGTTTAGATTTGAAGTCATATTATTGCTTCCATCCAATTTTAAACATCTTGAGATTTGATTATCGACATAAGCTTTGTTAGTCACATCTCTAGTACCAGTTGGTTGTCCGCAATTTATTATTTTATTCAAAGACAAATTCAGATCAGCTAACATTTCTTGAGTACCATTTCGTAACACAACCTGATTGACATTTGGTTTGGCGGCTAATGCAGTATCAATGTATTCTTTATTTACAACATCAGTCGAATTTGAACCATTACCTACTTGTGTTATTTTATTGTCGCCAAAGTCAAAATCACTAATTACTGAAACGCTTCCATCTCTCTTCAAATAATTGCTCAAATTCAAGTTTGCAGTATGACTTTCTAAATATTGTTTGTTGACGACATCATTGTTCCCTGTTGGGTTGGCCGCATTGATAACGCGTTTATTATGCATGTTAACAGTCGGTTGGTCTCTTCGCACGAAATGGTCTTCACCGTATCCTCTTGTTATAAGTTGGTTACGGTGTGTATTACCGCCTGCGTTATACAATCGTTTTCCGTTGCAATTAATGTCGTTGTTAACGCCTTCTCGAAAAAATCTATTCTCGAAATAATACATGGTTACGACATCTTTGCTACCCTTTCTCGGATCTCTTACATTTTCAACTGTGTGATTTCCCATTTGCAGATTGTGAGTCATAATAACAGATCCGTCTTTTTTTTAGATAATCACCAAGTGGAGAAGAATCAGCTTTCGAATCGAGTTGTTTCTTGTTGACAGCATCGTTTTGTAAAGTACCATCAGGTAAATTTGTTATTTTTTGATTTTTCATGTCTATAGGATTTTGGGCTTCTATATTCCCAGTGTTAGTATTTAAATCGATTTAAAATGTATGTAGATGTAAACTGCTGACAGCATCGCTTCGACCGTGCCGAGCGGGCGCTATATTTTCAATCCTTCTGTTATCCATATTGAGAGCTCCAGTCATTGCATTGCTTCCATCTAATTTTAATGTCTTAGAAACCTCAGCATCAACATAACTCTTAGTGGTTGCGTCGTCATTTGTTTGTGGTAAAGCTACATTTCTCAATTTTTTATTTTGAATATCATAATCACCATCATCAGTAAGTTTAAAACCGACACCAGGTAATCCTTTCATTATTTCAATGATTTTGCCATGCGATATTGTTTCTTCAGGCAATTTACCATATATGGGTTTTATTGTTCCATCAAAGTTCATTGTTGTAAATTTCCGTGGCTTATCGATATATATGAAGCTGTAAGGGTCACCAGTTGCTTTTTCGTATAATTGTTTTGATACATTGTTTTCTCTGCAAATAAGCGATTTTTCGTTGTTGCTTGGAAATTCATAAATAGCAAAAATGTGAGCAGTTTAATCTGATATCTTTTGGAGTTTTATAATATGATTGACTGAGATAAATAACACTGCAATTTTTATGTCTTCCCTGAATAAAATAGTCAACTAATGGCTTTTGGTTTCTATCACATACAAAATCGTCAAATATTACCAATTTATGATTTTCACTATCAAGATCGTTTACAGGAATGATTTTATCATTGCTTGCTTCAATAACATCATAACCAGCTTCATCACTTATTGGTTCGAACTCATCCATGAGATTCTGATACTTTGTCTGCTCTAAGCTTTTTGCATAAAGGTATATTTTATCAAAGTACAACAAATTGTAAATCATATGCATCAGTGTATTTGTTTTTCCCGAACCACTGGGGCCGCAAATGAGCATGCGGAAACATCGATCAGGCATAAAATCATATAATTGTTTAAAATTGGATGTGACTGTATCGTCAGTATCATAATTCGGTATTTTCATTTATATTATATGGGTATATTATTTCAAGAACATGGTGTATAACATGGTGTTCAACACGGTGTTAAACGCTATTTTTTATATATGAATTTCCATTTTATGTAACGTAACAATATAACAATAAATGAGTTTACTTAGGTGGAAAGAACTCGCAAAGAGTAAATCTGAATTAGGGGATAATAATGCAATTACAAAACATAATATTGGTCAGCAGACCAGTCAACAGGGATTTTCAAAAGTATTCAAACCAATTACAAGTAAATTAGATGATGTTATTGATAGTAATCAGGTTTTGAGGTTGCCAAGGAAAAAACGACCACTGAAGAAAGGAGAAGTTCCTGATTACGGCATTGATATAGAGGATGAAGTTCCAGATATGAATCTTGGTGAATTATTTGAACAACCTGTTTTGCCACAGCAAGAAAAACAACTGGTGCCAAAACCGCCAACATATGAAGAATCTTTACAAGATCTTCTGGAAGGAAAAAAAGAGATTTATGTTGATCCTAAGTACTTTCCTGAAGAACCAGAATTACCACCAGAATATGATGAAGACGAGGAGATTATGGATTAGATGATGAAGATATGAATAATGAGATATTGAATGATCTTGGTCTTCAAAATTATGATTTTGTTGAAAAGGTAATAAATCAACAAGAAATGACTCAACGAAAAAACAAAAAATATCTCAATAAGATTGTCAATGCAGCTAAAGCAAAAAGAAATCAATTAAAAGGTTATAAGTCTTCTATAAGTAAACAATTCAACAGTGGTTTAATTTCTGAAGCTATAAAACAACAGGAATACAAAAGAATAGACAACGCAAGAGCTACTTTAAATGAATACATAAATCATTATGAAAATAAAATCGAAACAATGAAAGGTTCTGGTATGAAAAAACAAAAAGGTGGCAATGTTATATTTTTCAACAAACCGAAAGAACTCATAAAAAAATTAGATTTAATTGTTGGTGAGATATTGGCAGGTAATACCAGCATTAACATGCGAAATATGGGTGTTTCTATATTGGACATGCTTTTAAAGATATCAACAATCAACAGATCACAATATGATAAATTATACAAACAATATTTCAAAATTTAATGTAGCTTCTCAGAGAAATCTCAGAGAAATGTATCAAATGTCAAGTCCGAGGCATGGTAGTGGATTCTTCCAGATTTCTTCTAGTATTGACAATGTTAAAGCAATTTTTGTATACCTACAACGAGCTAAAACAAGGAATCCGGCGACAAATCCATATGAATTCGATACATTTAATATAAATGCCGATCGTGGGAATGGCAGTTATTTGACAACATGTCGTCTAGAATATGGTAATGGTGTCTTTTATCCCAAAGCTGAATATGATTCTGAAAGTAAAGTAAGAATCTTCAACGATTTAATGTCTTATGCAATGAGGAAAAATGATTACAACACTGGAACACAACTCAACCTAGCGAATTACAACTCTCTTTATCCTCTGATCTATTTCGATCTATCATATCAGGCAGAAAAAGTAACTAGAGATCCCAAACAGTTGATTTTTAGGTATAAACTGAATGCTAATAGTGCTGGCGACAGTCCTTTCAACGTACATGCTATCGTTTTATATGAAGAAACAGTCGTCATTGAGAAAATCGGAAATGAACTGGTTATAGTGTAAAAAAGTCGATGGCGCCAACTATAGGACATTTTTCATATATGTTTTGTGAACCATGAATTTATATAACATATATTATATACAGTAAATGACTGAACTTTTTCAAATCAATGTTAGACTTTCAGAAAATCAAAAAAAGAATCTGAGTAATGCTTACCATAAAAGGGAAACAATTGTTCTGAGACTGACAAATGATTCTCTTCATGGAAACGATACTCTTTATGTTCCGGCAACGATGAAGAAGAGATTGGAAAAAAATCGCAAATTGAATAAAGGTATGGATATCAAGCTTGCTAAGACCAATATCAGAAAGCAAGTCGGTGGAAGTCTTTTGAGTACCGTATTGACACTTGAAAGATCATTCGCACCAACAATTGCAAAAACGCTTGGATTAAGTGCTTTGGGAGGACTAGCGAGCGAAGGTGCTTCTCAATTGGTTAAAGCAATCAAAAAGGTGGTAATATGCAACCTCTGTCACCTGCCATGATGATACCTTTCAATGCAATCAACAAATTGATGCCATATTTGAATATGTTTACAACCAAACAGCAAAGAGACATAATGAATGCAGTTCAAACAGGTTCAGGTGTTCGTATAAAACCAACCAAAACACAATCAGGTGGATTTTTAGGAACTCTGTTAGCTAGCATCGGTATTCCACTAGCTATTGAAGCCATAAAAAAGATGACTGGAAAAGGAGCTCCACAGGTTGGGTTACCACCTCCTTGGCCTAGAAGAGGTAATGGAGCACCTAGAATTGGAATGCCTAAAATACCCCCTCCAATTTATAGTTATCCACCATATGTAACAGGTAATGGTAAAAAAAAAAAAAGAACCTCGACCAAAAAAAAGGCGGGAAAAGGGTTACTATTGGGAAAAAACAGTCCATTCAATGGCATACCATTACTAGGAGCAATATTGTAAAACCAAAATTTTATAAAAACACCCCCTTGAGCAACCATGATCTGATAAAATGGTGTAAATATTTGAATATACCAATCAATGATATACTGTCAAGAAATGAAAATGTTCCACATAATCATAAACAGGCGTTATTCATCTGCAATCTAGAACCTGCTTATATGAGTGGTCACTGGGTAGCCACTTATGTAAAAGATAACATAATCAATTATTTTGATTCGTTTGGTATGCCCCCATTTCAAGAGATTGTAAATCATGCCAAAAAGAAAAATTTAACTCTATTACATCAAAACAACCAAATTCAAAACTTAAAAACAACCACATGTGGGTACTTCTGTTTGTACTTTCTAAATGAAATGAATAAGGGTAATTCGTATTATGATTTATTAAAAGTGTTTGACATACATGACACAATGAAAAATGAGACATTTATCGAACATTATTTCAGAAATATCTAACTCATATATATATGAAATCATATTGTGTTAAGCAGAAGAAGGTCACTGAATGTGTGCCTGGTAGTGAAAGATATGAACTGGCAAAAAATGGCAGAACTATGTTGAAATGCAAATGTGCAGAATGTGGTATTACAAAGACAAAGTTCGTAAAAAGGCAACAGGGAAACGGATTAGCCCGTTTGAAGGGACGGGCTTACTAGGTGACATTGCTAATACAGGAACAGAATTATTTTTAACCAAAGGAGTACCTTATCTTGGTAAAAAAGCAGTTGAAATGGGTAGATATTATGGTTCTGAATTAATGAGAGATCCAAAGTTGCAGAAAAAAGCAATCGATTATGGTTTGAGAAAAATGAATCCTCTACTTCATAAAGTCGGTTCTGAAGCTCTCAATCAATTGTCGACGAAGATAAGACCCAAGAAAAAATACACAACAAATAGAAAAGATCTAGACGGTGGTGCTCTTGATATTCACAAAGCTATTGGTAAATTACCAAAACCAAAAAGCGGATGGACACTACCCGGTCATAAATACACAGGACCTTATAATGATTTGGAAAATCAACTGAAGTATGACCCAAAAACTGGTCAAATATTAGAAATATACGATATACCGACTGGAAGAACTGATGCAATAGCAATGCAACACGATGTTGATTATTCCGTGTTCAAGGATGATAGAAAATGTAAAAATAAAGCAGATAGAAAAATGGTTCAAGCTTTAGACAACGTACCGTACAATGAAAGACAATGGGGGCATTGGTTGGCGAGAAATGCTATAGATGTGAAACAGAAGCTCGGACTGGGTCGAGTTCCAAAAAACGGAAAAAGCCGTCGAGTAAAAAAAACTGGCAAGAAAAATTAGCAGATGAGTTACATAAACCCATAAAACGTAATTTTACTCGGCGGCGTGTAATCACAAATCATATTGATGAAATATGGGCAAGTGATCTTGTTGAAATGCAAAAATTTAGCAAATGGAATAAGGGTTACCGATATCTTCTAATGGTCATTGATGTTTTCAGTAAATACGGTTGGATTGTACCATTAAAGGATAAGAAAGGTGAATCTGTCACTGAAGCATTTAAAACAATGTTCAAGGAAGGTAGAAAACCACAGTATTTATGGGTTGATAAGGGAAAGGAATTCTACAACAAACACTTGAAAGACTTGCTGGAGAAAAATGGGATACTTATGTATTCAACCGAAAATGAAGAAAAGTCCTCAGTGGTTGAAAGATGGAATAGAACAATTAAATCCAAAATGTGGAAACAGTTCACTGTTCAAGGTAATACAATGTATCTCGATATACTACCCAAACTAGTGAAAAAGTATAATAATACAAAACATTCAAGCACAAAGATGACACCTACTGAAGCCAGTAAAAAGATAAATGAAGGAACCGTTTACTTTTATCTGTATGGTAACATGGAGCCATTATCAGCTAAAGCAAAATTTAAGGTTGGTGACAAGGTCCGAATATCTAAGTATAAACGGAATGTGTTTGACAAGGGTTACACACCAAATTGGACTGAAGAAGTGTTTACAGTTGATAAGATCCAATACACTAATCCAATAACATACAAACTAAAAGATCTCAGAGGTGAAGATATTCAAGGAAATTTTTATCAACCTGAATTATCCAAAGCAATACAGGATGTCTTTCGTATTGATAAAGTAATTCGGAGGGATTATAAGAAGAAACAAGCTCTGGTAAAATGGAAGGGATACAGTGATGATTTCAATAGCTGGATACCATTGAAAGATATTGAAAATATATATAACATTTAAACTAAAGTTATGTAACGTATAATAAATAGATACAGTACATACTGGAAATCGCTACTTTGTAGCCAAAAATATTTGATTGTTTCTGGCTATGATTCAAACGCGCATATCATTTAAAAAAATGTATAGTATATATATATATATGTCGTCGTTGACTTATCTATCCAAAAGCATACTAGAAATCGATCTAAAAAAACTTAGCAAAAAAAAGCTGATTGAATTAGTGTTGGAACCAACATACACGATGAATAATGCATATAACACAACGAGAAGTAAATGGTTGACAGATTTAAATGTTCCCAATGATCTTGAAGAACTAACAAGGTCAGAGCTAGCCAAATTAATATTACTGAACAAATCGATCAGACACAGAAAATGTAAGACAAATCTCGAAGAAAAAACTCGTCAATTCATTGAATTTTTCCCAAATGTCCATTTTGTTTATAAGACGTATTTCGATACTTCGGACATACTTGTAAACTTGAATTATTTCAAATGTCATTCGGATGAAGAAACTTGTGAATTTCCTAAAGTCACCCCGGATCCCGATTTTCTTTATAAGGTGTATTTTGATCCTATGAACAAACATCCAAACTGGAGTCGTGTGAAATATGATGAATAACTGCATTCATTTAGTTTCAATCATTTCTGGCTATGTTTAAACGCACTCAAAAAATCTATTTAAAATTAAAATATAGTTAATATTGTATAAATAAATGGAACTTCAAAAGACAACTTACAAAAATAACAAACTGAATGTTGAAATCGATTGTTACGTTGATAAGAAAAATAAAACATGGTTCCGCGGAAAAGAAATAGCTTCAATACTGGGATACAAAAATACACGAAAAGCAATCATAGATCACGTTCACGAAGACGATTAAAAATTGATGAAACACAAAATGAAGGTAAAATCAGGGGGTAACGTCTCGTTACCCCTTGATGAGAGCCCTGAAACTGGGTGTAACGAAACGTTACCCCTCTATGTGAGCATTGAAAAGACCATTGAATGTTTCTTCATAAATGAATCTGGTTTTTATTCACTAATTCTTTCTTCAAAACGACTTGAAGCAAGAGAATTCAAACATTGGGTCACAAGTAAAGTTTCACCATCAATCAGGAAAAAAGGATATTATGACATAAAAAGTAAAAAAATATTGATTGAAAGTGAATATGACTTACATTGCAAAGTAGTGTCATTTGTAAGAGACAAATATTGTGAAGCTTTAATGATCGCTGGTCTCGGTGAAAACCAAACAACCAAATATTCAAGATTGCACTCATATAAAAAAGGATACATGCCTGGACAGTGTGATCTCATGTTGTTAAACCCAACAAGCAAACACAATTCTTTGTGCATCGAATTCAAAAGCCCTACTGGGTCATACAATGTGTCCGAAAAGCAACTTCATATGAAAAAAATGTATGAGAGAAACAAATGCAGATACATAATGAGCAATTGTTATGACGATGTAATATTCGAAGTTATCAAACATATGGAAGAAAGCAATAGATACATTAAACGCAGATCCAAGAATATTTAAAAATATATATAAATCCATATCATATGGATAAGTTTCCGAAAAAAATTCAATCTCAATCTCAATCAGAATCTGAATCCGAATCCGAATGGGAAGAATCAGAAGAATCTGAAGTGTCTTCTCAAGAATCCGTTTAAACGCACAACATTTAAAAAAACATGTATAGCATATATTATGAATAGAGAAAATGTGAACAAGCCTTATTTTTGTGACAAATGTGAAAAAGTGATCAAACCGAAAGGAAGACCGAGATCTTACACTGACGATGAAAGGAGACAACGAAAAACAGATTACATGCTTCACAAGCCTTGGCATTGTGAGATATGTAACAACGGTAAAGACTACACTTTAGCAGGTAAACACAATCATCTACACAGTCAGAAACATCACAAAAACGCAATGAAACACAACCACCCTGAAGATTATTAATTTATTTTAAATTTTTGCATTATATCCAATCGGTCGATAAAGATCGGTTAGATATAAACTTGTTGAAACGCACTATGCGTTAATGGCTTAAAGAAAAAATGTATAGTTAATATATATAGAATGAAAAATAATATGTCACATCATAATATGAACAAAAAGGATCTCAAAAAACTGAGTAAATCTGAACTGATCAAATTGCTGTTAAAGCAAGAGAATAAAATCGCTAAACCAGTTCCATTACCAAGGACTTTAACATTAAAAAGACCTGTCCCAGCACCTCGTAAGAGTGTAAAACAAATAGTTCAAGATTACGAAAACAACATAATTCTTCCACCAATAGAGTTCAGAGATGGATACAAACCAGTTCCATTACCAAGGACTATAATAGAGCAAACAGACAAAGCTTTAAAAGGGTTCACAAAGTCTTATGAGATAAACATCAAAAATAAAAAAGACCCACTTGTACAACTGCAAAACACAAGAAAGGCTGTTGCTAACCTTATTGAAAACATATTAATATCAATGAAAGGACTAAAATTTGTTGAAACTCTTAAGGTAATATTTACAAAAATGTCAAATGGAGAAATAGTGTATAAGACCGCATATTTCAAAAGTCCAGCTCAAACTATCATAAATAACACAGAAATAGACAAATCCCTTGAAGTATCAAAACAAGGCATACTAAATAAGATTGCAGTTTGGATTTCAGAGGGATCTGGTTGGACTGTTGAATCAGTTGAAAACCATTATCTCAATATCGTAAAATATGAACCAATCAAAGGATCATCATACATTAAACTACCACATGAACTTAGAAACAGTTCTCAAAGTTTAATAAACATAAAAAACAGTGACAATGACTGTTTTAGATGGTGTCATATTCGACATCTTAATCCACAAGACAAAAATCCTCAAAGAATAAAAAAATCAGATAAAGCATTCATTGAAAATTTAAATTATTCAGGAATTGAATTTCCAGTGACTACCAAACAGTACAACAAAATAGAAAAACATAATGAGATCAACATCAATGTATTTGGTTATGAAGAAAAACAAAAATATCCCATTTATGTATCAAAAGAAAAGTATGAAGATTGTATGAATCTGCTTCTTATAACAGAAAATGAAAACAAGCACTATGTATTAATCAAAGATTTCAACAAGTTTATGTACAATCAAACAAAGCACAAAGAGAGGAAACATTTTTGCATGCATTGTCTTCAGTGTTTCAGTTCTGAAAGAGTATTAACTGATCATAAAGAAAACTGTATCCAAGTGAATGGAACACAAGCGATTAAAATGCCAACAAAAGATGACAACATACTAAAATTCAATAATTTCCATAAACAACTACCAGTTCCATTTGTAATATATGCAGATTTTGAAGCCATAACTGAAAAAATACATGGATGTCAACCCAATAATGACAAATCATTTACTGAAGCTTATCAGAAGCATACAGACTGTGGTTATGGATACAAGGTTGTTTGTTGTTATGATGATAAACACACGAAACCAGTACAAATTTACAGAGGCGAAAAAGCCGTCTACAAATTTATGGAAGCTATGCTAGAGGAAGTTAAATATTGTAAGAAGGTTATGAAAAAAGAATTCAACAAACCATTAAGAATGACAAAAGATAATGAAAAATAATTTCAAAAAGCTGATAAATGCCATATATGTGAGAAAGAATACAATAAAACTGATGTAAGAGTAAGAGATCACTGCCATGTGACTGGTCAGTACAGAGGATCCGCATATCAAGATTGTAACCTAAATTTTAGATTGACTGAGAAAATACCAGTTATATTTCACAATCTCCGTGGGTATGACAGTCATTTTATAATGCAAGAGATTGGTGAAATAGTCAAAGAGCATAAATATACAAATAAGAAAGGTGAAAAGTGTCAAATGAATATCAATGCCATACCAAACAACATGGAAAAGTATATGGCTTTCATGCTTGTTAATCATCTGACCTTTATTGATAGTTTTCAATTTATGAGCTCAAGTCTTGATAAACTGGTGAGCAACCTACCAAAAGAAGCATTAATGTATACTTCTCAAAAATTCAAAGGCAAAGAGCTTGATTTAATGTCTCAAAAAGGAGTATATCCATACGACTTCATGGATAGCTTTGATAAATTCAATGAAACGCTACCACCAAAAGAAGAATTTTACAGTATATTGAATGATGAGGATATAACAGATGATCAATACAAACATGCTCAAAATGTATGGAACACTTTTAATCTGAAAAATATGGGTGAGTACCATGACTTATATCTTAAATCCGACATACTTCTGTTAGCAGATGTCTTTGAAAACTTTCGAAAGACCTGTCTGCAATACTACAAACTAGACCCCTGTCATTATTTCACGTCTCCAGGGCTTTCATAGGATGCTATGTTAAAGATGACTGACATTAAATTAGAGCTTATGACTAATATTGATATGTTTCAGTTCATTGAAAAAGGAATGCGTGGTGGAATAAGTTACATTGCCAACCGATACGGAAAGTCGAATAATAAATACATGAAAACATATGATGAAAAGGCGCCCTCAAAATATATCATGTATCTAGATGCTAACAATCTGTATGGTTGGGCAATGAGTCAATATTTACCAACTGGCGGTTTCAAATGGATGACTAAAAACCATATTGATAAGATAGATTTAGCCAAGTACACAGAAGATAGCAATAAAGGTTTAATACTAGAAGTCGACCTAGCATATCCAGAAGAACTACATGATTTGCATAATGACTACCCTCTGGGACCTGAAAAAATAA
>NC_090888.1:25628509-25631009 GCF_036669925.1 Montipora capricornis | reverse complement strand
ATCCGTCACGTAAACTTGCTGGAAAGGAATAGAAATCGATGTCAGCCACCTTGAATAAAATTGCAAGATTTTCATTATGAAGGATTGTATGATGAGGAAATAGATGTAAGGCTTTGCTGTCTTTAAATAATTTTGAATAATCGTAATATGTTGCAACATTTTTTGTTGTTGAAATTAACAGTTAAGAATAAAAGAGATCTTGTTCAATAAAATCAATGTTTGATGTTTTCAGTTGACGCCACTGGTGTCTTCGATGTCTAGATAGTAGCATACAGTCAAGGAAATCAGAAATGTTGTCAATCATAAGTTTCAAAGTTTTTAGTACCTTACGATGACTCGCAAAATAAAGATTATTTTTCAAATCATAGAAACCAAGATGTTTAAGCAATGCAGATAAGTGCTTTTCCACTTCTGTCTTCGTCTTGCAAAGTATTGCATCGACTTTCCAAATATGCCATCTGTTGAGAAGAAATGTGAGCATTGATCCTCGGAACTACCACCTGGTAGTCTTCCTCCTCTACAGGGAATGGTCCTGACGGATCAAATCCATATTCATGTGCGCTATCGGTATCAAATGCACTCACCACTCCAGCATAACTAGACTGTTTATTCTCAAGCATACCAAATGTATATAACTGTAGTGGAGAACGGTTTCCTTCGAAGGGTAAGGGATGGCTTTCCCATTGGTTTTTGAACTCTTCTTAACACTTGTTAATTCTGGGGATGTATATGTAATGTAGGGTTTTTCTCCGGGTTCTCCAGTTTTCCCCCCTCGGCAAAAACCAGCATACAGCCGATTCCAGCTGGCTGTAAGCTGTGCTCCAAGGTCACACATGGACCTTATAGCGGCTGCCAGAGGCGCCATTGTATGCTTTCGGTTCGACCTTGTTGGGCTGCGTCGTTGCTGTACTTTGCGACGGCGATTAGCAGCGACAATAATAATAAGTGCAGTTCATTAACAGGATCAAGAAGTTCTCTGTCCTACAAGTGGGCAAATGTTCTTGCAAAGAAAGAAAGTACTCCAGAATAGACATCTCTGTGTGCTCTCTCGACGCGGCAGTTGTGTACGGAACTGCCGGTTATGATACTTCCCCTACCAACACCTCTCTGTTCTAACATGAATTGTGCTACTTTCAATTTTTTTATGTCGTAGTCGCTTCGCACCCTAGATGGTAATCCGTAGCTGTTAACTCCCTTGACAAACTGCTCCAAGACTGTGACAGCTGTATTGTCGTTGCGGCAGTGGGCGCAAAGTATAAGGCGGGAATATCCATCGACGCATAGATTGGTTATGAGTCGCCATCTGATAAGTTTGTGATTGCTGTCACTGTGCCACAAAGCGTTTGGAGTCGGGACACTGTACTTTCTTCTGTAAATCTCTGGTCACCACCTCAAGGCTGTGCCAATTGGATCAAGGGTGCGGAGACAATTCCTCACTCGCCACCGTTGGATATTTAATCCTCTACTCCTGAGAGCACCCAATAGTCTTGCCTGCACAATATTGGGAGTTAAGGTTTGGATTTCTTGTACTATAAGTCCTCGTCCCCAGTTATGCTATAAATCATTGTTGTCCTTCTTAGAGTACTCTAACTCACTCCAAGTAAATCGGCTATTTTTTTCCTCGGAAAATACGGTTCTCTCAAATTACGTATTTGTTCTTCTTCGATAACGTAACTTGGGCGTCCTGGACCATTGCATGTGGAAATAGTTGGGCTACTATATGCAGTTTCCCTAGTTAAATCTGGAGCACCATTTCTATGTTGTTGTAGTAGAACACCCAAGTCCTTACATTAGTTAGAGTTACATTTAGGATTGGTAACACCTCAGCAAAATCATAATTGCTTTCAATCTCTGAAATCAGCAACTGAATGATGTCTGCAGCAGCCATCAATTGACCAGTAGCCTGATCAATATCCTCTAATGACAAGCTTTGCTACCTATCTGCTTCTTCAAACGTTGTTATTGTAAAAAGCAGTAGTTTGAGATTGTCGAAGAATAAAGACAATTTAGGTTGACCAAATAAAACGTCACAAGTTGACCATACAAAAAGTCGGATTGACCATATAAAAAGTTAACTTGATCACATAAAAAGTACAAGAGACCATAGAAATAGGTAAACAATATTGACTAGTACGGCACCTAACTGTATATCAAACGGCTTTATACTTACTGTACATGACATGGTTAGTTTGTACAATTTGGAGGCAAGATAGCTTCATAATGTTTCCAGTTGCGTTGACTTAAAACTCGCAATCCAGAAACAAAAATGGCATATGTCCAGAGAGACCAATTGTACAAAAATAAAGGAAACTTTGCGAGTCCATTTTACTGTTCGTACTTAATCAAAAAAATTAACGTAAGCTTACTTATCCTGATTTTACTGTGCGCAATTCTAGAAATACACCTCAACTGAATATTACCCGAATAAAATTACCAGAGAAACCTTCACGGGCAAACACGTTAAAAGAATGCTGTATTTCTCTTTCTTTTTTTTTTGTTT